>NC_137028.1:27255112-27467612 GCF_032717465.1 Coenobita brevimanus | reverse complement strand
TAGTTAAACGACGAAATTTTTCTGAGAGTATCTCTTATGTAGAGAGACAGACAGATAGATTGACAGATAGATAAGGAGATAGATAGTCAAACAGATAAATAGACAAGTACACAAGCAGACACGTAGGAGTACATAGAAATATGTAGGAAACATATAGAACAGGAGGCCTATTGGCCCATAACGAGGTTACCTGATGTAAAAAAATAAGGGGGAGGGGTGGATTCAATTAAAATCTAAACAATGGAAAGGAGAAAATGATAGAAAAAACATACAGACAAACATACAGACAGCTTAATATATAGAGAAAATGAGAGAAAGGGACAGGCAGAAAGGCAGACAGATCAACAGACACATAGGTGGACAGAGAGACAAATAGTTGCTTTTGGAGGTTGAATAAATAAATAAAAACATCAAATCTTTTATTTTTCTACACACACAACAAAACATAAACAGATATTATCTGTACTATGTTAATACTGAAATCAGTGCAAAGTAGTTAACTTGTCGTCAGACTACTTGTTTAATCTCTCACATTAGTTGCAATACACCCCTTTTCAATTCGATATCTACGTTTATAATTAATTCCTTCACTGCGATGACCTATTTTCATATCTTATTATTACTGCAACCATCAGAATATATTTTTCAAGTTTTTTATTTATTGTTTTTTTTTTTAGGTAAGCCGTCTCACATTGATATGAGCCTAACCCTTCTAGTTCGAAAGTCTCTCTAAACCTTTGTTATTCCTTTTCATCTCATGACCTGTTTTCTTCTTTTTATTCTTGTCAACCCCAGGCAATTTTACATTAGGTTTGGAGAGACTTTCAAACTGGTGGGGTTAAGTACAGCATCCATTTACAGCCTCACGACCAAAGCCTTTCTAAAGCTAAATAAAAATAGTCTGGAGGCAGCAAGAATAAACCAAAAAAACACGTTATTGGAGTGAAATGGTTAAATTGTGCTGAGGTTGTATGAACAGACTAATAGAAAATACGTGCTTGGGTCGAAAGATGGACTTCTCGATTGATTTTTGCTTTTTTTCACACTTCATAGAAATTCGATGTCGAAATGGTGTAATTGACAGATAAATGTATAAACTGAATGATCCGTATAATAAACTGCTTACTTCGGCCATAATTTGCGTCACGTATCTCTCATCTGATTTCGATTTCTCTGGTTAATTTTATTAAATGCTGAGTTGGTCTGACAAAATGCAGATGCCAAATAGAGAGAATTCACTTGATGTGCAGAAAAGTAAAATTAATAGAGAAAATATTGCACTGGAGTGAAAAATACTGTACACGCACAATATTTGATATAACCAGCAATTCTCTCCACGCCAAGGACGAAAAATGTTGTTAGCTTCAATAAACTCCTTTGAAGCGTCCACGTCATTAGAGTTAAATACGTCATAAAAAAACACAATTGGAAGGATATCTTTAAAGCTACGTAATACTGAAGCCAAGTAGTTAACGTCTCGTCAGGCTACTTGTTACCTTACAGCCTATTAGTACACTCACGGTCAAAAGTTGTGTGATGTGTAGTGTGTGGGGGTGTTTTCAAGGGATGAACTCACAAATAAAGTTATAATCTGATGCCTCTCCTAAGTTTGTAACTTTCTCCATTTATAGGAATGACTAGAATACTGACATTTTTTTTTTTCTCTTGTGTTTCTGGAAAAACATAATATGGGATAATTACCGTGATTATTGTGTGTGTGTGTGTGTGTGTGTGTGTGCGTGTGTGTGTGTGCAGGAGGGACCAGGGCCAGAATATGAAGCTGGGAATAAGTACAGGGTGTTCGTAAAGTCCTAGAGTGGTTTTAAATATTAATTTAACCAAAACCATTAGGATAGAATGATGCTGTTTTTGCATAATATGGAGTACACAATAGAGTTTTCTTATATGAATTACAAAAGTTCAATGTGCAGTTTAGTTCACTGGAGTTTAGATGTGCGCCAATTGCTCAGCGAGACGTTTCCAGGCAGATGGATTGGGCGTGATGGGCCAATATCGTTGCCACCTCGGTTTCCTGATGTTACCCCCTTAGAGTTCTTCCCTTGGAGCTATGTACAAGATGAAGTCTACAAAACACCTATCCCAAACATCGACATCCTTCGTGAACGGATAACGGAAGACATACATAAGGTCACCGGTGATATGCTGGGGGTCACATGGGAAAAAATCGATCGTCGGTTGAATGTGCTGAGGATCACAAAAGGAGCCCACATTGAACTTTTGTAACTCATATAAGAAAACTCTGTTGTGTACTCAGTTATTATTTAAAACCTCTCAAGGACTTCACGAACACCCTGTACTGTACATTAAAGATCGTATTTCAAGTGGCTTTGGTGCTTTCGTAACACCTTTTATTTCGCATTTAATTTTGCCAATTCTTGTTCCTTCATATCCTTTTTTACGTGACTGATGCATTCTGTCGATATTAAGCAATAGATATGACGTCTAAAGAAATGTTAAGGGAGTAAAATGGAAAATAAGTCGCTAAGAAAAAGGTGCTAGACAGCCCCCTAAGCCACCAAATACAACCCACTGGAACTTTTGGGCATGAGTATACAACTTACTCCTATACTGAGGTACTAATAGCAAGCAGTTAAGCTGTTGTTAGACTACTTGTTCCAATAAATAGGTACAAACATATAATAATAATACATATAGGCCTTAATTATGATACAACGCCAAGTGGTTTGAGGTTTGTTAATCGTTTGCTCCAGGATGTGTAATTTATCAAGCTATCAATCAGTTAATTGTCTGTCTGTGTATGTATGAATGGATGGATGGATGGATAGATGGATTTATCTATCTGTCTGTTTGTCTGTTTATCTATCATCACTCAGTTCCTTCCCGACTCATTAGGAGCGTAGGGATCCGCGGCTAGGGTATTAGAACAAACATTTAAGGCAAGAGTGAACAGTCGTTCTTCTTTGAGTGGCTATTTATGATGAGATAAAAAAAAAAAAATCTACAGCCCCTCGAATATAAACCCTAATGAGTCACACCCTAGATGGAGCACCTTAACTCACTAGACCACCAGGCGTCCTAGTTACATAATACTGAGATATCACACCAAGCAGTTAACCTCTAGTCACACTACTTGTTCCTCTATAAACGTGCCTATATTAACTCTTAACCTTTTCTCTATTTCATTCATGTCATCTCCAAACTACTGTGTCATATTCAGTTTTGGGGAGAGTTTTCTGATTAAAGGAGTAGGAAGAAGAAGAAGAAGAAGAAGAAGAAGAAGAAAAAGAAGAAGGAGGAGGAGGAGGAGGAGGAGGAGGAGGGGGAGGGGGGGAGAAGGAGGGGGGAGAAGGAGGGGGGGAGAAGGAGGGGGAGGGGGGGGAGAAGGAGGGGGGAGAAGGAGGGGGGGAGAAGGAGGGGGAGAGAAAAAGGAGGAGGAGGAGGAGGAGGAGGAGAGAAAAAGGAGAAGGAGAAGAGGAGAAAGAAGGAGGAAGAAAAGGGGAAAGAAGAGGAAGAGAAAGAAGAAGAAGAAGGAGAGGAAGAAGAGGAGGAGGAGGAAAAAGAAAAAAAAGGGAAAGTATGAGTTATGGGTAACGAGGTGTGTGCCCTTTGTGTTAGATGTCTGTTTTATTTCACTCATTCTAACCACAGACGGCCAATATCAGCCCAGAGGAGAAGCCTCGTGGTGAATGGGTTAGGGGTGAGGTCATTAATTCCAGCTTCAGTATTTTCCAGTTTTTCTGTTATTTTATTTGTGGTAAAAGAGAGTTATTGTTGATCCTGATGACACTGATGATGATAATGATGATGATGATGATACTGATGATGATGATGGCGATGATGATGATGATGATGATGATACTGATGATGATGATGGTAACTAGGTAATAATAAGGCAAGGGGATGCATGATATAATAGAAGAAAAATGTGAGATGGTAACTGAGCATCTGGCAGGTATTAAGCAGAGGAAACAGTACAGTAGTTATGAGGCGGGGATGACGTATCTGTGAAGCAGGGTGACTTGTGTATCAGTCAGGGGTGATGTAGGTATGAGGCAGGGATGTTGTAGGTATGAGGCAGGAGCAATGTAGGTATGAAGTAGGGGTGATTCGTTATAAGGCAAGGATGATGTAGGTATGAGGCAAGTGTAAAGTAAGTATATATGAGGTAGGGGTGATGTGGGTATGAAGCAGGGGCGATGGTACATGTGTGGCAGGGGCAATGTAGTTATAAGGCAGGGGTGATGTACGTATGAGGCAGGGGTGATTAGTTATAAGGCAGGGGTGATTCTAGGTATTAGGCAAGTGTAAGGTAAGTATGAGGCAGGGGTGATGTAGATATGAGGCAGGAGTGAAGTAGATTTGAAAGTGGCTTGAGGTAGGTATGAGGAAGGCAGAGAGGGGTGAACTAAGTATGAGGAAGGTACGAGGCAGGGGTGAGATAGGTATGGGAAAAGTATGAGGCAGGGGTGAGGCAGGTGTGAGGAAGATATGGGGCAGGGTTGAGGTAGGTATGAGGAAGCTGTGTGCGAGGGGTGAGGAAGGAATGGGTCAGGGTGCAGCAGATATGAGACTAGGATTAGGCAGATATTAGGCAGATATCAGGATCAAGACAGGATCGATTAGGTTAGATTAATTAAGGGTTAGACAGGTGTAACGACTCAAGACGGGGTAGAATTAGGTCAAGTTAGGTTTTGCTTGGGTACGAATCACAGGAGGGCGTGTTAGGTTATTTGGATATGGATGAGTTAAGTTATACATACAGGTAAGAGGATCAAGGCTGAGCAAATTAAGTTAGATTAGACTAGGTTAGGGTAAGGTGTCAGGCAGGGAAAAGGGCCTAGGCATGTCAAGTTACGTTAGGAGAGGTTTAGTTAGGCTAGATTAGGTTTAGTTAAGGAGGTGTAAGACAGGTAAAAAGATAAACGAGGAAAGATAACCGAGATATAAGGCAAATATGAGGGCCATGACAGGGCAGGATGGGCTTGGTTTATTTAAGTTATGTTTAATTAAAGTCTAAGGATCAAGTGAGGGGAGGAATAAGGATCAGGTGCAAGACCAGGTATGAGAGTCAGGGCATGGCAGGTTCAAGACAGGTATAATTTAGTTGCCAAAAGAGGGCAGGTTCAATCAGGCATGAGACCAAATACAATGGTTAATGCAGAGCAAGTATAATGCAGGTATCAGGGTCAAGACAGGACTGCTGTATGTGTCAAATAAAGGAAGTATAAGAGTCAATGCAGGGTAGGTGCAAGGGTGAATGTGGGGCTAGTATAAGGGAAAGTATGAGGGTAACGGCAAGGTAGGTGTAAGGGTCTAGGTAAGGCAAGTACATCAGCAGATATAAGATTATAGGCGTTTGGCAGGTATCAGGATCAGGCATAAGTATGGTGGGTCAAGGCTGGGCAGGGCTGGATTTGCTGGGCCTCTCATAGCCTGCCCTAATCTTGGTGAGGTGGGAGTCGACGCAAGGCACCAGCAGCGGAATCTTCATCAGCAGCGTCAGGAAACACACCGGTACCATTACCTGACGATATGATGATTTTGAGTCTAGGGATAGGTATTATTATGATTAGAATGTGATTTTAGTGTGACAGTGTGATCTTACGTGAATTTAGCTTAGGCGTGTCTACTACAGTTGTACATTTTAGTGTGGTTTTAGGTGTCTTAGATATTAGTGCGATTTAGTGTGATTAGTGTTTGAAGCCTGCAGCGCCAAATTCAACCACAGTCTGGTCGAAGTTTTCATGTCTATTACATAGAAGATAGGGTAAAAATTTGCGAACTTTAAAAAAGAAAAATATGCTTAGAGTTTACCTGTCACTCTGAAAAGTTGTATGTAGGTAGCAAAGGCCAAAGTGATTCAAGTCATGCCGGGTCAATCCAAATCATGCAAGTTCAAGTGAAAAAAAAAATAATAATAATTACTCAAAATAATACTGGCGGCGCACCCATTTTAGCGAAGTGCTTTCGGGCAGCCCCATATCCCACGTTGCGGACGACGTTTAGTTTAGGTGTAAATTTTAGTTTTGATATATTTCTTAATAAAGGTGATGATTTAGGGATCGCATAGGAGACTTCGTAGCATCACTTTCTGTGCAATTCATCTTGCATATTTCACTTTAACATCCACTGTATGTAGTTACGCAGGTTTAACCAGTTACTGTCCAGATTTTGCTGGTATGCACTTTCTCCTACCGGCTTACAGTCGCATACGTCCTAGGTCCACATTCGGGGGTTCTCCCGCGTCCTAACTTTTAAAACTTCGATTTCTGTCTCCCCTCCTCCTCCTCCTGTTTTTGGACTATGTGTTCAGACAGATTAACACGAATATAGTCTGCATTGATGGCATCCAAGATGTATGAGATGCAGTATTCGAGGTGGCATAACAGATTTCGAAGCACCGTTTCTTTAGCAGTTTATTTAGCATATTATACCTTAACATGAACTGTTATGTTATACACACTGCGTTAATAAAGACATACTTTGCAAGCAGTGCATAAAAAAACAATACTGAGGCATAATCTACAGTGGAAAATGCTAAGGGTGAGGTACAGCAAAATCTCCAAAGACATTAGAATACTCAATTTGGTAGCGAAGTAGTGAGAGTGAAGGTCATGAACGAGGTGGCTTTAGCTAAGGTTTTAGTTTAGCTATACCTTTTGCCAGGTGTTTCGCTGTAGCACGACTCGGGGAAGCTAGTAACTCTTAGCTTGTACCTTTTAGTTTAGCTATGCCTATTTGTGTGGCAGTTATTTTATCTAAGCTGAATCTTTTAGTTTACGCATGCCTTTTTGGTCAGGCATACCTGAGCACTCGGAGGGATGAAAACACAGCGTAAGGAATTTAGGTGCCCCATGAATATGGCAGTGGTAAAGTTTGCGGTCACCTACCATCGACCACCTCAAGTATCTCTGCTTCACTGAAAATTACGAGTATGTAGCATACGTAGCCAAAAGAATTAGTCGAGTTGTACTTGCGAGTACTGTACTTTAGTTTAGTCGTTAATTTTAGTTTGATTTTAACTTTAAGTTTATTTGTGCTGGAGTTTCTTCTTTACCCGAACCATATAGTGGAGCTGCACATTTCCTTTTTGATGTACATTGCGGCTGAACTGCACTAAAAGAAAGTTAACATTGCCATACCTAACTGCTTGAAGGAATAACGACACAAACTTGGGAATTAAGAGTGTGTTAGTGTCTAGTGACACTGAAATGTGCAGCAACAAGCATTACGGGCGAACACTATAGATATTGCTATAGATATTTGTGACTCTGTACCCTTTAGTTGTGTTATGCTTTTTTGTCATCTCATATTTTTTTTAAAGCATATACTTTTTAGTCAATCCATATCTTTTTGTCAAGCCGTACATAATAGTCAGATCATATCTTTTGGTCAAGCCATATATTTTTACTTGGTACTGTAATTTATATCTTTCAGTCAAGCAAAGATTATAGTTAGCTCATATTTTTATTTCATGTGCTTTTAATCAACTCATGGTTGGTGGGGACGCTCACCATCCACTTAATCGATGTAGTGTTGCTCTCGGGTGTCTGCCCTTTCGTCTTCTCCATCCTTCTTTCCTTCCATCCTCTTCTTTCTTTCTTTCATTCTTTCCTCGTCCTTTTGCCTATGGGCGACTTTACACTCCCTCTTCAGTCTTTCTTTCCTTCATTCTTTCCTCTTCCTTCTGCCTGTGGGTGACTGTACACTGAATGACAAGCCAAATGGTTTCCTGTACACCAGGAACCATTTACTACGCTGGGTGGTATCCATAAAACCAAATTTTGGCTCCTGGTGGTTTAGTGGGTAATTACGGCGCTCCAATTGGATTGAGCCGGTGAAGCTTTATAGCCAAGGGATGGTTGGGGTTTACTGTTCATGTAATGCCACTCAGGGATGAGTGAGGCTGGTCACTCTCATTCTAAATGACAGGAACAACTTGCCTAGCCCCGGGCTCCTACACTCCCTGTAGAGCAACGTAAGATTGGATGATGATGATGATGATGATTATGATGATGATGATGATGTCTTTTAGTCGAGCGGTACCTATTAGTCTAGCCACTCATTTTCTTTTTCTAAATCTCCTCTTGATCTATATCTTGGAACAAACACTCTTAGCCATATGTGAACGCTTGAAGGAATGGGAACAAAAGCAAGGAGGAGCAGGAGTTCCTTTTAGGCAACGAGAGTGAGGCGTGTCGAAACTATAATCGGTTCAGCTTTAACTGAGGGAAATGAGCCGCTGTCACAAGTTAAACGATGAGTCATGGTAAAAGGATATTCGATGAGGCTTAGTTGAAAGGTAGAAAAGACTCTTCATGGTAAGTAGTCATCTCTTCAGTCTGACTATACATGGCCATCAAGTGAGCTGAAAAGCGTTCAAGATCTTTGTCAGATGAGAGTAAATATACCATAATACCCTAGATATAACTGTACCACTGAGAAATCCGGCCATGTGAGGCTGGTGGAGACTGAGGGCCTTTACATTAGTTGCACCATTTAATTCAGTGATATGGTTAAGTTGTGACTGAACCCTATCGTTTAGTCGTTTCCTTGAGTCAAGTCTTGCCTTCTCGTTTTGCTGTACATTTTAGAAGATTCATACTGACGAGCAGGTTAACTTAGCCATAACTAAACGCCTAAAGGAAAATAGATGCAGGTTAGGCGATTGAGGTGACCATTACATAATATAACAAGGGTGAGATATGCCATAATCAGTATAACGGACGACCACCCCAGATATTGCAGCTCTACTGATAACGCCTTAGTGTTGTCGAACTTAATGGCTGAGTCATTTCAGAGGGCATTCAAGTTTCTCCAGTGCCTGAAAGCCTTGAAGTTTAGTCAGAGATTTAAGTTTACTCAAACCTTTTAACCGAGTCGTAGGCTACTTTTTCGTTCAAGTGTACCTTTTACTTTAGGCATAATTTTAGTTTACAAATACATGTTTAATTAGCCACAGGTATCGGCCTTTCAGTATAGTCTTACATGGGACAACAAAGTCTGGGAATCAGGAGCTCCTTGTCGCATCCGTGATGAGCTATGTCGTAACCAGTATCATAGGTGACCAAACTATGTATCGCTATACCACTGTGAACTCTGTTTTGGTGATACCTTTTAGTTCAGCTGCACCCTTATAATTAGGTTCATTTTAGCTTAATCGTAGCTGTTAACTGAGCCATACCTTTGAATTAAGCCGTACCTGAGCACTGGATGGAATGACGACACAGGAAAGAGGATAAAGTAAACCCCTGTATGTGGCTACAGTGAGATGTGCCGTAACCAGAATCACCGACGACCACCCCAGGTACCGCTGCACCGCTGCGAACTCCCGCCAGGTGAGGATGGTGGAGACTGAGGGCAGCGAGGTAATGCCCATGACCACCATTACCGCCTGAAGCAGCACCCCTGGAGGAAAGAACCGTCTGTGTTGTACCAAATTAAGAGACGTTTGCAACGAAGCATATTAAAAGACACATGATTTTTTTTTTTTTTTTTTTTTTTTTTTTACTGAAAGATATGAGAGAGAATAATAAATGCTTGTACAAGGCATATGGCGACATGGAGGAGAAACATTATAGCGCAGCACTTGAAGAAAAAACGTTTGCACTAAAGCATACAAAAAGACAGACGATAACTTTTTGTTTTTAAAGACCACGAACAAAAAAATAATTACCTGTTGAAGAAATATGACATGATGAAAAGAATGAGAACTGTCCAGGAAGAACCGCCTACATTGAGGCATATGAAGGGAACTGTTTGTACAGAAGCATTTCATGAGACATGATAACCATTTCTATTATAGATAAAAAGTAAAGCGAGAACTCTTGGCAAGGGGTATGTGAAAAAATATTGGAGAGAGAACCGTCTACACTGAAGCAAGAAAAAGATCTGTTTGTACTGAGGAATATGGACGAGAAAACGAGAACTGTTTGTATAGAGCGTAAGGCAAGGCAGGCTACGGGACGCGAAACCTTTCTACGGAAGCATATAAAAATGAAAAGAAAATAGCCAATACTAAAATAAACAGAAATAAAAAGAATACCGATGCTCACTGGTGCCGTCTAAAGCATCACATCCCGGGGTAATAAAAATACTGCACTGTAAAGAACCGTCTGTGATGAATGCTTGAAGATAACCGTCTATACTGAACCATATTGGAGATAGTCGTCAATGGTAAGGCATATTGAAAAGAAAATCGTCTATACTGATGAATAATGATAATATACCGGTCTATACAGAAGCACATTAGGGACAATCGTCTATAGCGAACCATATTGAAACGATAACCGTCGACTCTATACTGGTGTATAATGAAAAGACAACCGTATCTACTGAAACATTTTGAAAAGATAACCGCCTATTCTAAAGCTTATAAAAATAATGAAGTATAGAGAAGAGATAACCGCCGATAAGGAAGCAAACTGAAAAGATGTATCCTGAGCTATATTGAAAATGGTCGTATAAACTAACATATATTAACAGATTACGGTTCACAATAAAGTAGCTCAAAAATTAAAACGAATTATAATGATGCATGGAAAAAGGTGCTTGTTTGTACTGAAGCACGATGAAGATGTAACCTATTGTCCAGAAACGTATAAACAATGATAGACATATAAAATGATCCTCCATAATGATGCTAAATGAGGAGATAACAATTACAGTGAGTCAAGCGGAAATGAAAAAGCAAGTCATGTATACTATAGGGAAGCATATGAACTAACTGTAATACGAGAAAGCAATAGAAAGTAAAACAAGAGCCGTCTACATGGAGCACGTGAAGAGAATCGTTTGTACTGAAGCAATGAAACATGACCCTCATGCTAAAGAATATGGAAAGGAAAAATGAGCACCGTTTGAAAGAGGAATGTGGCAAGGATTGGAGAGAGGTCTATCTCCAACTGTTTATAATGAGAAATATAAAGATAAACTTCTGTACTGAGGCATATGGAAAAGAAAAAGGAAATCATTCAAGGTGTGGCTAATGAAAGGAAAACTAGCTAATTGTGCTGGGAATATGAAAAGAGAAAAATGAACCGTCTGTGTTGAAGTATGTAACAGAAAAAGAAACTAGGTGAAGGCTGTGGACGCCAACGGCAAACTTCTATAGATCAGAATCGCCAGTACTGTCTGAAGCAATTAGCCTGGAGGAGAGAACCACTTACATTGAAGCCCACAAAAAAAAAAAAAAAAAAAAAAAAGTCTATGCTGAGGAATATAGGAGAAAGGCCGAGTTCACCAAAAATAAATAAATGAATAAATAAATGAGCCGAAGGACAGGAAAAGATAACAGACTGCCAATTACCTCTTGAAATGAGAACTAAATGGGCAGAAGAATATGAAAAACAGAAAAGTCCGTACTGAAGAAAGTGAACTGATGCGTCAGTATTAGGCAGGACCAGATTCAGAACTTTGGAAAAAGAGTGGCTTGAATCGTACTAATATTACCACTTAATGCATTTTAACAAAAAAAAAAAAAAAAATGCACTTTTATTCTTGCTTTAATCACAGGAATACAATAATATGGGCAAATGCAAGTCAGTGATATATTTATAGCATATTTTGGTAAAAAAATTCTGTATTTTACTTGTAGCAAATAAGTGGTCTACTGACAATTTGAGGGTGTACGTCTCCCTAAAATCGTGCCTGTAAAACAAATATTAAAGAAATATTGGTAAGAGGGAACCAGTCCCATAAGACGGTTTGGGAAGCGTAGAATTACAATGGCAGGATGATATAATTCATTGGATTGAAAGGTAGATGATCATCCCATTTTCCTTCCTGGCAGTACATGATAGATAAACCTTTACTAAGCTCTTTGAGATCGAACCTATATAAAGCTGTTACTCCATATGGGCGTTCTAACCACTAAGTCACCAGGTGCCTGAATGAATAGAAATAAAGAGAGAACTGTATGCCATCTGTCATATTTTGTACTACTTACTGAGAGAGAGAGAGAGAGAGAGAGAGAGAGAGGGAGAGATTTATACGAACCACATGCGATGTATGTTTGTTGCACCCAATCGTCACCCATTCCCCATGACATTTTGCTGAAGATGGCCATACATCCCTGTAGGTCAGGAAATAATGATAATAATAATAATAATAGTAATAATGATAACAGTTATAATTATAATAACAATAATAATAATAATATTGGTAAAAATAATATATAATAAAAATAATACCGGTAATAATAATTAAAATAATAATGATAACAATAATAATAATTATCATCATTATTAATATTTTTATTCCTATCGGACTGAGCCTGTGCAGGTTTATATCCAAGGGATGGTTGGGGTTTATTGCTCATGTCATGCCACCCAGGGATGAGTGAGGCTGGTCATTCTTATCTTAAATGTCAGGACTAACTTGCCTAGCCCAGGGCTCCTACGCTCCTCATGGGGCAACACAGGATGAGATGATGATGATGATGATTAGTAGTAGTAGTAGTAGTAGTAGTAGTAGCAGTAGTAGTACTAGTAGTAGTAGTGGTGGTGGTTTTGGTGGTGGTGGTAGTAGAAGTAGTATTAATATAACTTATCTTCATTAATATTATAAATGTCATCATGATCACCACTGACGTTATCCCTCTCAGGAGCTTCTTCATCGTCCTCAATAAAATCGATATTATTATAACTACTACCACAATCATCATCGTTATCATTTTTATTTTCATTATCACTGTTGTTAACAGGATTTTTATTATCATCGTTATCATCCTTGTCATTTTTTTCAACATCACAATCATCTCCATTATCGTTATTTCTATCGTCATTATCATTATTTTTGTGAAGATAGATATGCATGGGAGACCGATGGCAACGATATTATCCTCTTCATTAACATAATCACTGTCATTAAGATCTTTACCATCACTGCCACCTTGAATACAGACCTCAGGAACAGGTTCTATATCGCACAATAGCCTTCCTAACACCTCTTCCACAGAGATTTGTTGAGTATATTACATCTTATCATTATCATTGTTATTATATCATTCTGACACTGATATAATTTCAGTCAATAGCAGACAAGAGCAGACTAAAATGTAATGTGCCGAACTGCTAAGGGAGAGGTGTCAAGATATCTCAAAAGCGTCTTAGAAAACATGGCTAACTTACGTGAGTGGATCCCATCAGCAATGACATAAGACCCAGCTGTTTTCGAGCTTTGAGCCAGTTGTCCAGCCAGGAAGGGAAGTGTGAGTATTTGGTACCACGCCAAAGCTGAAGGTAGGCTGCTATCATACCTGCAGGATTAGTAACACCTTTACCACCTTGTCTAACCTCACCTAATCATAACGTAACAAACTAACCAAACCTAACCTAACTCAACCTAGCGTAGATTAACTTAAACCTATCTATACCTAACTTAACCTAACCTAGCCTAACCTAACCAAGCCTAGCCTAGCGTAACCCAACTTAGACAAGCTTAACCTAAGTTTACCTATCCTAACCTAGTCTAAAATAACCTAAAATACCCTAACTACGCAGGAAGGTAAAACTGTGTATTTGGTACCACGCTATGAATGTAAATAAGCAATTGATATACCTACAATGTTATCAGTACCATATTACCCAACCTAACCTGACATCCTAATTTAGTTCTTGGAAAACAAATGAATTTCCAAAGGTTTGTGACAGCTTTAATACATCAGGTATTTAAAGTGGTGCGTGCAAAGATTGGTATTTAATGGAACACACACACACACACACACACACACACACACACATACGCACAGACAGACAGACAGAGACAGAGAGGATGGGTCCTTACCTGGGATATAGCAGAGCAACAGCAGGGCACATCCAGCAAAAGCCAAAGAATACTGTGTAGTGTTGAGTGGAATAACCTCGAACAGAGACCAGTCCCACGTTTCATTGTTGTTGCTGTCAAGGTTTGGGCAGATCTGAACTCTGTGGTGAGATTAGGGTAAAATTAGGTTAGGTTAAGCTAATCTAAGTTAGGTTTAGTAAGGTCGGATAATTTTACAGTAAGTTTAGATTGCTTTAGTTTACTATTAGGTTAGATTTGGTTAGTTTAGATTAGAGAAAGTTTTACCTAAGTGAAAAAAAGGAGAAGGAAAGGGAAACTGCCCAAATAATTAAAACTGAGTGTGTGAAAGGGCAAGGTAACTTATACATATTAAATATCATTATCATCGTTAATCATCACCTGCCCACTAACACCACCAACTTCAGTGTTCCTTCTCTCTCTCTCTCTCTCTCTCTCTCTCTCTCTCTCTCTCTCTCTCTCTCTCTCTCTCTCTCTCTCTCTCTCTCTCTCTCTCTCTCTCTCTCTCTCTCTCTCTCTCTCTCTCTCTCTCTTAGCTCACCTGAACAAAGACAAAAGCCAGAAGAAGAAGAAAATGACCGCCGAAAGAACAGCAGTCAATTTCCACTCAGAGAAGAAGGCCAACGGGATGTCTTCAATCTCAAAGGCAGCTTTTAGACCGCCTCTGTCCACAGGTACAAGGCCCATGTTCCTTACTAAATCTGCTACTCTTTCTTTTACCCATGCTGTATCTCCACATATTGGAATCTGAAATACATGGAAGGGTGTAATTATGAATGCTGTTGATGTCGTTGAGTATCCCCAGTGTATCTAACTGCACAGACCTATAAAGTGCAGGCATGCAACTTCCCCTGCATGGTCGTCCCATCTCTACTTACCACCTTGCACCGTCATACCTTTTTTTTTTTTTTTCTCTCTCTCTCTCTCTCTCTCTCTCTCTCTCTCTCTCTCTCTCTCACACACACACACACACACACACACACACACACACACACACACACACACACAGACGGTGAGAAAATCTGGTTTCATACGTCACTTCTACTTGTGACTTTCCTCTGTGATAGGATTGTTATTCAGTACTTCTCTTGATATACTGTAGGTATTTCCTCTGACCTGATACATCAGAGAAGAAAGTGACGGACATGCCGTATGCTTGATGTAGAGGCTGTGGTACAGTAAATATACTTTCTGCAGTCCTATTCCAATTTTTGATTCACAGTTATCTATTAATATTTTTTTAAATAATACATCCTATAAAAAAAAAAAGATTCGAAATTAACAAGATGTCTTTTGCTGTTAACTTTCCATTGTAGTCCTTAGTATTTACCTTCCTGCTCCTGTGGAGATGTCTCCTCTGTTAAGCATACATATCATACTAAATCAACTCTCTCTCTCTCTCTCTCTCTCTCTCATACACACACACACACACACACACACACACACACACACACACACACACACACACACACACTCACACGTACCCACCTCTCTTCCACGATGCAGATGTTCCCTCTGTAACACATATGCAGACACCGTATTGAATGCCTTTACAACATGGCTATGAGGCAGGATCGATTGCAGCTTCTGAGCCAGACTTGGTTCTCGTGGATCTCCAGGAGCTCTGTTGGTACCGAGAATTTAAAAAAAATAAAAAAAAGTCAGACTGATGGCGTGCTTATTGATCTATTTTTGCTAATTCTAAA
This sequence comes from Coenobita brevimanus, assembly GCF_032717465.1. Classification (NCBI taxonomy): domain Eukaryota; kingdom Metazoa; phylum Arthropoda; class Malacostraca; order Decapoda; family Coenobitidae; genus Coenobita; species Coenobita brevimanus. The sequence goes on along the minus strand of NC_137028.1, from coordinate 27,452,121 downwards.
CGTTTTTATTCAGCATTAGAGAGACTTTCCTAACTGGAGAGGTTAGACATAGCATTCATTGATCACTTCACTACACTAGTACTTCCATAAGTCTGATAAAATCGCCTGTAGGTAACAGGAATAACAGGCAAAAATGAGTTATCGGACTTAATCGGTTAATGTATGTACTGTATACTGCTGAAAGTTCAGATCGGTTTGGGGCACCTTAACCTACTAGATCACTGGTGTTCATATTCTGCTCTCAACGCCCAGTGGCGGCAAGAATAAAATGAGTATAAAGATGTATTCCTTATTACAGTTTAATCGCTTCACTACGAGGACTTGGGCAAAAAAAAAAAAAAAAATGGACATCATTCCGATTCCAGGAGGTAAAAAATATACATGTCCATACTGACAGGTTGAAGTAGAAGGATTTGGTTTTGTGCCCATCGAGTGCACGAGGGTCATTCAGTCTGATAATCCATCTTTTCAAAGTCACAATCGTCCCTTAGAACACGAGCTGCATTAGTCGGTTTACACCCAGGTCCTAAACTGTACTGTGGTGGGTGAAGAGGTGCAGGAGAGACGAAAATTTATCCAGCTGATTAACTGGGCCGAGAATCAGACTCAGGTTCTTTCAGCTGTGATGTGAACTTGCTAATTAGTCACCATCAGCTGCCCATATGCTGTATACTGCCTTCTATCATTTATAGCTCATGATGATTTTGTTCTGCTTAAGAGATGTTTTTCGTACTGGAGGGGTAAGAGAGGGCATTCGTTAACCTCTTCGCTGTATTGATACAATCTGTAGTAGTAGCAGTAGTAGTAGTAGTAGTAGTTATTGTTGTTGTATCCCTAGGTTCATTTGAAATGTAAGCCCAGTGGACTTCTGGATAAACTTACCCTTATGCAATCCACCATCCTCAGTTAGGGTGAGAGTTAGGGCGTTGAGCGACATTCGTTTACAGGCAGTGAAGCCGCCCGGTTATATCGGTTCCATTACACGAAAGCGTGCCACTCTGGCACCTGGGCGTCCCTCTCCACCACCGATATTTTCAGTAAATTGAAAAATATCGTATTGTATCCAGAAAAACAGAAATGAATGAAAGGCTGTTTTCTTCCGAGGAGGCTTGCACTCCCAGGCTTCCTTGTCTCACTCTCGGGTGAATAAAATCGTGTAACATTAATTGGAAAAAAATACCAAAGTTGTTCAGATCGTGGATGTATTAATGGTGACGACACTCCCCAACCCAGGGACGTATTTTTCATTCAATTCTTGTTAATTCCAGACGAGTTTAGTGGGAGACTTTTTGACCTGGGGGCGGGGGGGTTTAAGAGAGACTTTATGAACTGACAGGGTTATATCAGGGACTTTCTGAAGAGGTAGGGTTAGCTTGATAGAGACTTTTTGAAGTGGAGATGTTACTTTAAATGAGACTTTTGAAGTGAAGGGGTTCATTCAGGAGAGAATTTTTTGAACTGGAGGGATTACCGTAAGAGAGACTTTTTGAACTGGAGAGGTGAACTTAAGACTGGGGGGGTTAGCTTAAGAGACTTTTTGAACTGCAGGGATTAGGTTAAGAGAAACTTTTTGAAATGGAAGGATAGGCTTAGGAGACCTTTTGATCTGGAGGGATTATCTTAGGAGAAACTTTCTGAACTGGAGGGGTTAGCTTAGACTTTTTGAACCAGAGGGGTTGTCTTAGGAGACTTTCAGAACTGGGGGGTTAGCTTTGGAGACATTTTGAACTGGAGGGGTTAGTTTGGGAGACTTTTTTAACTGGAAGGGTTAGCTTAGGAGCCTTTGGTAATGAAGAGGTTATCTTAGGAGACTTTTTGAACTGTAGGGGTTAGCTTAAGAGACTTTTAGACCTGGAGGGGTTTGTTTGGGAGAAGTTTTTGACCTGGAGGGGTTTGTTTGGGCGAGGGTTTTTTACCTGGAGGGGTTAGTTTGGGAGAGGTTCTTTGACCTGGAGGGGTTTGTTTGGGAGAGGTTTTTTGACCTGGAGGGGTTCGTTCGGGAGAGGATTTTTGACATGGGGGGGTTTGTTTGGGAGAAGTTTTTTGGACATGGAGGGGTTTGTTTGGGAGTTTTTTTTTTTTTTACCTGGAGTGGGTTGTTTGGGAGAGATTTTTTGACCAGGAGGGGTTTGCTTGGGAAAGGTTTTTGGCCTGGAGGGGTTAGTTTGGGAGAGACTTCTGACCAGGAGGCGTTAGCTTGGGAGAGACTTTTTGAACCGGAGGGGGTTAACTTAGGAGACTCTTTAAACTGGAGGGGTTAGCTTAGGAGACTTTCTGAACTTTAAGGGTTAATTTAGGAGAGGTTTTTTGACCTTGAGGGATTAAGTTGATCATTAGCTTCTCTAGTGAGGGGCAGGGGACAGTTTAATGGCCCTGAATTTCGCTAGAGACTTTATTGATATGCCTTAAGACCCGTAAAACACCCCCGCTATTACCAATACATCAGTTACTGCATGATATAGCCCTAGCATGCATTCGGTATGGGAGGTGGGTGTTAGCGCCGAAGTAGTGACATGTGGTGATGAATGGTAACGTAGAGGGCCTCAGGGACTCATGTAAAGGGCTGTTTGTGCCTATAGCCAAAGTTAGACACATAAAAACTATTACAACTTCACTGAGAGAGAGAAAGAGAGAGAGAGAGAGAGAGAGAGAGAGAGAGAGAGAGAGACAGACAGACAGACAGACAGACAGACAGACAGACAGACAAACAGAGACAGACAGACAGACAGACAGACAGAGACAGACACTGAGATAAAAGTTCAGGTGATGGGAAGAAATGGTTAGAAAAGGGAGATGGATATTTATAGAAAGACTAAGAGGCGGAAAGAAGGGAGACAGGAGATTATTTTGCTTACCGGTTGCTAACATCAACAACCACCTTGTTGATCAACAGGTGGGCAGGCAGTGTGTGATGGTACTTTGCAGGGATAGCGACCACCACAACATCACCCATCATCACACCATCCTCCACCTTCATCACATCAGCTTCATCACTGTTAACCCACTTCCTAAAAAAAAAAAATTACAAAAAATGCAGAATGGAAAATTAATTAAAAAAACACTATATATTTGCTAACTCCACTGCGTTGCATAAACAAGGGCACACTTTTTTTTCTCAACTTCAGCATTCGAGTTTCCCACCAAACTCTGAACCCTGTTACTAGCTTCATCATCATCATCATCATCATCATCATCATCATCATCATCATCACTATCACCATCATCATCATCATCCAGACCTCTTTTCTCGCTCTAGAGTGGGGTGAGGTAAGGTTCAGAGAGCCAGAAAGAACCTTATATAAAGTTTGCCGATGCGAATATGGCCAATTCCCATTCATACACCAATCAAGTCCTTGAAATCCTGGCTCCACCTGGCGGGTCTAAAATTATTTCACACGTACACCTTCACATTCACCCAACTGGTAGAGTCAGTCCGATGATGTCAAGTTAATAATCGGTGCCAAAGCCTGGTCATACACTCATCCACACAAAATTCATCTAACTCGATCTCCTGGGTTCAACAGGTTCAATACCTCTCTTTCTCTCATGCACCAATTGACCTTATCTATCCGCCTTCTTCTCGGCCTACCACGCTTCCTCAGGACTCACTCAGATATACCCTTTTCATCACTCAGTTCACAGCCATTCTCCCCATATGACTGTACCAAAATACAAACTCTTCATCTCCGGTGTCCTGAACCTTCCTTGTTCCACATCTTTCACGAGTCACATAAGCCCTTATTTTGTCCACACTCCTCACATCACACACATGCTCAACAGTGCCATCTTCATTTCTCATACTCTTAACTTTTCATGCAATGCCACCCCACGGTCTCACATTCCAATAACGTGTAGTTATTAATACTCCATCCAAGCCTCACGCAGCCACAACACTGAGAGGTCTGCGTCTTTTCAAGGTCTTTACAGCACCAGCCATATTCTCTTCCTGTACCATTTTAGTTTATGTTTCTTTTACAAATTCATCTCTTTTTTCTATCACAGCACCCAGGTTCATAAACTTTCTCACCAAAAATTTTCAGATCTCTCTCCATTTACTGTGGCATCACACCGGGTGTCAGCTTTACTCATAACAACCATCACTTTACACCTACTTACAATTACTCTCAAGGCACGATACTGCCAGGCATCTAAACAACTTTGCATAGTCTACCTAGTTCTTGTCTACTGTTTGCAAGCATTATAATATCTACATTCAGTGAAGTTGAGATACTCCTTCCATCACCATTCATATCTATCTGTCTATCAATCTACCTATCTATCAGTATTTGGCACAACTTAGTGAAGCTACTTTAAGTGAGTACAATCTCTTAAATTTACACTGGCCAACATTCCTGCCAAAAGCTGTTCGTTTTTGAAAATGATACACAGCCCATATTTATTGCCTGTCAGTTAGATCACCTACTTAGTTATAGAGATTTAGGTCACATGTACTGTACCTTATCTCTCATCTGAAAACAAATACACATTATCATCATCATCATCCCTTTATCATCATTTTAATCATCATAACAATAATTGTCATCGTCTCTCTCTCTCTCTCTCTCTCTCTCTCTTAGTCATGAAACACTGCAACCTTTGACTACTTTCAGACTTTGATTCTGATGATAAGAGAAAGAAAAATAGGTCAAGCAAAAGAGTGTAAGCATTTTATGAAGAGGAAGATAACACTCACTCTCTCTCTCTCTCTCTCTCTCTCTCTCTCTCTCTCTCTCTCTCTCACCTTGCTCTAGCAGGGTTTCTAGTAGCCACAACAGGTCGGTGTCCAGCTGCTGCTAAACAAGTCACCATTGCTCTTGCCATGTCACCACTTCCCACCAAAACAATCCGCCTTTCTGTCGCTCCATCAACTCCTTTGCCTCCGTCCCCATGCCCTCCAACTCCATTCACATTTTCTCCAACACCATTCACATTTCCTCCAACTCCATTACCATGCCCTCCAGCACCATTATCAAGCCTTCTAACGCCATTCTCATGCCCCAGGATATCCATTTGGTAGGCTTGGCTGGTGTGTCCATGTTCGTTGTTCTTGGCGTCATGTGATACACCATTAGCTTGCACCGCGTTGCTCATCTTGCCACCGGTAATGTTGAGTCCTGCTGATAGATATAAGCCTGTATTAATCCTTAGTTCGTATATATATATATATATATATATATATATATATATATATATATATATATATATATATATATATATATATATATATATATATATTTAAACGCAACAAAGAGTGAGGAAAAGGTTGAAAACTTGAAGAGAAATTGTTAATTCTTTACCAAACTGGCGCGGCCTTTCTATATTTTCTATTGATATGAGGCTTTCACAGGTTACTTGTTATTATTTCTGGATTACGGTAACTACTGGGCACTTTTATGAACTTACCTCAGAAAGCAATAAATGAGGATTTAATTTGCGTTAATATTCCGCCGATGTCTATCAGCAGCTGCCCATATTTTACGTTCCTAACGCTCTTTTTTAAATTTGAAAGATGGCTGTCAAACGCGTTAGGTTAGGTTGGTTTAGGTTTTGTTTGGTTAGGTTAGGGTTTGTTAAATCATTACGTTTCCAATAACTTTGACAAGGGATACACTGACGCGTGAAGTTGGAGTGATGGTAAACAACGAGGCCAATCGGAGAGGTCGTTGGTAAACATTCCCGCGGGCGGCCTGGCCGCTTCCTTAAATACCCCAGAATAGATATACTGTATTTTTTTTTTAATCACCTCTTGCAGTCACAGTTCATTAGTTAATTGTGCCCTGAGATAGTGAATTTGTTATATATTATAACAAACTCACGATCTCAAAGCACCTATATTGTAACATAATACCGTTTGGTAAAGAATTACCAAAAAGTTCCCCCCCCCCAGCCCCCCTAAAAAAGCGAGACCCAAAATCAAGCTTCATTCATTTGGAGATGCCTGGACACATCACTGTTAACCGATTCACTGTGGAGGTGTGATTTTTGTCCTAGCTGCCTCCTGGCGATTTTTACTCGCATTAAGATGTCTTTTCTCACTGGAGGGAACAAAAATATCATTCTTTAATCCCGTCAGTACTTGAGTTCTCTCCTAGGCTGAATAAAGACATCTTGTTGTAGGTGAAATATATGAAAGACGTCATTGTACTGAAGGGGTTAAAATAGTGCAGGCCCTGGACACTGTCGCGGGCTCTAAGTTCGATTCCTCACTGTTGCAGGCTGAGTGCGCTGACGATGGCACCATTGCTGCCTTGGAGGTGAAGGAGTTAGAACTAAACTATACTGTATATGTCCCGGGAGGAAAGGTTCATTCTTAGTAAAATTATGCTCTATCAACATGCTTAACTTGTTATGGTGCTTCATTTACTAATGATCTTATGAGTGACTTATGAACGAGACAGGTTTCGCCCATAAATCATCACTAATTATTGCTCCGTAACGATTGAGAGCTGGACACGTTCTGATATTGCATTTTTAACTCAAAATTTCCTCATCTACTATTTCCCACCGTTATGCCCTTTCATCCCGGGACACCCTGTATATTTCAACAGATCCGAGGCCGATCATGATATATGGAGGGAGGAATTCTTTATCCCAGGCTCTTTAGATCTTGAAATGAAATCAGGAGTTGGACGGTTCTGTGTCAGATAAAGGAATGTCCGTTGGATGCATTCTTAACCATTTATGTCTTTCATCCAGACTATTCTCATTTTACCTTAACCTGACCAAGATTTTCGTCTTTTGCAGCTATGAGTCAATGGTGAAAAAATAAATAAAGTACAGCGGCTCTACATCCTTTCCATAGCGCTTCTTCGTGACCAGCATCGTTTTTTAGTGTTATTGGTTTTTACAATTCCGCATCTAAGATAGAGAGATGACATTCTTAGACCAGATTAGGATAAAAGCAATATAGGGTTTCGCTTTTAATATGAATATAATTTTTGGCGTTAACCTTTCATAATTTCTATTCCCAAAAGTTGACTGTTTTTGTTTTTATTTTTCGATCTAGTGACACCATCAGGAAAATGGATGAGCACTAGCCTTGAATAAACAGGCAGAGAAATAGGTGTCCTCCTCATGTTTGACAAATACATAGCGGAAAAGGCGAACAGTCTGAAAAATGCACTCGTATAGATGGAATTTCACTGTAATTGAGTTGTAAATATTCATCACACAGAACTGGGAAGATGACTGATTCTCTGACTGTACCACACTACAGAAAACTAGCCTTGGTTTCCCCACACCACGGTGGGAGTTATACTGAAATGCCTGTTACTGCATTATAAGAAAGAATAGGTATGGGCTGCGTAGCATAGATAGGATAATAAATGGTGAGATTTGTGAAAGACGTGGATTTAAGAAGTCTTCTGATCATAGGATGGAAAAAGGCATACGTAGACCTTGTTACTGCGTAGAGAAAATGGGTGTAAAAAGGGTAGTAGTAGTAGAACTAGTAGTAGTAGTAGTAGTAGAACTAGTAGTAGTAGTAGTAGTAGTAGTAGTAACAGTTACTGTAGTAGTAGCAGCAGCAGCAGTAGTAGTAGTAGTAGTAGTAGTAGTAGTAACAGTTACTCTAGTAGTAGCAGTAGTAGTAGTAGTAGTAGTAGTAGTAATAGTAATCCCAGGTTCATCTGAAATGCGAGCCCAGAGGACTGCAGGCTGAAGTTGTCCTCCTCTTGCATTCCACCATCTTCCTTTCGCGGGATAATGCGAGAAATGAAGGACGTTTGTCTATAGATGCCATCACGTGAAGGTCCCCTTCTGCACCGAACAAGGTAGTCTATATATCTATCTATCTATTGCCAGACACCATAATCCCGTAAGGGGTGGCCATTTGACTTTGAGTTATTTGTTTTACAGGAAGGGGTAAAATTGGTATATATATATATATATATATATATATATATATATATATATATATATATATATATATATATATATATATATATATATATATATTAAGGAAAATAAAATGGTGTAAATGGCAATCAACGTCACTAGACTCATTAAGACAGGCAGGTTATATTTACGAGGTCACAATCTTTTTCTAGAATACAATATATAACAAGAAGAGGTGCCAAGATATAGCAAACCCTTTCCCGGTAGTCATTTTAGTGCTGACGTATACGCACAACAGGATATCTAGTCAAAGATGTCAGATATCAAATTTGGAGTAAATCAGATGAAAACTGATGATTTTATGCTGATTCGAAATTTGAGGCCCGACCCACCTGACTTTGACTCCCCTATCGCTAACTGAGGGGTGACTCCTCTGATGTAATGAGGCATGTTATAGGATGCTGATTTGAAAGACGCATCTTTAGGTTTTGGTTTCATGTGAATATGACGAATTTGAAAGGAGTTATGGCGAAAAAACGATTTTTAACCTATCCCCGTTTTTATGCATTTTTTGGGCCTGCTGCCAAGGGCCTTCGCCCAATTTGGACCAAAATTTAATCAGGTGATCAGAAGGTCATAGCCCATTACACCTGCAATTTTATTCAAAATCGCACCTGTAATTATCGAGTAAAGTTGTTAACAGACAGACAGGCAGACATACAGACAAGGAAACAAACAAACATACGAACCAAGAGAAAACAACATCCGTCCCCGAGCCCCTGCGGGACGGGGACGGGTAATGAGTGTACTGCTGGGTGAATAGGGGCACAGGGAAAGCAAGTTGACAGCACTCGGATAGCGCATAACTCCGTCAACGCCTGTTCCATACAGATCAGATCACGAACAAAATTTAATAAACTCTTCACTGGTCCTGATCTAAATATCCACAAAATATCACTAAAATCAATGAACAACTTTTTGAGATATATTGAGCAAAAACTAATAATTTTCCGGGACCGGAACATGAACTCTGGTCATCACCAAAATTTAATCAACTCTTCTTTGGCCCATGACCCACAGATCCATAAAGATCCATTGAAATCCATTAGTAACATTTTTTCTTAAATATTTTGTGGACAAACAAACAAATCGATAAACGGGTAAATAGATAATCGGTAGAGAGTTGGCCTGCTGTCCTGACGGACCCGGGTTCAAATCCCGCTGAGGCAGGGAACAGTTTAAGGATTTGAATTTCATAAAATCAGACTTTACTGATCTACGAGAAGGCCCGCCGACATGTCATAAAAATACCCCCGCTAATACCAATACGCCAGTCCTGTATGAGACAGCCCTAGCATGTATTCAATATGGACGGTGGGTGTTAGCGCCGAAGTGGTGACATGTAGAGGTGTGCGGTACGTAGGAGGACTACTGGGCCTTGAAAGCAGGCTGTGAAGCCTATGCCCAGAGTCGGTCACATAAAAAAAAAAAAAAAAAAAAAAAAAAAAAAGATAACCTCCTCCCAAGTTGGTTGCCGGAGGTTTGAAACTTTCTTCATTCTGATTGGTCCGAGAAATGAATTCAGGCTTTACCTTTGCGGTCTGCATATGCTAACCACTACACCACCTAACACACAGGTACATGTGAGTGACTGCGAGTCGGAAGGGGCATGGGCGGCGAAGACGAAGGTAGATGAATAATGGAAGTGAAGATGTAAGTGAAGTATCAGTGTTGAGAGAGAGAGAGAGAGAGAGAGAGCTATGACGAATGGCAGAAATCGATTGTTGAATTATGTATGGAGATGCAATCACCAAGGGTTTCATCGCCTTTTCTTTTTTTTTCTTTTTTTTTAAGTTAGTAATAAACACAATGACACACAGACAAGAATTAAGAAGCGTGCACACAAACACACAAGCATACTGTGTGTGTGTGTGTGTGTGTGTGTGTGTGTGTGTGTGTGTGTGTGTGGAACATTGGTCTTGTGACCTGCAGCAGAGAATTTCAAAGTTTTAGATAATTCTGGAATCCATGAAAAAAAAAAAAAAAAAGAAGAAGAAAAGAAAGAAAGGTTGTCTCTCAGAGCAAAGTCACTTGTAGGTAGCCCAACATTGAGTGAGTGGATGGTGAACGCATCCACGTACCTAAGCTGATTATTAAAAATGGAAACGAATGAAGAATACACTAGAATATACTGGAATATCAACCAACTCAGGGTCTACGGAACAAACTACTACTGGGCTTCTTAAGCTTTAACAGCATTATAAACTTAACCAATAAAGATATGACATTATCAACTTAGAATATTTCTTCTCATAGAAACATGTCAAATTGCATAAGATAGAGTTAAAACAAAAATGTAATACGTTGAACTGACGTACTGACGTCCGTTTTATCTTCATTACTGAAAAATATACAATACTCCTAGGATAAAAAGTTGCATAGTGACATTTTTTCTGTCAAAGTCGAATTATCTTCCTTAAACACACACACACACACACACACACACACACACACACACACACATATATATATATATATATATATATATATATATATATATATATATATATATATATATATATATATATATATATATATATATATATATTATTGAAGTGGTCTGATAAATGAAACTCGTAATAATCGTCAAATCCCCCCTGCACTACTGCCCATCTACATCTTCAGGTAAAAAATTCGCGGTGTTTGTTCGATATGGAATGATATATTCCACTCATGCGCGAATTTTTCTCCCAGCTGAGACAATCTTTTTATGCTGGAGTGGGTAAGACAAAGTTCAAAAGAGTAGGCACTGTCGCTCAAGCACAATGGCCCTACACTTCTGACCTTATTTTAATGAAGGAAAAATCAGCAGCACTTGTCCGATAAATAGGCGATATTTTCCTCTCATATTCGAATTTTCCTTGTGATGCAGATACAGAAACTTCCTACTCATTCCTGTGGACATGATCAAGAGGCCTTCTCCCCAACTTTCCCCTCTCCTCCCCGCCCTGTGTGTGTGTGTGTGTGTGTGTGTGTGGAAATTCGCGGAGAACTTGCTGATGGACTGAAAGTTAGCCGAGTGATCAGCTGCAGTGAGAAACATACAACAGTAAAATTCCCCAGGGATTTGTTCTACGTCCAATATTGAAACTTCCCGCATCCCTGTGGGAAGTTTTCTTGTTTTTGCCTATATTATTTTTATTATTATTATTATTATTATTATTATTATTATTATTATTATTATAATTATTTACTATTATTATTATTATTATTATTATTGTTATCATTATTTTCATTATTATTATTATTATTATTATTATTACTGTTATTACATTATTACTTATTTTAAAATTAAATATTTGAAAGGCTTTTCGGTTTAGAGCCTTAAAACTATGTCAGTTTAGTCCGACAGCTGTCAGCTTCTCTTGGTTAAATATGGTAGCAGTCTGTAAACCGGATCTACAGATATTATCCCGAACACAAAAAAGTGAGTTAGCTAATCTATCTCAAGAATTGCTTAAGTTGGGAAGCTGATATTTTACTAAAAAATAACTTTAAGACGGACGCAGGTCCGAAGCGAGCATGGTTCCAATTGCTAGATTATTGTCTGAGAACGACTGGGTTACAAAACTGCGACTTTCCGGATAATCCGGACGTCACCTAATTTTTCATGATGGACTAAAGCTACAGACCAAATTTGGTGGACTTATTGACTAAAGTAATTTGCACAAGATCAGTGACCTTTACCTCGCCTGGGGTCAAAAATTGGGACTTTTTTGGATGTTTCGGCTGTCATCTAATTTTCCAAGAAGGAAGAAATCCAGAGCCACCTAACTTGGTGGACGGTTGTGATGATCTAAGGTGACATGCACAAGATCAGTAATCTTGACTTAAAAGTCCCTATATAGCTCGGCTTCTAGTAGGCAGTGACTGTGTGAAGTTTTTCTTTATAAAAATTGTCATTGTACAATTTTGAGGTGGTCTAGGTAACATTATTATTAATGGTACAGGTGATGACACTGTCAGCAGAATTGCAATATTTGCGGATGACCCAAAGCTAGGAAGTGTCCTAATACCTTATCATTCGAGAAGAAAGACCTACGTACGAACCTGATGGAAATATGAGTATGGTCTGCATGGTTGCCAGTGCCATTGATCCTGAGGAAGTGCAAAGCAATGTACACTTGTTATGCATATCCACGAACGTACTTTACTTTTCTTAGTGCAAGGCACAACCACCACTACTAGCTTGGATAAACACATAGGTATACTAATCAGCAGCTACCCCAGGTTCTCCAAATACCGCAATGAAGCAGAAAAGATTACGCTGAGGCTGCAAGCTTACAATATTAAAAAGACAGATTACATACAGAAACTAGGCGATAGTCCTTTCTCTGTACGTACAATTCTCTCCTACGGCCGCATCAGGAAAATGCTACGCAGTTCTGGTCACCGGAAGTGCAGATAACACTAGGCTTGAGAGTGTCCTGGCTCCTTCTACTAACCTTATCCCCTCTGCCAGGTACACAGGATGCCAGAGAAGGCTGCGGGCGCTGGACCTTCTTTTCTATAGACTAGGCAAGGAAAGGTACTTGTGGTTTTCAGAATCCTTCATGGGATTAAAAACATCGACTACAAGCATGTATATAGTATAAACAGCAACTTAGCAAGGAATCACTGATGGAACCTGGGCTGGAATCATTTCCACCGATATATATTATATTTTTTTTCACGTAAAAAGCCTGCAATACCTGGAATCGGACTGCAGTGACATAAGTTAGAGATTGTTTTGCTGAGCTTAACTTACAGGTACATTTAGCGTTTCTTCCTTTCCTGTAAAATCTCGTATCGTTGTCTATTTCTGCTGGATTATGTACACTTCCTTTTCCGCCCTCGTGATGTGGGTGGAAGAAGTGAGTGGGGAAAAGCTTCCAATTTTAGTGTATATATATTTTTTTCCACTATTAGAATACCACTTTGTACTAGGCAATCTCATTCAAGGCACCTCCTGCCGATCCGTGAACACTCTCTCTCTCTCTCTCTCTCTCTCTCTCTGCCTGTCTGTCTGTCTGTTCTGACTCTCTGTCTGTCTGTCTGTCTGTCTGTCTCTCTCTCTCTCTCTCTCTCTCTCTCTCTCTCTCTCTCTCTCTCTCTCTCTCTCTCTCTCTCTCTCTCTCTCTTTCTCTCTCTCTCTCTGCCTGTCTGTCTGTCTGTCTCTGACTCTCTGTCTGTCTGTTTGTCTGTCTGTCTGTCTGTCTGTCTGTCTGTCTCGTTATCTACCCACCTGTTCGTCTCAATGGTACATTTATATTAATCTTGCATCAACCATATTATTCAGTTTAGGAGAGCTGACAAATAGCGAAGGGGTGAATGAAGCCATATATAACCCCTTCACGTATAAAATTCTCTAAGCTGAATACAACCGTTCGGGAAAAGCAAGAAAAAAATAGCATGTATTATAGTGAAGAGGTTGAAGGGGTTAACCTCTCTCTCTCTCTCTCTCTCTCTCCATCGTTATCTGCAGCTTAACTTGAGTACAATTGCTCTGGGACCTGCGGCTAGGATCTTGTTTCAAACAGTTTGCTGGAAAGAGTAACTAGCCATGTCAAATAACCTAATATGGGACCACTTTCATGTCTCAGTACGGTTAAATTAAGCACTTTTACTGAAGTTGTCGCTAGATGGCGTCACCTCAGGCGTCAGCTGATGACAAATTTGGATTTTCCATGTCAAATTACCGTATGTTGTACCACTTTTATGTCTCCAAGGGCCTCCTTTTAACAAATCCGCCAGAAACAGAAGAAGAAAGAGAACGCTGTCCACTCATTGACCTGCTGGCTATCGCTGCTTGCAAAACCTGGTTATGCCTTCCTGATATGATAATTACCGTACATATTTCGCTTATATAAGAATTGTCCTACTGAGAGATTTGTGGAACTGGAAAGATAAAAGAAATTCGTATTAATCAGTAATGCTTCAATTTTTAGTAATAAGTTTCTGTCATTCTCTTAACCCGCCACATTCCATTGACGTACAGGATATATATGTCTGAATGTTTTGTCACTGTTACTCCCATTGACGTATAGAAACACGTCGCAATTGCAAGGTCCGTCATTTGCACATTTTTTCAAGTTTCGCTCGTGATTTTTGGTACATATAACATACACAGGACACCTTCCTTTACCCGATGCCAGGCGGGGACAATGCCTTACCCTGCGTGACCTCCCCCACCCACACACCATTGTCTCGGCAACTCATTTGTTACCAGTGACTTGGCCAGTAAGGACCACAGTCTAAGTAATATACAGTCATCTCACGCGCAGGTGAATGACGTCAGATGGCCTTCCATAGAAAACGAAAAGTAAAGGGATAACTCAAATGTGACAAGTATACCCTGTTCACTCAGCTCCATTGGCAAGAGCCTAGAAACGTTTGAATTAAGGCTGCTCATTGGTTTATGCAACACTGAGGAGCATCGTAAATCTACAGCTCTTCTTACTTTAATGCATATATTTGTAATCTGTTTGCAACATAAACAGCCAGTTTAAATATGGAATAATTTCCAAAGCTACAGAGGTCAAAGTTAGCTTTAAAAGTTTATGATTATCATAGAAAATTAAAGTTGATTATAAAGTTTAATAAAACGATGAGTGACATTTGAAGTAAATGCAAGCATGTATTATATCTCAACATGCGGACGGACGTGTACCCAGTGGTTGGATAATAAGCTTCAAACGTCACTCATCATCTTATAAAACTTTATAATCTTTAATTTTCTTTGATAAAGGTAAACTTTAAAATCTAATTTTGATCTATTTAGCTTCAGAAATTATTCCACATTTAAACTGGCATGAAATCCCAGCACGAGTGAAAAGAGACTGAGGGGAGACACATCTTATCCCCACCGCTGCCCCGAGCCAACTGACAGCTGCGGGACCCCCGTGACGTCATGTGCGGACTGCTCCAAAATTTAAACCAAGCATGAGACGACTGTATATTACATAAATAAATGACTATTATGAGTGGTTTGGAATAGTTACCCCTTCCATAAAACACGTTTTCTCTGGAGCCAGATCCCATAGAAAACACAGCCAGGTAAGGGTATTGTTACTTGTATCAGCATTTTAAACCTCAGGTGAGCAATTTATTAATTTTCCATGTTTCTAATGAAAAGTGGAGGTTTTAGCCAAAAAAAAAAAAAAAAAAAAATCGAAATTCTGCCAAGATTGGGGAGGCCATTGGTTAAAAATCTGCCGGGATGCGGTGGGTTAAAGCAGAAACTAAAAAAAATATTACGGTGATTGTCCGTTACGAGATGGCATTTCCCACTTACGGAGGAGTTTCCTTCCTTTTTGAGATACTTGATTTTTCTATAGTGTATCTTCTTATCATAATTTCTTTGCGTGCCACACGTAAATATTACCTTGTATATTATTTTATTGTCTTATCATTATAACATTTAAAATATTTTCCGCTTGAATATGATTTCTAGTTCTTCTCCTATGGATACAGAAAAGTCTTGTTCTTTATGCAAATAATGTTGATAGAATACTTAAATACGAAGGAAGCTTTTAAAGGATAATTATTATAATTGCATAAGGAAGGACCAACGTGATTCCTATACATATTAACTTCCGTCAGCGAATATATATATATATATATATATATATATATATATATATATATATATATATATATCAGAAGGGTAGTTTATTATCATTCTCAGTTTCACAGGTTGACTGTATATTTTAGAATTTAAATCCAAAAACAAGGGCACATGAGAAGGGGAGCTAAAAATGATAAAGGTATCATCCACGTAGCGCTTGAAATAGTGGCTTACAGTGGGTAGGGCAATCCAGTAATCATCTGGATTCGTGGTGAGCAAAAAAAAGCATTAGTAAGGCTGGGTCTAATTGGGTGTCCCATAGCTACTCCTTCGACTTGCTTAAAATAGAAGCCATTAGAAATAAAACAGCAGTCTTACACCGACAGTGAATCATACCACTACCATTTTTAGCTCCCCTTCTCATGTGCCCTTGTTTTTGGATTATATATAGATAGATAGATAGATAGATAGATAGGTAGGTAGGTAGGCAGATAGAAAGATAGATAGATAGAAATGCTGATATCCACAAGGAAAAGGAAACACGGTATATCCCATGCGCTTTCGTGTATTCACATCTTCAGGGGAGAGCATAGTGAAGGTGTTAGAGAATACTTATCATTTTTATACAGAGAGCTGGAGGGGTGATGTCTCCAGGGAGCTTACTAAGTTTCTGACAAATACTACTGTTATAAACAAGGTATTTATTAGTAATTCATTTAAACCTAAGGTGTCTTTAAATGAAATACACGAAAGCGCTCGGGATATTTCGTGTTTCCTTATCGTTATGGATATAAGCATATCTCTGAATCAAGTGTTATTGATTTTATTGCATACACAATTATCTATCTATCTATCTATCTATCTATCTATAAATTAGATTTTTGTCCCACAAAATATTACAGTTTTCTTTCATATTAGAAATTCCCTTTGGACACATACAGTATATATTGAACTGGTGGAATTATATTATTAAAGAACAGCAATAATCTCACTATCTCCATCTAGCGCAATGTAATGCAGTTAAGGCACTATTATAATAAACGAATAATTCACATTATTTTTCCATAAGACATGACATATTCCTTTGACACTACAGTATACCTCCTGATAGACATCTGGAGACGTTAAGCACAGCGTTTGGTAACTAGTCACGACAAAGAGATCTCACCTGTGCTGAATAAAATCATTTGGAGAAATAAGAATCTAAGCAAAAGGCGTAATTTTAACTTAAAGTATTATCACGCAAAAAGTGATAACTGAACATGGGAATGATTATTCATTATAACCGGTCGTATCTCTATATTGATGGAATATCCTCCACTTCTAACTCTTCAGCGAAAAATTTATAGTGCTTGAAAGAAAAGGAGTTTTATTTTCTGCTTAGATCCGAGCTTTACTTGTTACAGAGACAGACGAGTTTCCTGCTATAGTCGGCTGTTTTCATTTGATCCAACAAGGTCATCCCCACAGCTTGAATATTAAGAGTCACTGCTTGAACTTCGATGACCTTTAGCTGTGACGTATGAATGATTCTCCTGGTTACTAGTCAAATCAACCCTCCTATCTGACTACAGATGACCTTCACCTGAGCTGAAACAGGTCAGTGATCTTGTCAGGTTAGAAAAAGATAATGTAGTAATGTGTTCTTTTGGATTTTTATACCCTTCAACTTCGTGATGGACCGTTATTATTATTATTATTATTTTTTTATTATTATTATCATTATTGTTATTATTATCATTATTGTTTTTATTATTATTATTCTTTATTATTATCATCATCATCATCATCATTAATTTTATTATTATTATTGTTATGATACGGTACTCTTACTCTCTCTAGATCATAATTCAACATAGGAACGGCCTATCATACCGAAGGAGTTTCTCAAGCCGTAGCAAATCACGATGACCTACAAATATCTCTCTCATCTTGTATGAGATCGCCCAGAGACAACGAGGTAAAACTGATAAGATGAAAAGGCTAATCTAGGAGCACTAACATTGTCCGTATGATAAGATACTACGTTCTCTGCTTATATAAAAATTTTCCTTCAGACAGAGATACAGGAATATCTTATGCCAGTTCTTGCAGGTGTAAAGTGTCTTTCTCTCTCTCTCTCTTTCTCTCTCTCTCTCTCTCTCTCTCAAACTTATTAGCTACCATCCTCTTCCGCACACATTTTCTCTCTCTCTCTCTCTCTCTCTCTCAAACTTATTAGCTACCCTCTCTCTCTCTCTCTCTCTCTCTTTCTCTCTCTAACTTATTAGCTACCCTCCTTCTCCTCTCTCTCTCTCTCTCTCTCTCTCTCTCTCTCAAACTTATTAGCTACCCTCCTTTTCTCCTCTCTCTCTCTCTCTCTCTCTCTCTCTCTCTCTCTCTCTCTCTCTCTCTCTCTCTCTCTCAAACTTATTAGCTACCCTCCTTTTCTCCTCTCTCTCTCTCTCTCTCTCTCTCTCTCTCTCTCTCTCTCTCTCTCTCTCTCAAACTTATTAGCTACCCTCCTTTTCTCCTCTCTCTCTCTCTCTCTCTCTCTCTCTCTCTCTCTCTCTCTCTCTCTCTCTCTCTCTCAAACTTATTAGCTACCCTCCTTTTCTCCTCTCTCTCTCTCTCAAACTTATTAGCTACCCTCCTTTTCTCCTCTCTCTCTCTCTCAAACTTATTAGCTACCCTCCTTTTCTCCTCTCTCTCTCTCTCTCTCTCTCTCTCTCTCTCAAACTTATTAGCTACCCTCCTTTTCTCCTCTCTCTCTCTCTCTCTCTCTCCCTCTCTCTCTCTCTCTCAAACTTATTAGCTACCCTCCTTTTCTCCTCTCTCTCTCTCTCTCTCTCTCTCTCTCTCTCTCTCTCTCTCAAACTTATTAGCTACCCTCCTTTTCTCCTCTCTCTCTCTCTCTCTCTCTCTCTCTCTCTCTCTCTCTCTCTCTCTCTCTCTCTCTCTCTCAAACTTATTAGCTACCCTCCTTTTCTCCTCTCTCTCTCTCTCTCAAACTTATTAGCTACCCTCCTTTTCTCCTCTCTCTCTCTCTCTCTCTCTCTCTCTCTCTCTCTCTCTCTCTCTCAAACTTATTAGCTACCCTCCATTTCTCCTCTCTCTCTCTCTCTCTCTCAAACTTATTAGCTACCCTCCTTTTCTCCTCTCTCTCTCTCAAACTTATTAGCTACCCTCCTTTTCTCCTCTCTCTCTCTCTCTCTCTCTCTCTCAAACTTATTAGCTACCCTCCTTTTCTCCTCTCTCTCTCTCTCTCTCTCTCTCTCTCTCTCTCTCAAACTTATTAGCTACCCTCCTTTTCTCCTCTCTCTCTCTCTCTCTCTCTCTCTCTCTCTCTCTCTCTCTCTCTCTCTCAAACTTATTAGCTACCCTCCTTTTCTCCTCTCTCTCTCTCTCTCTCTCTCTCTCTCTCTCTCTCTCTCTCTCTCTCTCTCTCTCTCTCTCTCTCTCTCTCTCTCTCTCTCTCTCTCTCATCAACCCCGTATCACTGCCTAGACCGGCACTGATAAGACAGACAATACCGGCACTTACGAGTACAATCATGAGTTATCTTGGTCCTCTACTACTGGTACATGGTTCACTGTGGGTGTATTAGATCCGAGCAGGTCACTTGTGCTCAGTACCGTCAACCCTTTTAGTACGCTGACGTAATTGATTTCTCATGCAACCTCTGCACGATTTTATTTTTAGGAAGGGCATTTCTAACTGGAGGGGTTGGATAAGGCCTTACTTATTCCTTTCATTACGTATGAGGTTTTGTATTTATATCTGTCTGTCTGTCTATATGGCTACCAATACATACATACGTGCATACAGAACGGACATGTTTCAATAACACACACGAGGATGAAAAGCTAATTATGTAAAATAAACAGGTGAGGAAGCGGTGCATGCCCAAACACAAGATACAGCTGCAAGTCAACAATCACATTAAACTCCATATTTTATCTAAAAACAAAGAACCCAAGGCCGTAAGTGTGGAAACTATTTCCTCTCCCAAGCCCCCCAACCCCCAACCCTCCCCCCAAAACTAATAAATGTAAAATCCAAAATGAAAATCGGCTCATTTACAGATTCTTTGAAACTGCTTAATTACAGATTCTTTAAAACTGATTAAAAGCCTGGACGCCTTATACCAGTCGAGCAGGGCAGTGCTCCCAAGGTGGATGGAAAGCTGATGACAGGGAGAGCTGGAGCTCCCTTTTCATCAGTCCTCAGGACTAGTTCCTGACCATCCCCCTTTGCTGAACTTTTTCAGTGTCCCAGTAACATAGAGAGTAGGCCAGCATGCTCTACAATACATGTTTCTCTAACTGTCAACACCAACCTACATGCACAGTACACATTACACTTCCTTTTCAAAATTTAAAAAAAGGATAATGGCGGACATAAACTATGCCTCGGAGTCCCCAGGGAGGGGGGGGGACCAATAATGTCCCCACCATCCACCCCTCTCCCGGTGACGACTCCTCGATTTGCCTGGAACCACTGTCTGACTCACTTCTTCATTTCTGCAACATTCGCGGCCTTGCCTCTAACTTTCTCTCTGTTGAAGGCCACCTTTCCTCCTCTAAGCCTCACCTTCTCTTTTTAACCTCGACTCAGCTGTCTGAGGAAACTGATACCAAACCCTTTTCTGTACCCTCTTACCTCTTCTATACTCATTTCAGAGCTAAAGGTGGCTGTTATGTATATGTACGCAACTACTTATGTTGCTCTTGTGTTCCTCAACTTGATTCTTCTGATTTCTTTACTCTATGGCTTCGGTACTCTATGGCTTCGGCTCTCCTGTCATTCTCTGACTAAATATATGTGCGTTGTTTGCTTATCTCCTATTTCTACTTACTATGAAAAATTCTTTTGAGTATCTTACTTCTACGATGGAAGACATTCTATCCATTTCTCTTTTCTCTGGAATCTCCATTCTAGGAGATTTCAACGTTCACCGCCACCTTTGGCTCTCCTCTCCTTTCACTGATCCACATAGTAAACAAGCCTACATCTTGTCTATCCTTAACCCGCCGCGTCCCGGAGACGTGAATTCACGTCCTCACATGATATGCACTCATATCCCGGAGACGTGAATTAACGCGGCAACATTGCAAGGTCCCTAATTTGCACAATTTTCAATTTTCGCGAGTGATTTCGCGAGTGATTTTTGGCACGTATACACGGGACACCTTCATCTATTCCTCCACAAGATGCAAAGCAGGGACAATGTCTTACACCGCATAACCTCTCCCCCCCCCTCTGCATGCCATTGTCTCGGCAATTCACCTGTTACCAGTGACCTGGCCAATAAAGACATTCAGGGCCAGAGTGATTCCCCAATCGATGACAATGTGGAGGACAAAGTTTACATAGCATTAGAGGAAGAAACAGTCAGAAATGATGATCAGGTAATGTGGCAAAAAAAGGTCATGCATGGTGATGAGTTAGTGAGTGAAACAATGCTTATAATGCCTATATTACTGTTTGAAAACCAATATACTCTTGTACTACATATAAATTTGTACCAAGTAAATAAATAAATACTGTTTATGAGTGGATAAAATAGTTACCCTCCCATAGAACTCGTTTTCTTTGGTGCCAGCCTCTTAGAAAACCCAGTCAGGTAAGGAGGTACTCGTACCCAGATCGAGTATTTTAAACCTCAGGTGAACGATTTCTCTATGAATTTTCGATGTTTCTCACCAAAAGCGGATGTTTGAGCCAAAGAAAAAAAGGTCCAAAAATGTCGGGACTGGGGCGTACCACTCCCCAGAAAACGTCGGGATGGGGCGGGTTAATGACCTAGAGCAGCTTGTACAGCATCCAACCCGTATCCCTGACTGCCTTGGAAAGAGCTCCAACATATTTGACTTCTTCCTTACGACTAATCCTTCTGCTTACACTGTTAATCTTGTGTTTCCATTGGGCTCCTCTGATCTCAGCATCTTAACCTGTCCTATCACTCCGGTACGTCCTGTGGACCCTCCAAAGAAGTCAACTGTGGCACTTTGGAGCTGCGGACTGGGAGGCCCTCAGGCAGTACTTCCTTGATTTTTCCTGGAATGATTATTGCCTCCATGGCTGGGAGCCATCTGAGTGTGCCTTACACATCACGGAGGTTAGTCTTTCGGGCATGGAAGCATACATTCCTTTCTCACATCCTCTGACTAATGCAAGAAAGCCTTGGTTTAATCACGCTTGTTCTAATGCTGTCCGAAACAAGGAGAGGGCCTATAAAAGGTATCAGAGCCAAGGCGCACCTTAATCACATGTTTCGGACGGGAATCACGCTAAGTCTGTTCTTTGCTCTCCAAAAAATATTTTCATCCATACTAAATGCTCTCAACTCTCCACCTCGAATTCTTCCCGCTCTTTCTGGCACCTTGCCAAAACCTTTCTAATAACTTTACCTCATCATCCTTCCCTCTTCTTTTCTACTCTGATGGGTCTGTAGCTATTTCTTCTACTGATAATTCAGATCTATTCACTCAGACTTTCTCCTCCAAGTCCACCTTAGACGATTCCGGTGCTGTTCCTCCATCACTTTCCCTCACCAACTTCCTCATGGCTGACATTAAAATTCCTTCAGCTGATGTATTTTCTGCCATCACTGGCCTCAATAGTAACAAGGCATATAGACCTGATGGAGTCCCTCCTGTTGTCCTCAAGAACTGTGTTTCTGTGCTTACACCCTGTCTAGGTAAAGTCTTTCACCTTTGTCTGTCAACTTGTACTTTTCCTTCTTGCTGGAAGTTTGCTCTCATTCAGCCGGTCCCAAAGAAGGGTGACCATTCCCAACCCTCTAACTATCGTCCAATTGCTTTTACACCCTATGTCTCAAAATTTTCGAGGCAATTCTGAACAGAAAAATTTTAAAGCATCTTTCCTATCACAACCTTCTTTCTGATCGTCAGTATGGGTTCCGTCAGGGACGCTCCTCTGGCGATCTTCTTACCTACCTTTTAGATTCCTGGTCATCCTCCATTCGGGACTTTGGCGAAAGCTTTCCCATTGCACTTGACAACTCAAAGGCTGTCGATCGAGTCTGGTATAAACCTTTAGTTTCCAAACTGCCCTCTTACGGTTTCTATTCTTCTATCTGTGCCTTCATCTACAGCTTCCTTTCTGGTCGTTCTAAAGCTGCTGTTGTAGACGGCCATCGTTCGTCTCCTAGATCTATCAACAGTGGTGTTCCTCAGAGCTCTGTCCTATCACCAACTCTCTTCCTTATATTTATCAATGATCTAAGCTGTACATCTAACCCTATCCACTCGTATGCTGAGGATTCCATCCTCCACCTTTCCATTCGGTTCCCGCAACGTCCATCTCTGCAGTTACTTCAACAAACAAGGGATGAGGCTATGGCACACCTAATGTCTGATTTGGGTCGTATCTCTGACTGAGGTAAAAATAATCTTGTTGTTTTTAATGCATCAAAGACTCAGTTCTTACACCAATCAACCCTACATAATCTTCCACACGAGTACCCTTTAATGTTTAATAATATCCAGCTCAATCCTGCATCATCCTTGAACATGCTTGGAGTTTCATTCACTCGGGATCTATCTTGGAAAGATCATATTGCATCTCTTATAAAATCTGCTTCCAATAGATTAGGTGTGCTAAGCCGTCTCCGTACCTTCTTTACCCCTGCGCAGTTGCTGACTTTATACACGGGTTTTATTTGCCCCTGTGTAGAGTACAACTCTCATGTGTGGGGAGACTCCCCATATACAGCTCTTCTCAATAGGGTGGAGTCACAGATTATTCATCTCACTAACGCTCCTCTAACTGGCTCCCTTCAACCTCTGTTTCTTCGCCACATTGTTGCATCTTTATCTCTTTTCTGTCGTTACTTCCATGGTCATTGCTCTTCTGAACTGTCTACTTGCATCCCTCCACCTCTACGACAGGTGCGTAACACCCGTCTAGCAACAAAGTCTCATCCCTTTTCTGTCCAACTCCCTAATGCAAGAGTTAACCGTTACTTCCAGTCCCTCATTTATGCAATGGGTCAGCTCTGGAACTGTCTCCCACTTTCTGTATTTCCTACTTCCAATGACCTCCAGTCTTTCAAACG
This sequence comes from Coenobita brevimanus, assembly GCF_032717465.1. NCBI lineage: Eukaryota > Metazoa > Arthropoda > Malacostraca > Decapoda > Coenobitidae > Coenobita > Coenobita brevimanus. The sequence continues at coordinate 27,428,617 of NC_137028.1, read as the reverse complement.
CAGGGTGTCCAGGCATCTCGAAATGTGCGGACCTTTAATTTGTCTCTGTTTTGTACTGTTTTTGTTTTTCCTTGGAAAGAACTGTTATGCGGGCTCCTAGCCTTTGATTCTTTCATCCTCGCATGGAAAAAAGATTGAAAAAAGTAAATGAGTTCCTGTGTTGACCAGGTGCATGTATGATACTCAAAGGAACTAGGTTATGATAGGCTGAGCTTGATTGAGTTAAAATGACATCTTTCTCATTTTGACTAAGACACCAAAATTATGACCGTTTTACTTATCGATTTTTTCTGACTTTAGTTAATCCATTAATTAATCCACCATTAAATACCTAAAATGAAATATATAAATGCACTTGGTGGGAAATGTCAGAAATACTGCGGTCATTGAGTTGCTTCAGTCATTCATTCTACTTCAGCTTACGGCAGATTATTTTATTCACCGTGGTAGGTCATAGGAGTCTTGAACGTTATCGCTGGTGCCATCAACCCGCACATGGTCATGGCAACACAGGTATATAGTTTCAAACAACAACAGACTATTTTATTCCACTGAGTGCACCACTGGAGCTTGGGTATTAATATGCTTTGTTCTCACCAAAGAATGAAGCCCCTTCATGTGGACGGGGGATGGGAAGGTAAGCTCAAACTTGAGCGAAAATTTACAGTAAGCACAAGAGTCTCGCCGCTCTATTGGACTGTAAAACACTTGCCCAAAAGAGACTAGGTTCTAAACAGCTAAGGAACCACCACTACCACCACCACTGTCACAGATACCACCACCACCACAGCCACCACCACAGTTACTTACCATCACTAAAATTATCAAAGTGACAGCCGCCACCACCACTGCTGCAACAAACACCATCCCCTCAGTTTTCACCAGCACCATCCTAACAGCTACACCATCAACACCACACCACCACAGTGACCAACACCACCGTCATCATTACAGCTGCCATCAGCACCACATCATCATCATCATTATCATCATCATCATCATCATCATCATCATCACCGCTACTATTAACATCACCACCACGACAGCTACTACCATTTTATGTTCATTAAAATCATCTGTTTATAGCATCAGTGAGATAACTGACATTGAAATGTCGTACTTTCAACGACAAAAGTCATGCGCTGTTTTGACCTAAGATTAAGTGAAACACGTGAAATACTACGACAGCTCTACCAGAGTTACACGTTAGTGGTTGGGTAGCCTGAATTCCTCAGGGTTCATATCTACTGGTGATGGGATGAAAGTATGAACGAATCCAGGAAATTCCGAAACCTTAACATCGATTCGTGAAAATTGCCACGTCCGAGAGAAGAAATGTAAACCATATTTGGTTAGGCAATGATGGCCTAGCCGTTTGTTCTTACACCTTACCAAAAAACGTCAAGCAAACCTAGTACTGTACAGTCAATCCTCGTAAATTGCGGCAATTTGGGTCTGGACCACTGCCGTGATTTACAAATTCCATGATGTATGAATAATAACTCTTATGTGAAAAATTAATTTGGGTCTGGACTTAGGGCCAACCCACCCCCACAGCACCCTACCTACACCTATCTAGGCACCATCAAACACAAACATGCAAATTTAGGAATATTCAATGCATGTTTAGGAATATTCAGTGCAATTTTAAGGGATCTCATCTTAATCCTATGACGAAATTGCTTCAGTGAATGGAGTGGGGTGGTGTTGGGAAGAACTTAAAACCCATCAGCATGAGGTGGGGATGCACCCTCATGCTGTTCTCCCATCCCCAGCTCCTATGCCTCCCTCAGGAAGCCCTGAAGCCTGCCTCAGAGATGACAGATGCTACGTCATCGACGTCCTCAGTGTGTGAAGGGCCAGGCTGTGGTTCAGGCTCAGCTTCTGCCCTTACCCGAGCAAAATAGTGGGTGATGAGTTCCTGATGTCTCTCATTAACTCTGCGATTATGCAAGTCCTTGTAAAAATGCACAACTTTTTCTAGTTAACCAATACTCTCACTACACCTTTCCTCATCACGTTCAATGGATTTTACAATCTCCTTGACCAAGTCTGTGTAAGCAAGCAAATCACTGAGCTTCTTCATAGAAAGCCCGCCACTTTCCTGCACATTCACTTCATGGTTGGTCTGCCTTTCCAAGTGCTCGTCGTCTTCTATAACAGCCTCCATGACAGCACACTTGCCACCACGGATGCACGGTGATTGGTTGTTGGGTCACAATTTTCAGTTTGAATGTCACGGTTTACGGTTCTCCTCGGAAAAGGCCTACTTGGGTGCCTAGGTCCGCGATTTTCGTGACTTAACAGTGATTTAACCCCTTAACCACGGGGCGTCACTTTCGTGATGCTCGGGCACAATGGATCATACCGTCGGGCGTCACTTTTGTGATTCTGTGTTATTTTGAATTCTCCTGGGCTTACAAGTGGTGGCTTGTATCATCTATCAGTACTGCCAATGTCCAACAATAGTCACCACTCCAAATCTCACCTGTACTCCCATCCATTGTTGACAATTTATCCATTTCTCCCCGTTCTTGACTCCCCTCCCTACCTTCCCTCCATTACCCTCTCCTCTCGCCTGCCCGGCCGCACTGCACTAAGCAAATCTTCCCTGGAATTTTCCACTGATTTCATCCATTGAAATAAGCCATATGCCCTATTCTTATACAAAATAATATAGGCAAAAAAGAAATAAGGTAAGTGATAGTGACATACACCTGGAAATGGCTAATTATCACCTGACAACACCTCACATGCACTCGTTCGCTAATTTCCCCCGGTAATTTCCCCTTGAAATATGCAGTATAATCTATTCTCGTAATAAAAATATATATAAGAAACGAAGGGAGAAGCCTAAGTGATATTTACATTCACCAGGAACTACCTATTTTTTTATGTATTGTCAAGATTTCCTACCGAACATTTCATAGCATGTAAATTAGCAGCTGTCACCCTATTGACATTGCCAACCCTTGCCTGCCCATATATGCCATGTCATTCAGTTCCTTGTCGTCCTCTGAGGTGAAACCATGTCGCACTCGCACCCCGTCATTTCCACTGCTTCTGCGCCCATTGCAAAGCGCCCTGTGACCTCTACCCCTAAAAAAACTTGTGTGGGAAGCAGTAAAGGACTAAGTGACTCAGCAGTGGAACATGAACTGGCAGAATAGACGAGTTGTCGGTTGTGGGTAAACATGGCCAGTGCACTCTGCCACGTACTTAAAAACTTACGATATATGTATTTTTTAATTTAATTTATCATTTGCACTGAACAAGACGTGATAACTTTAATTCTTTGCAGCTGGAGGGAAGGAGCCACCATGTTGGAGATGACGTCAGCATTCACACTGCAGACGGTGCTCCAATCCATCACGCAATACTTTACCAGTAAAACAGATAATAGTTGTACCTACATGGCCACCGTAGATCCAAACTACCCCCTTCAGGTATGTTGTGATGGAATATTTTTTATGGTGTAAATGGGTGGTACCTGTTAGATAAGTAAATTGTGGTGAAATCGACCAGAAGTAGCTCACAGCTACACCATTCCCGAACGGTGCTCGTACCTCATGAGGTGGGAAGTGTTAAATGTATGCCGTACAGTATCAATTGTATGAGTTTATGATGGTATTATGCTCATACTTAATATTTGACCTCTTCATTATTAGTTTTCTAAAGAAAAAAAAAAGTTTCTGTGACTCAACTACAGTACTTCGGGGGAGTGTGACGAAATACCGAATCGGCGGTCATTTACCGAATCAACACCGAATTGGCACTTTTTAATTGGTGAGTGTTATAGATTTTATCACCACAGAGGTTCATACTCACCTAATTATTCGAAATCTGGTCAAATTTTTGTATTTAATTCTACCTTTTAAAAAATCCGGATTCACAGCGAAAACTGGCTAAAATTAGCAGAAGTGTTTCTCCTTTAGCTGAACAGCTTGCCTTGGCAGACTTCTGCTTTGTATAATTATTAATTTAACATACAAATGAACTTATTTGCACTTTAAATCAGTATCTGTGCAAAACAGAAGTCTGTCAAGGCATGTTGGGGATCTAAAGTAGAAATATCGGCTAACCTTAGCACGTTTTCGCTTTGACTTCTAATATTCTATTAATAATTAAATAAAGCATAGTTTTTTTTACTGAATTTCAGATAATTAGGTGTGTATGAACCTATATGGTGAAGAAAATAATATTTTCACAACAGTAAAGATTGCATTCCAGCACTGGTAACTTTCAACGAGCAGCCAGCCACCACTGTTTTCGTTTATTGTTATTGGCTAGTATACAGAGGAATAATTTCCCTACTGTGCTTTTGTCAGTGCACTTACACATTGGAACGAAACATTAGCAATTATTCCTCTTGTCATTGGACATTCTTGGAGGTCAGAAATAAGCACAGTGTATCCTGGCTAAACGTTAACAAAGTAGACTATGCTGCCTCAGTGTGAGTAGTGACGTCACGACCAATCACAGGCCGTTTCAGTGTCACGTGATTTTTCGGCTACTTTATCTATTATTTTTTCATGTTTCTGCACATTTTTATTGGAAATAATGGTTGACATAGTTTTTTTCTGAGTATCTTTTACCCATACAAGTATCTAACTTCAAAAAAATTTTGACCGGAAACTCGTCTATTATCAATGATAATGATGGATAGTGACTTTGGTCCTTTGGGTGAATCGTGTGATGAGCCTGGGGAGGAAATCGTGACAGAAACTCCTAGTACGAGTGCTTCAGTGTCCCAAGTTATCCCTGGCTCCAAGGGAAAGGAGCCCTTAGTGCAGCAAGGGAAGGAATTTGGGAAGGGAGTGAAAGGGCGGCGGATTAGCCCCAGAACAATGGCCCCGCACCCCGCCGTGAGTCCTGAGGTGAATCACCTCCCCACTCCCCCAGCCCCACTTCACTAATTTTTTCCTCATCTTCAGTGGAATTTTCTCCTGAGTCTTCGTCGTCAGAGTCTCCACCAGCACCTACGGTGAAGGCAGGTCGTAGGGGAAGAGGTAAATCCCTGACATGTAAAAGTAGAGTAGCAAGTAGAGTAAGGGCTGCTAGTGCTACACGGCAACCTAGGGTCAGTAAGAGTGACCTTGAAACAGCCCAGTCTACCTAACAGCCACCCTCCACCCTCACCCCCCCTACACCGCCACGACAGGGAATCCTGGACGCCTTTGTGTGGATGGATAGTTCCGATTTCTTCCCTGAACATCATCCTTTTGACGAGAGTTCCTCAGGGATACAGCTTGCCTTCACTCTTGACGAGGATGCTGAGAGTGTGGACTTCCTTTTGGCCTTCCTCGATGATGAAGTCACGCAGCACGTATGTGATGAGACAAACAGGTACGAATCACAACGTGCTGCAAGTGGTGCAGGTGCAGCGAAGATGCAACAGTGAACCGTGCTGGGAGTGCATTAGCTGTATGTGTTCTTCGCCCTCATGCTTCTCATGCCACATTCAAAGAAGCATGAGTTGGAAGAATACTGGTCCATGGACCCCTTACCACCCTCACCCACCTTCAATAAGTACATGGCCAGAGATCGCTTCCAGAACATCATGGGAAACCTGCACTTCGCCAACAGCGATGTACCTTCCCAGACCAACCCACTTTGGAAGATCCGGGAGATTCTGAGCAGAATGAAGGATAAGTTTAAGTCATTCTTCCACCCCTTTCAGAAGGTTGTCATAGATGAATCCTTGGTTTTGTTCAGAGGACGTCTTAGGTTTGTACAGTACATTCCAAGCAAATGCCATCGCTTTGGAATCTAGTTCTTTGTACTGTGCGACTGTAAGACGGGGTACATCCTTGACTTCGTCATCTATTCAGCCAGCACTGTCGATCTGGACAAAATAAACACCCCTTGGCTTCTCAGACTGTGTAGTGAAAGTGCTGCTTGAAAGGTATTTTGGTGGGAATCATGTGCTGTATACTGACAACTATTATACTGCACCGAAACTTGCTAAATACCTTTCAGAGCACGGCATCAGCTCCTGCGGCACAGTGAAGAGCAATCGTGCCAATTTCCCCAAATTCCCAGAGGCAGGAAACTCGCAGCGAGGATACGTGCACCTACGCAAGTCTGAGAGGATGCTGGCAATATGGTGGCATGACAAGAGGGTCGTGCACATGCTCACCACCGTACACAAGGAGGAACTGAAAGACAGTGGAAAGGTCGACCATAGGACAGGCGAACATGTGAGGAAACCTGATGCTGTCATAGACTATAATATCAACATGTGGCTGGTGGACAAGTCCGACATGATGATTGGACTGATCGACTGTCTCAGGATGAATACTAGGTGGTACAGGAAAGTTTCTGCATCTCCTTGACATGACGATGCTGAACGCAGTCATCCTGTACAAGATGAAGGTAAAGCCACCCAAGTCCTTCTCCCTGAGGTTGTTCACCAGGACTTGTGTTCAACAGCTGCTTGAGAGATATGGTAGGGTGACAGCAGCAGTTCCAATGCGCCATGCTGTAAGACTTCCCGACAGACTTGAGCAGAGGGCGTACATGGATCGGTACAGACTGGTGCAAATGCCTGCCACAACCAAGAGGAAGGCTGCAATCCGCAGATGCCAGGTGTGTGCACATATCACCCAATGCACACCTGAGAACAAACGCACCTCTTGGCAGTGCACTGAGTGCCAGGTTCCCCTCTGCATTACCTGCTTTTTTGATTACCACAGCCTGAAGCAGTTCTAAAAGTGCAAGTGGAAAATGTAAATAATGTGTAAATAGCAAGTGAAAGCTATGGATGTAAATATGATGAAACAGTGTAATATAGTTTTATAAGTTACTGCAAGTGACAGTGCATAACATAGTGTAAGTTAAATAGAGGTGTAAATATTGAAAATACAATAGAGAATGCAAATAGAAATGTAAATAATTAGTAATATAAGAATATGAGTACAAATACTTGAAGTTATGATAGTGAAAGTGAAACCTTGGCTTTCTACATATATTACTGAAAGAGAAATTGAATGCCTCAGTGACAATAAACTACTATTACTGAAGGAAACTTATGGATAAAGACTGCAGATATATATAAGTGTTAAATAGTAATAAGAATATAAAGTGTGTGTTTTTATGAATAATAAATGACAGAATACCAGCGGGGAACGAGCGCAAGTGGCAGCTCGTACGCGCTCGTAATTTTCATTGCTTTCACAGTGTTTTTTTTTTTGGAGTATGGATTCCAAACTATATATCTGAAAATCATAGAATTGTGTTTCTGTGATAATATCAGGCTGTGGTAATCATTTTATGGGGTGTCGGGAAGTGTAAAGTGGAGACTTCGTTACCCAACTTCAGAAGTCTCCACAAGTCCTACGGTACTCGACGAAGGCTCAACAAACATCCCAAGAGAAAGCTGAAGGTATGTGCCATAGGCATATATAATTATAATATTCTAGGACTAATAACTGATTTTTGCCAAATATTTTTACAAAGTCTGTCGGAGCGCGAATATCCTCGTGGGACATGCAAGGAGAGCCAAAACAACCCCGCTGTTTAGGGGTTTAGGTTGCTGGCTGTCTGACGGCCACTTAGCCGAGATTTACGAATCCGTGCTTTATGTACACGCAATATGGAGATGAGAAACACAATACATCCATCTACTAGGGTGATGGGAGAGGGCGAGTTCTACCTTTATTAAAGGAAGGGAATCCAGAACAGATTATGCAAACATTCGGTGTAAGCAGAACCATAGGAAAGAGGATTAGGTGATTTCGGGAGGATGACAGAATGGAGAATAATCATTGTTCTGGTAGCCTTGTTACCACACCATTACAGGACCAAGAAATAATCAAAACAACTGAAGACAGGACCTGCAAGCTCAAGCAGTGCTTACGCCGTAAGAGATGAACTAAACCTAGAACGAAGTACACGAACACTTGTCTGTAGACTTCGGTCTTCTGAATTTTGTGTTCAAACTCCAGACTGTGAAATTAATTTCGCCACTCATAACAAAACATTCGATTATCAATATGCAGTAAATATATCCTCATACGTAAAACAGTCTGCACATTTTTTATAACACAGAGAGGTAAAATCACAGCTCTTAATTATCAACTGACGCTAAGTAGAAGCTAAATGACTAAACAAGAACTGATTTCAGTACAGTTCTTTAGCTAACTGAATGGACTGGGTGACTTTTTTTTTTTTTTTTTTAAGTAAACACTTTATCTCGATGAAAAATGTGCTGAATTATCCTATGATATAGTTAATTTGACAAACCTAAGTAAAAATTTGAAGATTTAAGCCTTCAAAGTTGAATAAAAACAGGTTGATGGCAGGATGACCTCAAGTGCCGTGACGTCATAGGCTACCAAGCCCGGAGACAAAACAAGACTGTGGGCACCATCTAAATTCTGTGATTGTGGTTCTGCTGATTAGCCAAACTTTGCTTCGTCGTGGCCAGGTCAGCAAATAGTCACCATTGGTGCTGTGTTCCACTGTGCAAAACCGACAGATAAAAGATTCATCACTGTTCCAAGAGATGAAAACCAGCAGCTGTGGTGGCGAGCAGAGCATCGGACGTACCTCTTCACAACTGGCAACTCCTACTGTTGCGAAGTAGTGCGAGAAAATACTGAATCGGTGGTCATTTACCGAATCAGCGCTTTTAAATGAAAAATATTATAATTTTTATCATCATATAGGTTCATGCACACTTAATTATCTGAAAAACGGTAAAAAAAAAAAAAAAAAAAAGTGCTTATTATGACTTAGTAAAAAATCAGGTTTCAGAGCTAAAACTTGCCAAAGTTAGCGGATATTTCACCTACAGATCGTCAATATTCATTGACAGACTTTCATTTAGCATAATTATTGATTTAAAGCACAAATAAATGTATTGTTAATCAAGATTTACACAAAACAGAAGTCTGTCAAGACAAGTTGTCAATCTAGAGGTGAAACACTTCTGATAACTTTAGCAAATTTTTGCGTTGAATCCTGATTTTTTATTAATAGTTTAATTAAACAAAAAAAATTTACTGGATTTCAGATAATTAGGTTTGAATAAACCTATATGGCGATAAAAATTACAACTGCCTGACATATACAGCTTAACCTAACGGTCACTTGTCAAGCAAAATCAACCCTAACAACTTTGGCTTAAGCTACTGGTAGGGATGTGAAAATCTTTTCTCCAGATCAGACTGGTTGTTACTAAACAGATGTTCAAACATCACCAGTATATAAGACCAAGAAATCAGATAAACAAATACGGTCCATAGCAGACCTATTTAGGAGGAAAAAACATTGAAATATTATGGCCTTTGTGACCTCATCTCTGTGTATTACTGCTCAGTTTCAGAGCTATATGCCCCTGGAGTCAGGACTTAGCAATACTTATACTGATTCAGTTAATAACTTGCTTCATTACCACTTTATCAGATCTAATCTTGGTGCCCAGTTGTCCTACGGGTACAAGGTTCGCCGTCACTACTCTCTAAAACCAAAAAACTCTTCACTAAAGCGCAAACACTGCATACTTCATTTTTAAGCGACCTATCACACTAAGTCTTGCATGCCTAGCAAGATAATGATAGACGAATATCACAGAAATCTCACCTGTACTGGAGTATAATTCCCAGACGTTATTGAGAGTGGCGGTCAGCTATGGCCCTGGTATGGGTTGTGACGTCGCAGGAAGGTGCAAGTTTCGCGCGAGGTACGATAATCTCCAACATTGATTGACTTTTTTTTTCATGAATATGAAATCGGAGAGAAAATTTAATGATATTACGATGATTATGAGTGACCACTTTATTACTTTATGTAGCCTATCTTGTACACGACCGTCAACCAGTCCATTGCAGTGTAGCTGACATTAGCAGTAGAAAAGAGAACAGATAAGAAACGACTCATCCATCTATCTATCTATCTATCTATATCTATATGCACGGTATCATCATGATCATCATCATCAATCAGTCATTACATGTCTACTGTTGAAGAAAGGCCTTCCCCAACATTCTCCAAGAATTCCTTGACTGACCCAATCTTTGCCATGTTATGCCTGCAAACTTCTCAATCTCATCTCTCCAGCTCCTGTCTGGCCTTTTTTCTGCTACACTTACAGTCTCTTGGAGTTCAGTCAGACTCTTGCTCCACCAGTTATTCCTTATTCTTGCTACATGACCTGCCCACCTCCATTCCTTTCTTTTGTAACATTTGTAGTTACTTTGACTTAAGTCTGCTCTCTCACCCAAGTTGGTCTTTTTTTGTCTCTTAAAGATATTCCCAACAATGACTTTTCCACTGCTCTCAGAGAATGGATTAGTTGATTTTCCATCGATTTTTTCGGTTTCCAGGTCTCGCAACCGTACATCATACCTGGGATTACACATTCGTTATACACATTTTCTTTCATACATATTGGCAAACTATTTTTCATGATGTCTCCATATTAACCGAAAGCTTTCCATCCAGTTATAATTCGTCTTTTTATTTTGCTATCATGGTGTTTCGATAGTTTTAATATTTGCCCCAAATAACTGTACTCCTCGACTTCAAGAATTTCTTCGTTTATTCTGATGATGGTCGTGGATTTGGATTGAGCATTACTTTAGTTTTACTTCGGTTCATCTTTAATCCTACACTGAGACTTTCTCTAGTTAGACTATTTAATAATTCTTGCAATGTCTTTGCTGCTTCTGAGATCAGGACAATAATCATCTGTGGATCTTAAATGATTTAGCTTTTCTCCATCTATGTTTACTCCTTTGTTCTCCCAGTCTAGCTTTCTGAACATACTTTCAAGGCATGTTGTAAATAATTTTGGTGAAACTATATCTCCCTGACGCAGTCTTCTCAGTCTTAAATTTTTCCGAGTCTATGTGATTTAACTGAAGCAGTTCCCTCTTTATGTATGTTTTCCAGGAGATTTACAATGTTCTCATTTACTCCTTCCTTCAGCAATGAATTATTAATTACTATGAGTTGGACTGAGTCGAAAGCCTTTTCGTAATCCATAAAACCTAAGCACAGTGGTTTATTAACCAGTTAATTCTGTAATTATCTCATTTGGTTGATTCATTGTGTGTGGCGATCAGTAGTTGAATACCTGCTTCGGAGTCCTGCCTGTTCGCGAGGATGGTTTTCTTCCAAATTCGTTATTGTTCTCCTCGTAAGAACTTTAGAAAAGAGCTTGTAAATAACTGGTAATAAGCTAATGGGACGATTGCTACGAAGATCTTCTGAGCTCCCTTCTTTGTAAAGCAAAATAAATATTGCATTACACCATGTTTTGGAAATTTTCTTCTTCTTTATAGACTGAGAAAATAAGTGAGCAAGCCTGTTTTGTACTTCTGCTTCTGCATCCGACAGTAAGTCTGTTACTATTCCGTCTTCTCCTGGGGCCTTCCCTCTTTTCATAACTTTAAGAGAAATGTTTATATCGTCTGGTGTTACCTCAGGTATTTCACTTGTGTCAACTGAAAAGTTAGATATTGGTACTACTGTCTATGATGCATACAGTTCTTTGTAAACATCTTCAACTCTCTTCACCATCCTATCTCTGCATTTTATGACCACCTTTTTTGGCCTTCGGTGATATAATTTGTTGTTTTCCTAATTAAATTTTACTTCTGACCTATTTCAGACTTTCTCATTATTGATGATTTCTTTGATCTGATCCATGTTTTCGTTTCAGTTTTTCTTCTCTGTCTCTGTTGTTCATAAACATATTTAATTCCGCTCTTTCTGCTTCATCTTTGTTTTTACCTTCTTTTCATGAGGTGAGGGTCATTTTTGAATTCTTGTTGGCATTTGTTGTACTAGTTTTTGCTACTACCTCCGCTGATTCGCTTAGCTCTTTTGCTAGTCTATCTTTCAACTTATCAGTGTCACACTTATAACTTAGAGCCTGAAATCTGTTTGTTATTTCTAACGTTTATGAGAAGTTATAGAATGTGGTAAAAGTTTTTGGCGTATAAGACAGAGCCAGGATTCCGGGGGCTTGAATGATGAGTGAATGGAAGCGTGGCCCATTGGACTGAAGAAACTTGGGCTGCCTGGACGCTGATACTCCTCACCCTGCCCTAGGGTGGGAAAGGAGGTCCGGATGATGATGATGATGATGATGGTGAAGATGATGATACTGATGATGATTTGTAACTGAAAAGTTGTTTGGTTTTCTTTTACCTTTATTGAGCATATCTTTATAAATGGATATCATAAGGTATTGCCAACAACTCTTGCATGTGGTATCATCAAACAATGGAGAATTTATTCTAGTAAAATTTGAACAAATGTACATATGAAGTGTATTATCTTCCTGACAGCCAAATATTTTGGGTTAATTTCAAATACTTTTAGCTAAGAATTTTATGGAGCCACCTTATCTTGAATTGGGGTTGTTGATTAACTTTTCAGCGTTTAAAAAAGAGAATCTGGCCAACAAAATCATTAAAATAAAGGTTCACAAAGCTTAAGTTCTACTAAAGCCTACTCAGAGGCAGCTTGGACTTGAGAGTGTCTGCTTTGCCTGTGAGAGGTTTAAGCCTTGATTTTGCACATCGGTTTTTGGCGGACGTGTCTCAAGTCCGACTGAAGCCCCAAGTCCGGCTCAAGCCTTGATCTTGCATTCGGGCCCTAGACTGAATTATAGTGATCTCGGATTTCCAAGATTAAAATCGTAAATCTGTTTATATAAAAGAGCCGCGTTGTTTGTTTGTTTGTCCTTCATTCACTCCCAAAACAAGGGCCAGAGATCCCTAGACCCATATATATTCTGAATCAGGGTGACCCAAGGATGGTTTTAGGGGGGTCGAAATTCATATCTGGGTCATTTGAGGTTACCGGTTGTGCGCCTTTTCGGCCCGGGCAACGCCGGGTAGCCCTGCAGCCCGATCTTTGGCATGGAGACTCAAATGACCTCCAGTTGGGACATAGGGTATGTGAGGTTGACCTCTGAGGTCATTTGAGGTTACTGATCGGAGGTCATTATTGAGGTCACCGGTATTACACGGTCGGACGACTGGACTCTGCAGCCCAAATTCTGGCGTGGAGACTCACATGACCTCCAGTTCGGACACAGGCTATGTGAGGTTGACCTCTGAGGTCATTTGAGGTCGCCGGTAGGAGGTCATTTGAGGTCACCAGTAACAGTAAACAAGTGAGCACAAATTCTGTGCGCTAGTCAGCGAAAGATGAAATAGAAAGTACCTGGATCTCTTATAATCCCTCTTCAAAAGCACAAGAGGTACATGGTCTTTCTGGAGATGAAAGAAAGATTAAACTAGAACAAATAGGATTAGGGTGTTCACCTTTTTGGTCCGGCAACGTCAGGTACCCCTGCTAGTTTTTTATAAAAGACTACATACATTACATAAGTTTGTGTGATGATTGATATCATAATCAGTTTATTGATATTTAATAATAGTTTTCTTCACTGAAACAAATGAAATTATGCAATTTTAAAAGAATGGCCAGGAAAATAGCTGTGGGAAGAAAGGAGGATGAAGAACAAGAAAATTTATGAGGACGTAATGAACAGCATATCAGTCCTTCACAGTTACGTCATTCTTAGTAATGGTAATGACACTGATGATACGAGGTACAATGGCAGTGGTTGTGGTGATCGTGGTGATAAAGTCAGTGATGGTATTGATGATTGTTGAAGTAATAACAAGCAAGGCCAGTATGCGAGGACATAGTGTTTTACCTGAGCAACACCCAGTGCCCCAGGAAGTTAACAATAAAGTAAAAATAGGTACAAAACAAACCTGTTGGCCAGACGTCCTTTCAGCTAATCAGCCGTCAGTAAAATGTCCGTCGATAAACTGTCAGTTGGGGAAACGTCTAGGTACCGTCCTAAACCCCTTCGAAGCGATGACGCATCTATATTGCATTCCTAGCTGATTTAGAGAACAATCTTTAACGAGTGTAATCGACTGGAAGTACAATTAAATAAATCAATAAGTAATTAAATAAATAAATAAATAGCCTAAAAACAAAAATAAAACGTACGCCAGTGTGTTCATGGGGTTAAATTAGTATGGATACGGGTATATGACGCAAAAATTGTCAAAATTCATAAGGAAAAAATCGATAAAAGGTCAATAGTACACACACACACACACACACACACACACACACACACACACACACACACACACACACACACACACGGCTGAATCTCGAGCAAAGGTACAGCTCGCGTAGCCGAAAATGATACCATTCAGCTTTGCAGGAATGATAAATACATAAATAAACAGTTAATTCTGAGGAGATGAGAAATTTCCAGTTTTCTGAAGAGTGACTGAGCACAGATCCACAACCAGACATCTGATCGTTTTCCTCTCGAAACTCTGGTTTGGTTTTGCAGTAAGTACTGTGCGAGAACAGTGTAGAATCTTATACCATGCTCTGTCGCTAGAAAGACATGTAAGCTATGAAGGGATATTTTCATAACAATAGTTCGTTTTTCACGGAAGAACAAGGAAAGAACAGAGGAAAAGTTACACGTATTTCATAGTTTTCAAGTAAACCAGAATATCAGTTACGAGGGGGAGTTGATTGTAAGCATGGCTGTGAATCTGGCCTTGGCATTCTAAAGTTGCTACAAGAGTTCCGAAGCAATGAATGATTTCAGTTCAGTTTCCCTGTTAAGCCTTAACTGCTATGAGTTCCTTTTTGCCAAGAAATATAGTTTTATGTCGATAACTGAACTTAATCGAGATATAGTTTATGATTTTCGATGTCCTATGTTCCTCTTCAGCACAGTAAAATTATTTGACGTCAGGTAAAATGGAAGATAAAAAGTGTTTGCAACTAAAAGGTGAAATATGTTACCTTTCCGATTATTCTTCGCCTTTCTCTTCTTTCTTGTGCGGTTTGCTAGATCTAGTTATCTCCAGTAGTTTCGGCAGTGTGAACCTTTTATGTATCGTGAATGGTTGTAACGATCTTGTTTTCTCTTGCTTTCCTCCTTCTTCCTGCCAAGAGTCCATGGACACCTTTCCTTGTCAGTGTGAAGTCTGAGGCGTGACTGGACAGTGACTAAGCTTCAAAAGTTGCTGTAACACATGTTCATTTTGCTTGTTGCTTTCACGATGGCTCTGCTTTTCTTATTTATGAGGTATGCTGGGTGTCCACATCTCCAAATTTCCAAGCAGTTTGAAGTCTAATGCAACTTTGGTAATGTGTAGTCTAGTGTTATAAT
Source organism: Coenobita brevimanus (assembly GCF_032717465.1). Classification (NCBI taxonomy): domain Eukaryota; kingdom Metazoa; phylum Arthropoda; class Malacostraca; order Decapoda; family Coenobitidae; genus Coenobita; species Coenobita brevimanus. The sequence continues at coordinate 27,413,436 of NC_137028.1, read as the reverse complement.
ACAGGCTTGTTGTCCGGCCTGTGGATCTGAGGAACTGGATGCAGCAATTCCTATGGTCCTCTGAGTTTGCTTAGTCTCACTCGCTTGCTCACCATGATAAAGCATAACTGAGCGCAAGAGAGAGACTGACAGACCAAGCGTGGGTTTATCTTGGGACGACGTGACGAAGATCACGGGTTTCTCCAGCCGGAAGGTGGTATATACTGGAAGGACTAGTGGAAAAACGAAATGATAAGAATCAGAATAAAGCGAAAATGTTTAAGGTGGTCGATGATAAAAGAAAACAAAAAATAGAGAAAATAATCGTACGTTGCGAGTTGCAAAGCTAGAAAGAGTGGTATGTTTTGTTTTGATCTGTGTGTGTGTGTGTGTGTGTGTGTGTGTGTGTGTGTGTGTGTGTGTGTGTGTGTGTGTGTGTGTGTGTGTGTGTGTGTGTGTGTGTGTGTGTGTGTAAAATACCTGAAACAGTATTCACCTTGTTTCAACTAAAGTTGGTGGAGAACTTCAGGGTCAGCCATGGGTTTGTTATTAGTTTTTTAGAGCAACAAGTCAAAAGTCAAGGCCACAGGGCTAGGTCCAGTCTTGCCTAAGAAAGGTCAACTTGGGGAAGAATTGAAGGAAAAGCAGGAACAATGGAATTCGATTTATAGAGCATGGACAAGTCCAAGTTTTTATCTGACTGAGACCACACATGAGGGAAGGATTGGGGGTTAGGCAAGAACAATTGGATTCGATTTCGAGAACAATCTATCAATGGTAAAAGTCAAAAGGCAAGGTCAAATTTCGACTGCTGTGTCTGTATGTTATTGTTGTTGTTGTTGTTGTTGTTGTTGTGATACCCATTTCTCTCTGATCGAGGAGATCCATCTGCCATGGGCAAGCTACCGCCCCTGCAATGCCGTCCCAGGCTGTAAACCGATGTTCCCATACAGCTGACCGAGGGATTCCTCGCAGTTAGGCGAGGGAATTAATGTGGTGGTTTGGTTCCTGGGTGGACGGCGCATTTGTGTCTCTCCACTCAGCTAACTCAAGCGCCATAGTAAGCTGCGCGTCACTCCTTTACTTGGCTGTATGATTACTACCGAAAGTTGTAAATGCTTTCCTGAGGTACAGGAAATCACTTGGCTTATCACTCAGTGTAGAGTTACCCGAAGAGGAAAGAACAGAAGTAAAATGTGAGAGGACAAATGGGAGAAATAAGAAGAATGGATGACAGACACAGAAAAAGAATAAAAGACATCAAAGAAGAAGTAGGTAGCACTACATCAAGTGCATGGATAATGGGCACCCTCATCTAACACCTCAGTCTGTTTTAGGTAAAAGAACCAAGGCAGTTTTTATATGATGTGAGCTAAATTTAATGGAAGGGTTGAGGATCATCTCTTTTTTTTTTTTTTTTTAATAATAAGTCAAAGATGAAGGCCATAGAGCAAGATCAACTTAAACAATTCTTATCCGATTCAAGGTAAACTTTGTACAATAATTAAGGTTTAGGCAAGGATGAAGGAATTTTATTTTCAGAGCAATCAGTCAAAGGTCAGGGTGACGGGGCAAAGTCAAATCGTCGGCCCGTAGACGAGTTGGTGGGAGAGGGTGTTGTCCTGTCTGTGTGCTCTCTCTTGTTTTTGTCTTTACTTTCTCCGCATGAAATCTCAATTAGCATGTTACTAATTTTTAAGGTGAGGTAACTGGTATAAACAATATAAACACGTGGAACTGCCAGGGAGGCCATGTCACACACCGATAAGGCAGTGACATAACTGCGATTATCTCAACGTTCTGAGTCAATTGCTTTATTCCGGGTATTCCTCTTTTTTCTTTTGTTTATTCCCATTAATAGTCTGAATTGCTCTCTTAATAAAAGGGGAAAGATAAGATAATCATAAAACCAGAATAAAAGATGTATTATTCTGAGAGCAGAAAGCACAATTTTGTAGGCAGACTTCTAAGGATCCTCCCTGAAAATCAGAATACCTACTGATTTCAAGCCATTGCTTCGTCAAAAGCGTGGTGGCATGGGGCTAAACTATTTACTCCAGACATTTAAGACAAGGATGACATAGCATTTACCCCTAAGTGTACAAGAATGACATGGCATTTACCCCTAAGTGTACAGGGATGACCTGGCATTTACCGCTGTGTGGCAGTATATATGTGTTAAATAAACTCCACCTCCTGAACCCTAATCTGGATGGAGAGAACATTACTCCACTTCACCACCAGGCGTCCAGTTTAACCCTGCATTCCGGTGACGTCTGTTATTGGTTTATTCATGCTGCCTTCAGACGTTTTGCTTAAGCTTAGGAGAGATATTTCTCGAGTACCTTTAGCACAAGTGACTTTTCATAAGCATCACTAAAATAAAATAGAAGCAATCGTATTAAAGGAGTGAACATTCTCAGGTTCCCTTGCTTACTCTCTGCTTTATAAAACCGTCTGACGTTAGCCGGAATCAAACACAACAGAAAGAGGGTTAATGGCTACCCTGTCTGGTCACACACACACACACACACACACACACACACAATGTACTGCTGAGAGGCAACTTTGTACAGTCAGGGATAAAAATACGTCTCCAATTCAACTCCGTCTGCTTCACACCTAGGGAATGTTCGTCACTTTTTCCCCTGGTGCATGGAAAAGAATATGAGGCGTAGAACTAGAAGAGGAGATATTTGGGGAGGACTCTTTTTTAGCTACTCCACACTAATTCTTGTGCAAAACAAAGATGAACAAAGGAGAGAGAGAGAGAGAGAGAGAGAGAGAGAGAGAGAGAGAGTTCGCCTATCAAGCGGCTGTCCATATTTGATACTTAGAAAATATCAGTAGAGGTAAATTGGGAAGCATAGGTGGTGAAATATTATCGACCATTTGTCCCTAACTAAATATTTAAGTTTCCATCACTTTCCATCTGGCGCACCTTACATTACTGTCTGTCTGTCTGTCTGTCTGTCTCTGTCTCTGTCTGTCTGTCTGTCTGTCTGTCTGTCTGTCTGTCTCTGTCTCTCTCTCTGTCTGTCTGTCTGTCTGTCTGTCTGTCTCTCTCTCTCTCTCTCTCTCTCTCTCTCTCACACACACACACAGTCTAAAAATATCGAAGAGACTCTTCTGTGGACAGGTAGATATACTAGATCTCTCTCAGTTTAGGAATATTAGCGAACCGATGAAAGAAAAAGCGTAGGAGAGATGGAATATTAGGCAAACTCCCCTCCTCGCTTGTGTGTGCCTTACTGCAAGCTTAGTGTGCTTGTGGTGAGCACATGACCTTTTCCAGCGTCTGATGAGGTAATGGAGCGTTTAAAGAGGCGGACGTTATCTGAAATGGTACATGCTGTAGATGATGTATGTGACTGCGGTACACTCGAAGACAAAATTTCACCTAACATTTCACTCTTCTGCTTCTCGCTTTCCGCTATTTGCCAGTAATCCTATTCTGAGAGAGGTTTGGTATGTTTCTCTGGCCGTAGATGACTGTCGTTGATAATTTTTAGTTTACAACCTTTCGATGTAGATAATTTTGATATATACGTCAGAGATGAAAGTGACGGACATGCCACATGCATTACATAGATGCAGTGGAAGAGCAGGCGGGCTTTTGTCCCATACTATATCCTCGGGGCTTAGGGGACTACATCAGTGACATATGCTGGACTAGCATGTCATCACGTGGTGGCACTGATATAACAGGGCGGCTCCACTGCCCGGTCACACAAGCGTCCCCCAGTTTCCTCCATGCCCCCAAAAGAGAATTGTGGATTGTAGGACGAGTATAACTGAAACCTGCAGTCCATTGGATTCACTTTCAGATGAGCCTGGGGTTGCACCTACTATGGCTAATAATATATCAGTAACATTAAAGTTGGAGGTTAAGCGTTTCACTTTTTTTCCCCTATCTCCAAACGAATTTATTCATCTCAGAGGAGATTTTTCGAAGTGGGAAGTTCACTGTAGTCACTGTTAATCCCATCATGGTGACTTGCCTCCCCTAGGCTGAACTAAATCCTGTGGTGATCTACAGCGATTAAATTATAAACTACGTCACAGTACTATGTCATTAAGGATCGACAAGGTTTGCATCAGTAATACACCGAATCAATATTAAGGCGTACAGGACCGTATACATTGCTAAGGAAGTGCCGTGATGCTAAGAAGTATAACCATCGTTTTCTGCTATTCATTTTGCACATTTCACTTTACACTTCTATTGTATGTAAAAGAAACACTTTCTCGACAGGGCAAATATAAGAAAAGCATACAAGCGACTAACAGGGTTTAACAGGGTTTTATGTGCAAGGGAAATCGTTAATCTGTTTGAGAGACCGACTTATCTGATAGTTGACGGAGGGGGTAATAGAGGCTTGTACAGACAGGCACAGACCAGCACAAGCGCCAAAAGAAGTAGGTTATCATTTTGCAAAGGGTCGATGGCACTTGAGAGTTCTGTTCTGTGACCCAAGTCTCCATCGGTTAATGAAGTCCCCAGCACATCTTCCATACCAGTTCATATTTGCGTCTGGTATGTTATTATATGTTCTTTTACTTAAGCTATCAATGTCCGTATCAGGTAGCATAAGCTCCAACTCAGGCTTACCTGAATGCTAAATCAGTGTACTACAGACTGAAGATATCCGTCTCCTGCAGTCTACTATCCTTCTTCTGGGGCAGAGGGAGCGAAATGTTGGACATTTGTATGGCCAGACAACGAAGCCAGCCGGACATATTAATGTCACCACGTGAAGACGCCCCTATTCAGCTCCTTCTGTGTGTGTGTGTGTGTGTGTGTGTGTGTGTGTGTGTGTGTGTGTGTGTGTGTGTGCGCGTGCGTGCGTGCGTGCGTGCGTGTGTGTGTGTGTGTGTGTGTGTGTGTGTGTGTGTGTGTGTGTGTGTGTGTGTGTGTGTGTGTGTGTGTGTGTGTGTGTATTTTGGTACCAAAAAAGTCAATTACCATAAAACAACATATCTGAATATAATAGTCAATGTGCACAGGTAAGAATTTACTAGAACCCTATCTAAACAACAAGAAATCGACCCTAAGTTGTTTCTTTGCACTTATCATTCAATGATTCATAATGTTCATCATAACTCAGTATCAGCTTGTATATTACTGAGGCAAACGGTATGGCTGACAGAATTATATAAATTAAAAGAACATGATAAGTGGTAATATGCGAAATAAATCGGTAAAGAAGAGGCGCTACGAAGCCTCATGCCACCTTTAGAATATTGCACCTATCTAGTAGGCAAAGCTGACGTCATAGCACTTAGTCAAGAAAAAAAGTAAGTTGTATATTACACTCCCATATGCCCTTGTATGATATTAATTTCCGTTTTAATATTTACAATAACTTACATGACCATAAAAAGGGACAGAAATCTGAAATTTATAAAATCAGTCGCTTGCAAGAAAGGTTAAAAAGCATTCTATACGGAATATAATATGATCCTTGGGGATTTCTGGTTGATTAACCCTCTCATGATCGATACAGCTATAACATTTTACATCATCTAGTGCCAGACGATTTTATTTAGCTGAGAATGTGTTACATGGGGATGACTGAGCGTCAGTTAGGTGAATCGTAGAGAAGAAAGGTGAGTATCCACAAAGAGAAAATTACAGGAAACGCTGCGAATAGTGAAGAAATTATAGAAATTATGTTGGAGAAAGGGAGAAGGGTAAGGGAAGACCAAGGATGAGACAGAGGAATGAGCAAAGGCATATCAGCGTGGATGATTTTGAGTTGAGTGTGGGACAACTTGATAACAGAGGACATGTGACATTGAGATGATTGGTTTGTGCCCCTCTCCCCCTCCATGCCTAGATCTTTGGGATATATATATATATATATATATATATATATATATATATATATATATATATATATATATATATATATATACATATATATATATATTGTGGTCTGTTGGCTCATGGCGACGTTTTCCGTTGAAGAAAAGGCTAATTCTACTGAAATCTAACCAATGCGGATAACTGGCAGAAAAAAAGAGTTTAATAATGCATCATTCTTGTTAGGAAGGACTAACATGCAAATTGTTATTTGAGAAGCAGAAGAGGAATAACTGTGCACTATTTAATCTTTTCTCTAAACCTGTAAAAGAAAGTGTATGCACAATCGCCGAGTGTTCTCATTATTATGAAAATATCTCACACTTGTCAGCATACACTTCATCAGGCAAACAGACAAAACATAGCTGGTAACAGTTTATTGTCTCAAAATGTTTCTGAAGCCAAATCTTAAACGTGTCATTTGTTTTCTTCTTTCCCCCTTTAACTACTGTTTTTGACAGGCTATTCCAATGTTCCACTACGCGAATATTTTTTCCCCCTATAAAGTGCTGCATCTCTTGTTCTTGAGCTTTATTTCAATATTTTAAGTCACAATATCATTCTGTACTTCGAAAAAAAAATCTCATTACATTATCAAAATTATTTTAGAATTCTAAATATTTGTAATAGATCTCTGAGTCTTTTTTTATTTAATACAGAACATGATTAGTTTCTTTAGTCGCTCATCGTAAGATACATTTCGCTGTGATGGGATCGTTCTTGTCACTGGACTCTCTCAGGTGTGTTTTCGTCTATAATAAGATTCGGGGATCATTGCTACACACATTATTCTAGGTGTGGTCTAGTTACTGTATTTACGTATAAAGATGAGAAATTTAATGGAAAGTTTTATCATCAAAGTTACTTGAGATGAAGCCGAACAATTTTGTTTGCCTTGTCACTGGCTGCTATACATTCTCTAGAGTTTTTAAGGCCGTTACTGATAATAACTCCTAAATTCTACCTTTATCTACAATAAATTTCATCTGCCATTTTTCACTCCAGATTCTTAACTTATCCAGACCATTCTGCATAGATTCGCAATCTGCTTTCTTAATTACTTTGCCTCCAATCTCCCTGTCATCTGTAAATTTCGATGCCTTAATAATGAATCCATGGTCATTGATATAAACAGTGAAAATACGTGGTCCTAAAACTGACCCTTGAGGAACTATGATTGATACTTCTAGCGAATCTGATGATTCGTCATTTATCACTACACAGTGCTTGCGATTCGTTACCCAATCACTAATCTAGGAACTTAAATGTTAGAGTTTTTAGTTTTCTGAGAGAGAGAGAGGGGTTCAGAAATAGGTCCAGGATATTTTAATTGGACGTCAGTGGGAGTGGAGCAGTTGTTGGGTATACAGCCTCTCTCCCCCTTTCCCCTGCGGGCTCTCAGACAGTGATAGTCACGCCGTTTGGTTCAATTGTGAGCAGACTGTGCATTTTATGCATAAAATTTGTGCGCTGATTGCTGGAAAAGTTAGATGGTAGGGGTTTCGTAGCTCCTCTTCCTGAGCGATTAATTTTCGTATTACACTTGATCATTCACTTCTATATTTTAGGGCAGATCTTTGGTCATCAAAGTTTACTCTGATACAGTACAAAGGGTTACTGAAGTGTGATATACAGAGTTACGAAATTTCCAGGCCCACTTTGATTACTGCACTCTGTATCAATGAAATGCAGAGGAATGTAAGAGGTCACACCCTTGTATTAAAAATATTCATTGCGATACAGAGGTGTGCCATACATTTACGATATTTCCAGAGGAAATAGAATAAAAAAAAATTATTTACACTGAAACATTGAAACAAAGTTAGCAGAGGAGGATGGCCTGCAGGTGGCGACCTGATGGCTATAGGTGTTTTACCTCAACTTTACCTTGATGTCTGTCCTGTAACACGTTATTATTTTTGAGTGACCGAATACGACAATACTGTGCCTCTAAATCCTTTGTATAGGACTTCTTCGTGACTTCCATCATATTCTGGCGTTAATAACTTGTTACGACTCGATATGCAAGTTGCATAGACAGCATTTTTGGGTCAAGTTAGAATAACAAGGATATAGTATATCGGAAGTCCCAAACCTCTCCCTGTCCCTAACTTTTCATCCTCCTCAGAAATATTGACGTGTTCGGTTGGTGCTGCGGGTCATGTGTAGTCAGTGTTCAGGAGCTTTCGTAGCGCTTGTTCCTTACCGAATGTTTCTTTATCATACATATCTGTATTCTCTTGTGTATTATTACTGAAAACTTATTCGACATTAAAAGAATAAATAACATTTAAAGGAAACGTTAAGGATGTACTGTGCACTCCAAATCGTTTAGGAAAAAGTGCTAAGCGACTCCAATTCAGCCTCGAATATGTCCCACAGCCTCTCCCCTAATTATCCAGTTCCACCAGTATCGGAAAATGAATAAAATCGTATCAAAGCACCAAAAATCATGCAAAAGACCTCACAGAACCGAAGGAACTGTTTATACCCTCAGTCTCCTATCAGTCACTCGCAGCTGAATAAATAATCTTTTGTTCGCTTAAATACAATACTAAGGCTGTCCCAACAAAGAGAAGGTTAATGGTGCAAGAATAAAGAATCTCCTATAGCTTAATTTTAACTGAATAAAATGGCTGGGATTTACTAAAGCAGTACACTAGAGTTGTCACTACCATAAGAGAGTTAACGGTACCAGGATTAACTCTCAGACTCGTATTTTTGTCGGTAAAGGAAGCTCCCTAACATCTCTTACTGATTTTTTATACACCTGGCTAATATCGCATTGAACCTTATGTATGTAGAGTGAGGTGGTGTTAGAATGATTTAAGTAACGGAGGAGGACAGTAAGGTTCAATAAGCAAAAATTAATCGCGTAGGGAGAAGTGTCAAGGAGCTTCCGTAACCGACGAGAATGCGGACCCCGTACTCCTATAACTTACTGGCAAGTGAATGATATTCTCTGGTGTCAGCAGGAATCAGTGTTAGAGTTGTCATAATCTTGAAATAGTTAACCACACCACTTTAAATATTCTAAGGCTCCTGTAACTCACCCACTAAAATATAATCGGCAGAGGTAGGCTACAAGAGAATATCAGATCCACTGCAAGCTTGAGTAGGTTAATAGTAGCAGTATTAACACTCACTGGCTGCTGTAACGTACTCCTTCAGCTGAGTAAAATCATTTGACCTTAGCTGTAATACAAGACTGGAGTTTCCCCGACCATGAGAGAACTTATAGCACCAGAATTTATCCTTGCCAAGCTGCAGACCTCAAATGAACCACAATGAAGGTTTGCACGAACCAAGATGCAAGCCTCATGTAAGATACCATTTACATTGGCTATAAAACAATAATCCAGGAGAGGTAAACTACCTTTCAAAGAATCATCCCAGCAGGATTTGGAGTGACGCCACACTGGCCCGAAACATGTGATGAACGAGATGAAACATTGCATTGGATTAGAGTCGCTGCAGTTTCTTCATGTCGATCACATGTCTGGAACAAGTGTGGCTTCACCCTAATATTGTCAGGCACCAAGGACTCACCTAACTGAATAAAATCGCTTGACATGAACTACAGCTGAATAACAGAATTCTCTTGACCACAAGAGAGGAAATGCTTCTACAGTAATATTAACACTTAAGTTTCTTTAACTCATACTTGAATATTATATATGTTATTGTGATACTTGGAATACAGTACTAGAGTTTTCCTGACGGTGAACGTGTTAACGTCACCAGAAGTAACACTCTGCATCTCTTACTACCAACTCCACTTAACAAGGTGGTGTTTGAATCGGTAGAGAGGCGGCCTGCAGTCCTAATGGACCCAGGATCGAATCCCTGCTGGGACAGGGAACAGTTTAAGGATTTGAATTTCCTAAAAAGCAGACTTTCCTGATCTACCAGATGACCTGCCGACATTTCGTAAAAGTACCCCCGCTAATACCAGTACACCAGTCCTGTATGAGACAGCCCTAGCATGCATTCAATATGGACGGTGGGTGTTAGCGCCGAAGTGGTGACATGTGGAGGTGTAGGAGGACTATTGGGCCTTGGGATAGGTGACTGCCCCCAAGAAATAGGCCCTGAGCCTTTGCCCAGAGTCGGACACGTTAAAAAAAAAAAAAAAATGAGTATGGCGTAAACAAGAAGAGAAAATGGAGTTTTTCCCACATGAGAAGGTGGGCACCAGTACTGATAATTTCAGGCTCCAGTGACTCACTGTCAACTGAGTTAAATCGCCTGGAGTCGGCCAGAAAAAAAGAGCCAGAGTTGTCTCGACCATGAAAGGGTTAACGTTACCAGTATTAAGACTAGCAGGCCAGTATACTCACTCTCAGTTGAAGAGAATAATCTGGCGTTACCTAGAATACAATCTCACAGTAACTTTGTAGAAACTTGTAGTGAAGTTTTGTAGATCAGTTATACATATATTAGACTCGTGGACGAGCGGTTGTTATAAGTGAGTATTGTAAGTAGATAATTTTGGTTCCCATTTGTCATGCAATGACAGGAGAGGTAAAGATGAGTATGGGACTATTTTTATTTGTCTTGGAAATATTAACAAAATCTCTCACACACGAGTGAAGTATAAACAGAGTTCCGAGAGCTACCTCCTTGTCTCGCTGTCTCTCTCTCTCTCTCTCTCTCTCTCTCTCTCTCTCTCTCTCTCTCTCTCTCTCTCTCTCTCTTCCACCCTCTCGCCTATGTTGCAAGGCTCCTTCTCCCTACTACCTGTCGGTTCTACAGTATGGCTAACCTCCTTCTGAGCTCTGCTTCCTAAATTCTGGTGTAGCAGGGGTCGTGTCACGTGTGTTACACTGTTGTTGAAAAGTTCTAGAAGCCTGTGTGTGAGTACGTGTGTATGTGTGTGTATGGTCACGAGGAGCTGTCGTGTGCCTATAAAGCATTAGAGTGTGTAAGTATCTTTAGCATTGCTCGATTCTCACGGACACAATACCTATCTTGCTGCTTCTATCTGTCTGTCTATCAATCTGTCTATCTATCTATCTATTATGATTTGTAATTATAATATGGAGTCCTGACACTGCTCGGTCATGCGCTGGAGGTCCTCCGACAGTAATTATCATTGACATATGCTAATCTATTAGTACATAATATTGATTATAATATTGTATAGACATAATATTCATGATAATATTGTACTGATCCAGTAATATTACATTTTAAACAAGTTTTATACATAACTGAACAAATGCAATGGTTGTTGTATGATATTTTGTAAGATGTGTATGTATAATAGACATACGCATATAACTGTGCAATGGTAATACTGCTAGGTTATTACATAACATATTGAGTTATCCCTTTAGTAATGTCTAATATTTCACCTAACTTGTGTGATGATTCTGGTAATACAGAATTGTAGTAATATTGTATGAACTGTTATATAATACTGTAGTAACATTGTGGTAATGCATAAATGTATCATTGTATGAATTGTTACATAATATTGTGGTAACATTGTGGTAATGCATAATTGTGTTGGCCTTATAATTGTAGTTACATTTTGTTAATGCAACTGTTAAATAATTGTGTTGGCCTTATAACTGTAGTTACATTTTGTTAATGCAACTGTTACATGTTTGTGTTGGCCTTATAATTGTAGTTACATTTTGTTAATGCAACTCTTACATAATTGTGTTGGCCTTATAATTGTAGTTAAAGTTACATAAAAGTTACATTTTGTTAATGCAACTGTTACATAATTGTTACATATTGTTTGTAGTTACATATCGTTTGTAGTTACAGAATTGTAATAATTGCAGTCCTGGTTTTGCACAATAATGACAAAGAATGGTCCTATCTCTCGACTGTGATCTACAAGGTGACTTCCCATATGTAGTGTTGTTTGTGGCGCGAGATCTGCTCGGGCTGCGCGAAAACTTATGAAACTGCCTGTAGCTTGGTGTTTGTGATCGAACCCTCGACACGTTTAGTTGTTTGCTCTGCCTGCTTTCGGGTCGCGATTGATTTTGTTCTCTGTTTGGGGTCGTTGTAGATGTTTTCACAGCTGATACTGTCTCAGGTACTCTCATTCTACTAGAATGTGCGTGTGTGTCGATCATCCCTGCTTTACTGCACTACATCTCTACCTCGTTCATTAAGTCTAGTAAGCACATGCCTGGGGTGTACGCGATCGTCTTGGCGATCTTAAGGGTCGTATCAGGTAATTTACACAAGGCAGCTATATAACCAATGATGTCCACGACGAGGTCTAGGGACATCTTTCCATCATCTGTTATCCAGTTTGAGTTTTCCAAAGTATCTAATAATGTTCTTTTGATTGTGGAGACATCAGCAGTTATTTCACTGAGCACATGGTTTGTAGTGTGCTCCCTTACAAGATCTACAATCTTATGTAATTCTGGAATTATACCTGGCAAGAAGTTCATACCTCCAGAAAATTTCTTCAAAAATTCAGTTTTAAATTCATCATATGTCTTAGCCTTGAGGAGCTTATCTGACCTTAGTAAATTGCTTGCTGGACATCTTTCCTGGCTTATGCAAGATGAAAAAATGGCAATTTTCTCTTGTTCATCTAGTATGTGTCTTTTGATAAAGATTTGTTCGCACTGACTGACCAATGAAATGACATCAATACGGTCCTTTTCTGTGCCAGAGAATTTTGGGGCAGTTTTATCTTCATGATAAACATAAACTTGAGGTGGGAATGTTTGATCCGCGGTATTTGTTGCGTTATTCATTTTCACTGTTTGCTCTGTTAATTTAACTTGGACTTGTTTATCGTTGTGTGAGGGAATGGTGCAATAGGTTCGGCCTGAACGGTGAACCCTGTTAAGTATATTGTCATATGTGTGCAAGTCAGCGACAAAGTCCTCACTAGAACTGACGTATTTGTTTCTTGATCTTTAGTTTGTGTTGAGTTTTGTACAATGGGTGTGCTGCCTTGGTGCTCTCCTAATTGTGGATCCGCTATGGGGGCTAATTGTTTATCATCTGGCATTAACGTAGGTGGTGGCGAAAATATCCCTGTCAGTAAGGTATGGTGTTATGAAATACGCCTTTTGTTTATTTCCTAACTAAATAGATGAGCAAATGAGTTGTAATAAATGATAGATAGTGAGTGTATAAGTGTATATATAGAAATAAGTAAAGGAGTTGAATATACCTAATTTTAGCACTGAGAGGAAATGAGTAAGTATACTTTCACCCACTTGATACAGATCAGAGAGGCGTGTCGATGCAACTGTCGATCTCGGAAGAAAAATGCAGGGTTGAGTGAAGATCTCTTGATAATTCTAGTGCTGTGTTGATGGACGATATTACTCAGGAAATTCCATGGCCTGGTGCATGTGGTGGTTAACAGCTGTAGTCACAGGCAAACCTCAGCATAGAACGTCGAATTTCCAACTCAATACTGTGTAAATAAATGAGTATGAGTAGGAGCTATGTGAATAATGAGTAATGAGTAGTGGGTGAGAAGTGCCTGGTGTCAGTCACACGTTGCTTGGCGTGGCCTTGTGTCAGCAAACTCGCGTGGTGATGTCATCTCAGCAGATACACATGATGATGTCGGCTTCCCACACTGGTAGCTGTGGTGAGTAACTGAGCAGCGATGCGTAACCTGGGTGAAGAAAGGTGAGTAAGATGCGTTATAAATGTGGCTCTGGTGTTTTGCTGTGTGTCTTGACCTCTGCGTCAGCGATGGAGGTAGGCGGGAGAGAGTGTTGGGGTTTTGTGTGCTTGTTGCTTTGGTCCTTCTTTTCCTTTACTTGCTTTTTTTTTTTTTATTCTTCTTGCTGCTGCTTGAAGTTTACGTGAAGATTATAGAGTTGTTTTGTAGACTTGTAGGCTCATAGGCTCGTAGGCTCGTAGGCTGTATTAAGTAGGAATTCACTGTAGAACTAAAGCTAATCTTGTAGAGTCTCGCCTGCTTTTGTAGAAATTCACTGTAGATTCGTAGACGAGGTTCGTATGGTCGCTGCCTCCAATGTGACTCTCTATTCTTGTAATAAGTGAGTCTTGAGTTTTTATTGTTATTTAGATAATTGAAGAGCAGGAGGAGTTAAAGATGAAATGCAAGGAGTTGATCTTGATTTATTATCTTCAGAGGAAGTCTTAAGTTGAGCAGCGTATGTATTACAGAGACTTAATATACTAAGTAAGTCTAGTTGGACCCCTTTTCTCGTTCACTCTCTCCACTACCTGTCGGTTCTATGGCTAACCTCCTTCTGAGCTCTGCTTCCTAATTTCTGGTGCAGCAGGGGTCGTGTCACGTGTTACACTGTTGTTGAAAAGTTCTAGAAGCCTGTGTGTGAGTATGTGTGTGTATGGTCACGAGGCGCTGTCGTGTGCCTATCAAGCATTAGAGCGTGTAAGCATGTTTAACATTGCTCGATTCTCGCAGACACAATACCTATCTTGTTGCTTCTATCTGTCTGTCTGTCTATCTATCTATCTATCTATCTATCTATTATGATTTGTAATTATATTATGGAGTCCTGACAACAATAGTACAGTATCTTTTTTCTAATCGTGAATGTGTTGATTCATTCAGTCCATTGACGTATTTATATATTAATGGTGTTACCCTAAACACTTTCATTCGATAACTTTATACCGAGCCCTAATATTTGAGGTGTTGGTTAGGGACAGACCTAACCTTTTCAGTTTGATAAATCTTTCCTAAACTGAACGAAACTGTCACGAAACAAAGTGAGAATACATTACCCGGAGGAAAGAGTGACTGATAAGATTAATTTTGTTGTCTATGTGAGGAAGATTCCCCAAACCAAGAGACAATATGACTCAGCGATAAGATGTGGTGTGAGACGTTCACTAAGGAAGATATTGCTGTTGTTGATCAATCCCGGTCTCATTGGTTGAGCAGATCCATTAACCACAGGCAAGCAATCGCCCCTGCAGTGGCATCCCATGCAGTGAACCAATGTTTTCTTCTGACTGACAGCGTTTCACGACAGCCAGGCGCAGCGAAAAATGTGGGATGTGGTTCCTGGATAGACGCCGCATTTGATTCTTTTCACCCAGCTAGCAGGGGAACCATAACAGGCTCAACATCACCCCGTTATCAGACTACATGGTACCACCAGAGAGGTGGCCTGCAGTCCTAACGGACCCAGGTTCGAATCCTGGCTGGGGCAAGGAACAGTTTAAGGATTTGAATTTCATTAAATCAGGCTTTACTGATCTACCAGAAGACCCGCCGACATGTCGTAAAAATACCCCCGCTAATACCAATACACCAGTCATGTATGAGACAGCCCTAGCATATATTCAATATGGACGGTGGGTGTTAGCGCCGAAGTGGTGACATGTAGAGGTGTATGGTATGTAGGAGGACTGCTGCTGGGCCTTGATAGCAGGCTGTGAAGCCTATGCCCAGAGTCGGACACATAAAAAAAAAAAAAAAAAAAAAAAAAAAAAAACTGCAAATGGTTTCCCGGGTTACATGAAACCATTATGATTGTTTCTCAGTGCAGAGCCACCTGAAGTGTAATAAAAGTAGACAGGAAAGAAAGGGAGAGGTAGGAAGAAAGGAGGGCCGAAACAGAAATAGAATGATAAAGATGAGGAAGAAAAAGACAGTTCTACATCAGGTGAATGGACGATGGATGCCACCACCTACCACAACTAAGGGAGGTGTGCAGAAGGGCAACCAAGGCATGATAAAGAATGCACTCGAATATGGCTCCAAGTCACGTAGCTGATGCTCTCGTTGTTGAGAGCCTTAATTTGTCCTCTCAAGTTCAAAGGAATCAACCGCTGGGGAAAAAAATATCTGAAGTGCTACCGCTAAAGTCATTGAGCTCTGTACTGCATTATCATAATTTGTTATCTGATTAACAGGCGATGTGATGCACATCGTGAAAGAACTGAAGAGGCAACGCTTTTTTATCATGTGCATAACATATCCCAAAGTTTTGTTCATTTCTATCTGTCCGTAACTATCTATCTATCTATCTGTATATATATATATATATATATATATATATATATATATATATATATATATATATATCACCCATTACTCTTATGAATTCAAAGGAATCTCTTCCTATTATGGATTATTAACACATTTTTGGAAGACACATTCAACTCACTGAACTGTGAAATAAAGTGTGTGTGTGTGTGTGTGTGTGTGTGTGTGTGTGTGTGTGTGTGTGTGTGTGTGTGTGTGTGTGTGTGTGTGTGTGTGTGTGTGTGTGTCCTTGGTCATGCAATATTTTGTGATTTAAACGAAACGAATTATGAACCATGCCAGCCACTCATAACTCTGCATAATAATCCTTTAAGCCTGGAATTTATTCCACAGTCTTTGAGGAAAGCGAACTTTGTGTCTATTTTTCAGAGGGGGGATAGGGGGTGATACAGCACTTTCGTCGCAATGTGACCCAAAAAGGTTACCATCGACTGCATGGAAACTGTTACCGGTAGAGTCAGGTATACTAAAGTTATGTGCAGTTTCAAAGACGGAAGATTAGATAGGAAGATCATCAAAGGTTCATGGAATTTTGAATATACTTTGCAAATTCACTAGCATTATATGGTCGATGGGGGCACCCAGCATCCACTCACTCAGTGTTGTGCTAATCTGCTCTTAAGTGATTCTACACTGAACAACAAGCCAAATGATTTCCTGTAAGATAGGAAATCATTAATACCTTGGGTGGTATCCTTATACTGTAACTAACTAGTTCGTGTTCCCTACGTGTCAACAAGTGGGTTGGCAGATGGTTAGTGCCCTTCCCCGGCAAACAACTACCTAAAAAGATAAACAAAATGCCTCGGTTGACTTTATATACAAGGTTTTTATTCGGCCTTGCGTCGAGTACAACTCTCATGTGTCGGGAGGCTCGCCACATACAGCTTTTTCAACAAGGTGACGTCATAGATTTTTCATCTCATTCCTTCTCTTGCAGGCTTCCTTGAGCCTCTGTTTCTTCGACTCACTGTTGGATCTTTATCTGGTTTCTATCGTTACTTCAATGGTCACTGCTCGTTTGAACTCTCTGCTTACATCTCTCCGTCACTGTGGCGGGCGTGTAGCACCCATCTGACAGTAAACGCTCATTCCATTTCTATCCGACTCACTAATGCAGGAATTAACCAGTACTTCCAATTCTTCACGCATGCTACAGGTCCCTTCACGAACTGCCATCCTCTGTGTTTCCCACTGCCTATGCCCTGTAGTCTTTCAAGCACAATGTATACAGACATCTCTCTAAATTATCGGATCTTGAATTTGGTTTTCTGTTATAGTGTTTTTATTTTTTCTTAAAGGAACAAATCTTGAGGGATTCTAGCCTTTAATTCCTCCCTCATTGCATAAAAAACGATGTGAAATTACTGATTACTGTAAAGTATATGGAGAAGGGCACAAGGGTTGCAGTTCATGTGCATACTGAACTTAAGGAGTTCTGTGATCTGACTGTTGGATTGAAGCAGGGGTGTCATGTGTCTGTGGTTGCTCAGTTTGTACAGTATATGGATGGAGCGATGAAAGAGATAATAGATAGGGTAATGGATGTTGGATTATCTCTAATGAGAGACGGTAGGATTCTGGAAACTTCCTGTACTTTTTGCTGATGATACGATATTCTTAACCCATCAATTGTGGAATTCCAAGCAACATCTATGGTGCAAAAAAAAAAAAAAAAAAAAAAAAAAGATTTTCGAAGTTTCTAGTACTCCAGTCAACAGATTGATAGGGAATGTAATGAAGTATGTGTTCCTAAACTTTAAGGTCTTTATATACTATAATTTAGGTGCTACGAATTTCTAAAGTACCAATGCCATGACACCAACATGGCACCAATAAAAAAAAAAAAATTGGCATTGTTGTTTTACTGGAAACCTATTTTAGGGTTATGGTTTGAAAGAGGGCAAATTATTGTACGGTAAGTTAAATCAGATGCCTCCATTGAACTTACAGATGAACAGCTGACCAAAATTCATGCCAAAACAAAGCACAGAAACTATAATTTCTGTCTCAACTTCCGTGACGTATGTAGCAGTTGAACAGTGGGCATTCTGGTATGTAACTCGCAGTTCTCAGGCTAAATGAAGACGAATGTGAGCTGCAGGGCTTGGTAAATGAGTATGGGACTGTATGTAACAAACGGAATCAAAAAGTGAATTTGGATAAGAAGAAAGGTATGGTCTTCGTGGGAAATAAGGTCACAGATTGAATAATGGGGCTACATGATAACGAACTGGAGAACGTGAGTGCATTCAAGTAATTACGTGGTGTGATGAGTAAAGATGAGAGTTTAGAGTAAAAAGCTGCTGTATGACGGCATTGTTACCCATACTCTGAGATACGGAAATGAAGTTTGGAACCTGTTGAAAGGATACATGTCATGAGTGAGAACAGTAGAAATGAGCTATGTCAGAAGAGCATGTCCAGTTACATGGAAAAACCGACAGACAAGTGGGGCAGTGAAGGAGCATTGTAGTACTGCTATATAAGTAACCGCAAGTGTTAACAGATGGTCTGACCATATGGAGTGGGTGGAGAGTCAGAATGAGTTGGTAGAATGTATGTGAAGGAGGTGGAAAGGGAGATGGGGAGGGGGAGACCAAGGATCAGATGAAGGGATGGAATGGAGAGGCGTATGAGAGAAGGAGCTGCGAACTGAAAGGAGAACAAACAAATGGAAGAGGATAGGGTGACATGGAGGCGATATATTCGTGGCCACCCCTTGCGAGATGAAGTCATTTGGCAGTAGTGAGACAGATATATAAATGTTGCTGTCTTCATGATCACCATCATCACTATTATTATTGATACCCCGCTATTACCATAGGTGGAGCCTTGTATTATTCATTATTATTATCAATATTATTATTATTATTATTATTATTATTATTGTTATTGTTATTATTATTATTCTATCTATCTATTGCCAGACTCCTTAATCCCTTATACTGGGTGGCCACAAACAAATCGCCTCCACGTCACCCTGTCTTCCGCCATTTCACTACCCTGCTCCCAATTCACACACCCCTCTCTCATATACCTCTCCACTCCATCCCTCCATCTCATCCTTGGCCTTCCCCTCCCTCTCTCCCCCTCCACCTCACTCACATACATTCTCCTCGTCAGTCTTTCACTCTGCATCCTCTCCACATGGCCAAACCACCTCAGTGTGTTTCTTCTAATACTTCCTATCACATCCACATCCACACCACAACGCTCCTTCACATCCTCATTTGTCAGTCTGTCTCTCCTTGCAACTCCACAGGCTCCTCTCAAATACCTCATTTCCGCTGCTCTCACTCTTGACTTTTGTCCCTCCAACAACGTCCAAGCTTCACTTCCATACATCAGAGTTGGTATCACAATACTGTCATGTAGTAACTTTTTCACTTCCATACTTACTTCCCTGTTTCTTATCAGGTACTTAAACGTACTCACATTTTCCGTTTCCTCATCATCCAGCCTCAATGTACATTCACTGACTTCACCTCTCTCGAAGACCATAACTTTACTCTTTCCTACATTCACCTTTAAATTCCGTTTCTTACACACTCTCCCAAACTCATCCACCAAGCCTTGCAGCTCCCCTTCGTCTTCACTTACCAACACAGTATCATCTGCAAACAACAGTACAGAGTTTCCAAACACTGTGCTCTCTCATTAGGGCCACTCCAACATCCACTGCCCTACCTTGTATCTCTTTTATAACCCCATTCATATATAGATTGAACAACCATGGAGACATGACACATCCCTGTTTCAACCCAACCTTCAAATAGAATAACTCACTCAGTTCACTATCCACACGCACTGCAGCCTTAACACCCTCATACTTACTCTTCACAGCATTCAACAACTTCCCATCTACTCCATATATTCTTAATACTTTCCACAATCCTTGTCTATCCACCCTGTCATATGCTTTTCCAAATCCATGAAGGCCGCATAGAACTTTTTTCCCTTCTCTAGACACTTTTCCACTAAAGATCTAAGAATGAATATCTGATCTACACAGCCTCTTCCCTTCCTAAAGCCTCCCTGTTCTTCTCCAACTAATTCCTCTGTTATTTCCCTCAGTCAATAACTATCCTACCGTATACTTTTCCTATTACACTAAGAAGACAAATGCCCCTATGATTACCACACACATCTTTTTCCCCTTTCCCTTTGTACAACGGAATACTTATACCTGATTTCCAATCATCCGGTACTTTACCTTCCTCTCAGGCCAATCTGAACATCTTCCACATCCATTCTACTATTATCTCCCCTCCATGCTTCAGCATTTCACCACACACTCCATCAATTCCTGGGGTTTTCCCTATTTTGACTTTCTTCAATGCTTCCACAATTTCTATCCTACTGGTTCCTTCCTGTCTTCTCACCTCCCTTCTTCTCCTAGCCATTCCCCAGGCACTTATACTCGCATTGCTTTCAAGACCTGTGTTCAACAGTTCATTAAGGTGTTCTCTTCATCTGCTCACTTTTTCTCCTTTCTCAACTAGTAATCAACCATTTTTATTTTTCATTCCCCTACTAACTTCATTGACACCCTGTCTGACTCACTTTACCTCTTTCCAGAACATTGTGTTACATTCCCTCCACTTTATTATTATTATTATTATTATTATTATTATTATTATTATTATTATTATTATTATCATTATTATACAGTATTATTATTTTTGTCATTTTTCATCATTGATTTTCATCATACTCATTGAGGATATATAGCACTACGACGCTACTACACTGACCCAGTTTCAATGATCTTGACCTACATTTCAAGGTCATAGCTCAAAAAAGCTACAAAAATAATGAATTTCCAACCTCAGTTTGGTTCAAAACTATTATAGATGCATGAACATGGAAGGATACCCCGTGATAAATTTTTCGGCAAACATTTGTATGGAAATAATTTGAAGATCATTTTTTATTCGTGACATCACAACGTTTGGGACACCCCATTTTTCAGCTGCTCTTCCATACAGGAAAGCCCAAAACATAAATAGGCACTTCTTGGTCCTATAATTTTGTCCTAGACCAGGTCTGTATACATTTGGTGGAAGTTTGACCAGCAGCTTTTGAGTAATAATAAAAAAAAACGGGTTTCAGTGACCTTGACTTGCTTTTCAAGGTCCAAATATGTCGAAAAATCATATATCTTGAACTTAAGTTTACTCCAAAACTATTATAGTTACATGAACATGGGAGGAAATCCCGTGATAATAGTTTTCCAAACATTTGTATGAAAAAATTTGATGGCCATTCATGCATGATTTTACAATATTTTGGACACTTAGCTTTTTATTTGCTCTTCAGTACACGAAAAACAAAAATAAATGAGCTATTTCTTGGTCACTGAATTTTTGTCTTGTCCTGGACCAGATGTGTATACTGTACTTTTTGGTGGCAGTTTGACCAAAGGTTTTTGGTGTATTACAATAAAATAAAGTTCTTCCTGTCGGCAATATTCTCATAGATGGAGATCAGTAACTGTCTCTGACAGTTACAGTCAGTCTTCCAGGTCTCTATCTATTCTTCTTCTTCTTCTTATTATTATTATTATTATTATTATTATTATTTAGTTTCTTATGGTAGGTGGAGGCACTCACCATTCACACACCCAGTGTAGTGCTGCTCTCAGGTGATTGCCCTTTACTTTCATCCTTTCTTCTTTCCTTCCTTCCTCTTCTGTCATTCCTTCACTCTTTCCTCTTCCTTCTGTCTACGGGTGGCTCTACACTGAGTGACAAGTCAAATGGTTTCCCGTACACAAGGAAACCATTTAGTACGTTGAGTGGTAACCATATAACTACATTATGAGGCCTGGTGGTTTAGTGGGTAATTAAGGCGCTCCAATCGGACTGAGCCTGGGCAGGTTTATATCCAAGGGATGGTTGGGGTTTTTTGCTCATGTAATGCCACCCAGGGATGAGTAAGGCTGGTCGCTCTCATCTTAAATATCAGGATCAACTTGCCAAGGCCCGGGCTTCTATCTCCTCATGGGGCAACACAGGCTTATATGATGATGATGATGATGATGATGATTTCTGTTACTATTATTATTATTATTATTATTATTATTATTATTGTTGTTGTTGTTGTAGTTATTATTATAATATTAGAGAAGTAGACTGTAGCACTAGTCGAGCAGGGCAGTACTCCCAAGGTGGATGCAAAGCTGATGACAGGGAGAGCTGGAGCTCCCGTTTCATCAGCCCTCAGGACTATTTCCTGACCATCCCCCTTTGCTGAACTTTTTCAGTGTCTCAGTAACACAGAGAGTAGGCCAGCATGCTCTCCAATACAAGTTTCTCTATCAATACCAAACTACATGCACAGTACACACTACACTTCCTTTTACAAAATTCGAAATATCATGGCTTCGAAATACATAGCATCAGAGTCCCCAGCGGGGGATAACATAAATGCCCCCACCTTCCGTACCTCTCCCGGTGACGACTCGAGCTGCCTGGAACCACTGTCTGACTCATTTCTTCATTTCTGCAACATTCGCGGCCATTCCTCTAACTTTCGCTCTGCTGAACACCACCTCTCCTCCTCTAAACCTCACCTTCTTTTCCTAACTGAAACTCAGCTGTTTGAGGCAACTGACAGCAAGCCCTTTTCTATAACCTCCTACTTTCTCTATACTCATTTCAAAGCCAAAGGTGGCTGTTGTGTATATATATGCAACGACTTATCTTGCTCTCGTGTTCCTGAACTCGATTCTTCTGAATTCTCTACACTCTGGCTTCGGCTTTCCTGTCATTCTTTGACTAAATATATCTGCGCTGTTTACTTATCCCCTAATTTTACTGACTATGAAAAATTCTTTGACTATCTTACTTGTATGATGGAATGCATTCTATCCATTTCTACTCTCTCTGAAATCTCCATTCTAGATTTTAATGTTCACCACCACCTTTGGCTCTCCTCTCCTTTCACTGATCCACCTGGTGAACAAGCCTACATCTTTTCTATTCTTAATGACCTAGAGCAGCTTGTACAGCACCCTACTCGTATCCCTGACCGCCTTGGAGCGAGCTCCAACATACCTGACCTCTTCCTTACAACTATTCCTTCCGCTTACACTGTTAATCTTTTCTCTCCGTTGGGCCCCACCAATCACAACCTTATCATCTTAACCTGTCCTATTGCTCCTGTACGACCTGTGGACCCTCCAAAGAAACGTCGTCTGTGGCACTTTGGAGCTGCAAATTGGGAGGCCCTCAGGCAGTACTTCTTTGATTTTCCCTGGAATGATTATTGCTTCCATGGCCGGGAGCCATCTGAGTGTGCCTTGCGCAGTACAGAGGTTCTTCTCTCGGGCATGGACGCACACATTCCTTTCTTGCATCCTTTGACTAATGCAAGAAAGCCTTGGTTTAATGACGCTTGTTCTAATGCTGTCCGCAACAAAGAGAAGGCGTACAAAAGGTACCGGAACCAACCCACCCCTGAATCACATCTTTTTTTATGTTTCTGCCCGGATTCATGCTACGGCTGTTCATCGCTCTGCTAAAAATAATTTCATCTGTACTAAATGCTCTCAACCCTCCAATTCGAATTCTTCCCACTCCTTTTGGCTCCTTGCCAAAAACCTTTCTAACAATTTTACCTCATCATCATTCCCTCCTCTTTTCTACTGCGATGGCTCTGTAGCTATTTCTTCTACTGATAATCCAGATCTCTTTGCTCAGACATTCTCCTCCAATTCCACCTTAGAGGATTCCAGTGCTGCTCCTCCATCACTTCCCCTCTCTGACTTCCTCATGGCTGACATTAAAATTTCTTCAGCTGATGTATTTTTTGCCATCACAGGCCTCAATACTAACAAGGCATATGGGCCTGATGGAGTCCCTCCTGTTGTTCTCAAGCACTGTGCTTCAGTGCTTACACCCTGCCTAGGCAAACTCTTTCGCCTTTGTCTATCAACTTGTACCTTTCCTTCTTGCTGGAAGTTTGCTCTCATTCAGCCAGTCCCAAAGAAGGGTGACCATTCTCAACCCTCTAACTATCGTCCAATTGCTTTAACGTCCTGTATCTCAAAAGCTTTTGAGTCAATTCTTAATAGAAAAATTTTTAAGCATTTTTTCTATCACAACCTTCTTTCTGATCGTCAGTATGGGTTCCGTCAGGGACGCTCCACTGGCGATCTTCTCACCTACCTTTCAGACTCCCGGTCATCCTCCTTTCGGGACTTTGGCGAAAGCTTTGCCATTGCACTTGACATCTCAAAGGCTCTCGATCGAGTCAGGCATAAATCTTTAATTTCAAAACTGCTCTCTTACGGTTTCTATCCTTCTATTTGTGCCTTCAGCTATAGCTTCCTTTCTGGTCGTTCTATAGCCACTGTTGTAGACGGCCATCGTTCTTCTAGATCTATCAACAGTGGTGTTCCTCAGGGCTCTGTCCTATCACCACCTCTCTTTCTTTTATTCATCAATGACCTTCTAAGCTGTACATCTAATCCTCTCCACTCACACACTGATGACTCCACCCTTCACCTGTCCATTCTGTTCCCGCAACGCCCATCTCAGCAGTTAGTTCAACAAACAAGGGATGAGGCTATGGCACACCTAATGTCTGACTTGGCTCATAGCGCTGACTGGGGTAAAAATAATCTTGTTGTTTTTAATTCACCAAAGACGCAACTCATCCACAGGTGTACCCACTAATGTATAATAATATTCAGTTTAATCCTGAATCATCCTTGAACATGTTTGGAGTTTCATTTACACGGGACTTATCCTGGAAAGATAATATTACATCTCTTATAAAATCTACTTCCAAGAGATTAGCTGTGCTAAGCCGACTCCGTTCCTTCTTTACCCCTGCACAGTTGTTGACTTTATACACGGGTTTTATCCGTCCCTGCGTGGAGTACAACTCTCATGTGTGGGGAGGTTCCCCACATACAGCTCTTCTCAATAGGGTGGAGTCAAAGGCTTTTCGTCTCATTAACTCTCCTCCTCATACTGACCCCCTTAAACCTCTGTCTCTTCGACCCATTGTTGCATCTTTATCTCTTTTCCATCGCTACCTCAATGGTCACTGCTCCTTTGAACTGTCTGCATGCATTCCTCTACTTCTTCGATGGGCGAGTAGCACCCGTGTAGCAGCAAACTCTCATCCCTTTTCTGTCCAACTTTCTAATGCAAGAGTTAACCGTTACTCCCAGCCCTTCATTTATGCAACAGATTAACACTGGAACTGTCTCCCTCTGTCTGTATTTCCTGCTTCCTATGATCTCCAGTCTTTCAAAAGCAGTGTGTCCAGGCATCTCGAAATGATCGGATCTTGAATTTGGCTCTCTCTTGTATTTTGTTTTTCTCTTGGATAGAGCAGTTATTGCGGGCCTGTGGCCCTTGGTTCCTTCTTCCTCGCAAAAAAAAAAAATCATTATTACTATTATTATTATTATTATTATATTTTATTATTATTGTTATTATTATTATTATTATTATTATTATAACAGTATTTCAGACACCCCAGATTTTAATTGCACTTCCACACAGGAAAAAACAAAACATAAATGAGGCACTTCTTGGCTGTAGAAGTTTTGTCTGGTCTTGGACCAGGTCTGTATACTCTTTGGTGGCAGTTTGGCCAACGATTTATGAGTTATTCCAAAAAATAAGTTTGAGTCAATGACCTTGACCTACTTTTCAAGGTCACAGTCCCAAAAAGGTCCATAGATCATGAATTTTCAATCTAAATTTACTCCAGAACTATTGTATTATGGACATGAACATGGAAGGAAACGTTTTCGTTTATAAACGCTCCGTGTTTGCATGCATCGGCCATGGTCACCTAATGGCGGCTGTCCACCCTGCTCAGTCCGATGATAAAAAAAAAGAGTCAACCTCACTTTACTCCAAAACAGTTAGTAACACACGATCATAGAACGTAAATTATTTTCCAACCATTTGTACCGGAAAAAAATCTGAAGTTCATTCATGTGTGACACGACGATATTTCAAACACTCAACTTTTTCACTACTCTTCCATACAGGAAAACCCAGTACATTAATAGGACACTTCTTGGCCCTAGAAGTTTTGTCTGATCCTAGACGAGGCTTGTATATTTTTTTGGTGGCAGATCGACCAAAGATTTTTGAGTTATAAAAAATAATAATAAAAATAATAATAATTTGTGTCTGTCAGCAGTATTCCCACAGGCAGAGATCAGTAACTGTCTCTGACAGTTGCAGTCTTTTAGTTATTCATGTACACCTGTTAACATAGGTGACGATCGTCGGATATGTCATTATTATTATTATTATTATTATTATTATTATTCCGTCACTTCTCGTCTCCGATTTTCATCATACTTGTTGAGGATGTACAGCACCGTGACCCTATTACATTGACTAAGTTTCATTGACCTTGACAAACTTTGCAAGGTCACAGGTCGAAAAATGTCCAAAAGTCATGAATTTTCAATTTTAATTTAATCCATAACTATCATAGATAGATGAAAGTGGAAATAAATCGCGTTTTTTTTTTTTTTTTTTTTTTTGAAACATTAGTAATGAAAAATATGAACGTCATTCATGCGTGGCATTACAATACTTTGAACATCCAGCTTTTGAACAAATTCCAGTTGCTCTTCCATACAAGAAAATACAGAACAAAAAGAAGCCACTTCTTGGCCGTACAAATTTTGGCGGGTCCTGGACCAGGTCTGTATACTTTTTGGTGACAGTTAAACCATAGGTTTTTCAGTTATGACAAAAAATAATATTCTCATAGTTGGAGTTCAGTAACTGTCTCTGACAGTCAGTCTTCTAGATTATTATTATTATTATTATTAATTATTATTATTATTATTATTATTATTATTATTATTATTATTATGAAGTCACTGAATGTACTAAGTTGGATGATGAGGAACTGGAAAATGTGAGTGCATTTAAGTACTTGGGTAGTGTGATGAGCAAGGATGGAAGTTTGGAGAATGAAGTGTTTGAAAGGGTACAACAAGGAAGAAAAGTTGCTGGTTTTTTGAAAGGAGTGATAAGAAATAGGAAAGTGAGCACGGAAGAATAAAATAAATAAATAAAAATAAAAATAAAAGTTTGCTGCATGGTAGCATTGTGATACCAACTCTCACGTATGGAAGTGAAGCTTGGACCTTGTTGGAAGGACACAAGTCGAGAGTGAGAGCAATGGAAATGAGTTATCTGAGAGGAGCATGTGGAGTTACATGGATAGACAGACTGACAAATGAGGGTGTGAAAGAGCGTTATGGTGTGGATGTAATTTTTGAAAGCGTTAGGAATAAAACCATGAGGTGGTTTGGCCATGTGGAGAGGATGGAGAGCGAGAGACTGACGAGGAGAGTATGTGAGTGAGGTGGAGAGGTGAGAGGATGGGGAGGCCGAGGATGAGATGGAGAAATGGAGAGGTATATGAGAGAGGGGGGGGGTGAGCTGGGAGAAGGGCAGTGAAATGGCGGGGGACAGGGCGACATGGAGGCGATTTGTTTGTGCCTACTCTTTACGGGGTTAAGTTGTTAGGCAATAGATACACAGATAGATTATTATTGTTGTTGCTATTGTTGATGTTATTACTGCTCTTCTTATTGTTATTACTATTATTATTATTATTATTATTATTATTATTATAATCATCATCATCATCATCTCATTACCATCATCTGATCACATTCAACCTGGGGAAGACATCTCACAGTCACACTGAAGGAGTTAATGAAGACTAAACCTGACGCCTCCAGTTCCTGATTCTATTCATATGGAGCCAAAATCGTCTAGTGATCGCAATAATCTGAATATACAGTAGGACTACGTCGTCGGCGTCAAGGGGTTAATCGTTTCACTTTGAGGATCCGTCTGGTAAGTGGACGGTGTAATGGCTAAATCATCCAGCCTAAAACCTGAAATACCCAAGTATGATTTTACTCTCGGTCAGACTTTTGGACACACATTGTTTTTCCCTGCATCGCTGTTCACCCAGCAGCACCGAAGGGGTCAGTGAGGGACATACTTATCTCCTATGCTACGAATTCTCTCCATGATGAACAAAACTACCTGAAGGAAAAGAGAAGGCTTAAACCAGTGCCTATCGACTGCACGAGTCAAAAAGCCAGATAACTGATTTTCACCATTACAGTCTTCCAGCAGAATACGACGCATAATAATACTCGTATAATGTGCAAGGTGGTCCAGATATATCGCTCCATATCAGCCTATTTCTCTTGTGTTATGGGGACGGCCCAGTCAGTGGTATCAGTATCTACACTGCATTATTTATTCATTTTCTCTTCCAAGTGCCTCAACCACATCACTCCAGCTGACTGTACCGTCCCCGTAACACTTTATGATACTGCCACGTGAGTTTCTGCTGGAGTGCATAAAAATGAAATTTGGCGGTAAAACAAGACTAAAATTTATATTACGTCACTGAATGAAAATGAGTTAATTGCTCTCATGCTCGTATGACTTGCCCGCATAAGCTCGTCTAGCGTTAGATGGAAAAGCATATTAGAGTTGTTCCAACCAAAGGAGGTTTATTGGCGACTATTAATGTCCTCAGGATCTTATATTGACACCCGAATAAAATCGTTGCATTAAGTGAAATTCAGTACTAGAGTTACATTGCCACCCTCAGGTTCCTCTACTTCACTCTGATGGTTCAAATCATTTGAGGTTAGTTGGAATACAGTTCTTAGAGTTGCTTCAGTCATGAGTGTTACCCCTTTCAATCAGAGATACCATAGTCCGTTTTCTTTAGTTCTTGCTATGTACAGATGATTTCATTTGGCATAGCACAGACTGGAATCTGCACTCTTTACTTTCACATCAGTGTTTACATTCCTCTCCTTTCGTCTTGGTGGGACATTCATGCTGATGACGTCAGTGCAGATCATCTATACCTGTACTCATCTGACATCTTTCTTCCCCATAAGGTCAGTCTCATCTCAACATACAGGATACTGGTACCCACCTCACGTCTCATCTTGCATCTCTTCTGTCAAAGCTCAACTTTTCACAGCACACTGCTTTCCTCATGTCACAGCTCATTTCACTTATATCACTATCACGGCTTTCTTCCCTTTACACCTTTCCTCATCTTATCCTCACCCGACATCGCTCCACACCGTATATTCTGCTCACACTCCTCTTTAATTCGAAATTCTCCTCACCTTACACCTCTCTGCACGTTACCGTCAGTTTTTGCGTTTTCTTCGAATACATTCCAAAGAGAACGTGTTTTTTTTTAGTGTATCTCTTGTAGGATGTTATTTCATGAACTAATAATGTGTTGATTCTCCGATTCAAATACTTTTTGGTTGTATGGTTATTATTAAACTTCTTTTCAATCACAACACTTCTTTATGCCTAAATTAGTACTTAGGTGAAAACTTTACCTACATAAAGATATTCTGTGGAAAGTTGTTTCTCCTTGATGTAAATCTAAAACCCTGAGTATTAATTACCTGATACGATCCCTTACAGCGGGCTTATTTAATACTAAAGCTTGCCTGATACCAGGCGCTTTCATTCAGAAGATGAACATTCCTGGTACACAAAAGGCTAAAACATTATTATTATAAATATATTTTTTGGTTGATAAGCTAGGATTCTCCCTACGTTTGTCTTTCTTTTTAACCAAAGAAGAAGGAATCAAGGGCTAAAATCCGCACATTGCTTCCTCCAAGCAAAAAAAACAACTACAAAGCCAAATTCGATATCCGTTCATTTCTAGATGCCTGGATACACTGCGTTTAAAAGACTGAAGGTCATAGGCAGTAGGATATACAAACAGAGGAAGACAATTCCGGTGTTGACCGGTTGCATACAGCACATGAAGAACTGGAAGTTACGGTTAACACTTACTTTAGACAGATGACCAGAAAAGGGATGAAGGTATGTTATTTGACGGGTGCTACGCATCCGCCGTAATGAGGAAAGAATACAAACAGTTCACAGGAGCAGTGACTTTTGAAGTAGCGATAGAAAAGAGATAAAGATACAACAGTGCGACTAAAATGCCCGCGACCGGACCTTCCGCCCCGCCACCCCCCACACCACCACCGGGCCACCACCACCCCACCACCCGAGGAGGAGATAACGGTCAGGTTAATGACCCGGGACAAGAGGGTCATCCAACCACCACTGACCTGTGCCCCTTCTTCCCACAACTGCCCAACACCAGGTGAGCCTAGATCCGCAACAACTTACACGGCTGGTTGACCATTGACAGCAGTGGGGTGGAACTGATCTAATGTCAGTCCCTAGTAGGCTTTTCACCATAGGCTTGCTGTGGTGGTGGTGTTAGACCACTGTCTGGTTCCTGCGAGTCACTGGCATTGGCTCCAGGGTAAAATATTTTACTGCCTAAGAAATCTTGATGAACTCTGGTGACGAAGCAATGGCCCTCAGTTCCGTGCAGCCCTTAAGTGGGCAGGGGGTGCTAAGAATCCCACGGTGTAAAAATAAGTTCATAAATCCAAAAAGAACCTTAAGAATAGGAAACTGGAATGTTCGAACTCTCAATCAGGCTGGTAAAATGGAAGAACTTATTTCAGTGTTCAAGGAATACAAGATGGATATTTGTGCTCTTCCAGAAACGAGGTTGCTTGGAGTTGATAAAATGAATTTGGAAGATGGTATTACTATGTTGGTTTCTGGTAGGAGTGATGGAAATCATTACCAAGGAGTAGGCTTACTGCTGAGTAGAGATGCTTGCAAGGCACTATGTGAGTTTGAACCAATTAATGAGCGCTTGCTTTATGCTCGCTTAAAATCTGACCATGGTAATATCAGTATGGTTGTAGGGTACGCTCCGACAAATGAGACTGCTGATGAAATGAAGGATGACTTTTATGAGAAGCTGCAGGATGTAGTGAATAGAGTGGCAAGACATAATGTGTTAGTTTGCATTGGTGATTTTAATGCGATTGTTGGCAGTAGTAGGGATGGCTCTGAAGATTGTATGGGTAAGGAGGGTGTTGGTATAAGAAACGAAAATGGGGTGCGAATTGCAAGCTTTTGTTTGGCAAATGACCTTATAATTCGTGGAACTATCTTTGAGCATAGAAAAATACATAAGACCACTTGGATTTCACCATGTGGTAAATATTGTAACCAGATTGACCACATTGCAATTAGCAGAAGGCATAGGAGTTATTTGCTAGATGTTTGCGTAAGGAGGGGAGCAGATATAGGTAGTGATCATCAACTTGTTGTGTCAAAGATTAAAATAAAACTTAAGAGAAACGTTAATGGTAATTGTACAGGAGGTAATAATTATGATTTTGATGAGCTGAGAAGTGATGAGAGCACGAGGGAAAAGTTTCGGTGCGAATGTAGAAACAGGTTTCAAGTCCTGCAGACTTTGATGGAATCTGAAGACAATGATATTAATCAAATGTGGAGAGAGGTAAAAGAGGTTTTGCATGAGAGTGCTAAGGTTACTATTAAGAAAAAGGGAAAAGCGAGAAGGAAAAAGTGGATGTCAGATGAAACATGGAATGTAATTCAGAAAAGGAAAGAGGCTAAGTTAAGAAGTGAAGAACAACATGTTGATGGCCAGGTAGTTGAAGTACTTAGAGCAAAGTACTGGAGTTTACATTCTGAAGTAAAAAGACTCGTTAGACGTGATAAGAGGAGACTATATGATGAAAAGGCGACAGCTACAGAAATTAAATTAAGTAAAAATGACGGTCAGAGCACAAGAGTAGCGTATCAGGCCATAAAGGAGTTAACTGGGACTGAAAGGAGAAGGAAGGAAATACCTGTACGAGATAGAAATGGTAATTTGATGACTAAAGATTTGGATATAAAAGGAAGATGGAAAGAGCACTTTGAATCTGTTCTAAATAGACCAATCCCAGCTGAAGAGGACATTTTGCCAGCCGAGAGAGATTTGCAGATAGAAACAGGGGATATAACTTTGGAAGAGGTAGCAAAATCTATAAAGGAGTTAAAGAATTTTAAGGCTCCAGGTGAGGATGGAATATTCCCTGAAATGCTTAAGGTGGAAATGACGAGTTGATGAATGCGCTTTTGAAACTTTTTAATGTGGCTTGGGATAATGGTGGAATTCCAGAAGAGTGGAAGAATGGAGTGATTATAAAAATACCAAAAAAGGGAGATTTAAGTATGTGTGGCAATTGGAGGGGGATAACTTTGACACCTGTAGTTGCAAAAGTCTTTTCCAAAATCTTGTTGAACAGAATAGAGCCAGTAATTGATAAAATTTTAAGAGAAGAACAAGCGGGATTTAGAAAAGGTCGAGGTTGTAATGATCAGATTTTTATTGTAAGGCATCTAATGCAACAAGCTAATGAGATGAAAATGCCACTTAACATGTGTTTTGTGGATTTTGAAAAGGCGTTTGATAGTGTTTCACGTGGAGCTATGTTGAAAATTATGAGATTCTATGGTATACCAGAAAAGTTTGTAAATATTATTAGAAGCCTGCATGAAGGTACTTTTTGTAAGGTAATGGTGGATGGTTCTTTGAGTGATCCATTTCAAGTTAGGTCAGGAGTGATTCAAGGAGGAGTTCTTTCGCCATTGTTGTTTGTTTTTGGTTATGGATTATGTTATGAAAAAGGTTGTAAGGAGAACAGGTGCAGGAATTAACTGGAAAGAAAATAAGAAGCTGATGGATTTGGAATATGCTGATGATATTGTACTGATTTGCGGAAGTATTTACGAGATGCAGAGGGTGCTCGATTGTCTGGTGGAGGAAGGAGAAAAAGTGGGATTGGTAATAAATTGTGGAAAGACTGAAATTATTAATATGAACGTGGAGAACCAAATCGATTGTGTAATTGGGAATAATGTGGTGAAGAATGTAGAAAACTTTAAATATCTGGGAACGATTGTATCATCTAAAGGATCATTAAACAATGAAATTGAGGAGAGGATTAGACAGGCTTGGCGAGCTGTTGGAATGTTGAAATCTGTTTGGAATAATAATATGCTTTCGGTACATACTAAAGTGAAAATTTACAAGTCCATGGTTAGACCAATTTTAATTTACGGGCATGAGTCATGGTACAGTACAATTGCAACAGATCAGAAAGTATTAGGATTTGAGAATAAAATACTGAGAAGGATTCTTGGGGTAAAGTGGCAAGACAGAGTTGCAAATGAAAGAGTAAGGGATATTACAAGAGTGGAACCAGTTAATGAATATGTGAGACTGTCTGGCTGGAAGTGGCTGGGGCACATATACAGAAAAGAAGGTAGTTTAATACAGGATGTGCCAGAGTGGATTGCTAGAAGAAGAAGAGGTAGAGGTAGGCCGAGGGAAACCTGGTTGAGGACAATGAAAAAAGAAGCAGGAGAGGAGTGTTGGTGGGACCTGAAGGAGATGGCAAGAGACAAATATTGGTGGAGAGAGTTCATTGAGGCCCTATGCATCCCGTGGGGTGCCACAAGAAATGATTGATTGAGTAGTTTTGTGGTGACGACCACAGCTTCACCCCAATTGGGCAGGAGGTCCGTAGGTGAGCCACGAGATGTTCGCACCTGCTGCCACCGCGAGCCACGAGGAAATACCATCCTCTGCCGCTACTCTGGTGAGCCACGAGGGTCTAGTACCCTCTGCCACAGTGAGCCACGAGGGAGAAATACCCTCTGCCACTACCAGGACAGGATATCCTTTAACGAGGGAGAAATACCCTCTATCACAAACAAGGCAGGAGGCCCAATAGTGGACTATACGGGGCCAACACCCCTAGCCACCCCAAGGGTAAGAGCCCCTTGTATAAAGCCACAAGTGGGTCCCAGGACCGATCGACCTGGCGCCACAGCTGTATCGGAGACAAGAGAGAGAGTCGCCTCTGTGCTACCCTCCCTGTGTAAGAGAGAGATCACGGCCTCCGTGTGTCCTCTAAATTCAGTCAACTCCTGCAGGAGTAGCTGGACACCACCCGGGAGAGTTACCCCGAAAGTGTCACCCGACCAGAGACCCGGTCCCAGTCGGGACCTACCTCCCACACCCGGGAAATTCTTGTCTTCCCCAGGTACCAGCAGGAGACGAGGCCACAGCCCACACCTGACGGCGCGTCCCCTGACAGACCTCCACAGCCCTCGGACCCCCAGGCGAGCCCAGCAGCCTACCAACGCTGATCTCCCCCTGCCGCAGACCCTCCGACGCCAGACATGACTGCTTCACCTGTTTGGCCTCAGTCCTGAGGGCCAACACAACAGGTCGAGGCCCCACATAGACAGGCCTCCCTGCACCACGACGACGGGACCCTGAGAAGGAGGACTACAACAGGTCGAGACCCCAGGCAAGAGGGTCTCCCTGCACCGTGATGACGGGACCAGAAAGAGGGTCTACAACAGGTCGAGACCCCAGGCAAGAGAGTCTCCCTGCAACGCCTCAGTGGATCGGACCCGGGTCGAGTCTCCCCCCAGTGGGTACGGTGATTCCCGCCACGGGTAGAGCCCCCAGAGGTCCCCTTAAAGTGACAGAGTGATATCGCCCCAGAAAATCGGGCAAGATTAGTGACTTTCCCTCCTACAGTGAGACAGAGACAGTGATACTGTGACAAAGTGAATAAGAGGGATTCCACCTATAAGTGTCCGTGATTACTTTCCCTTGATAAAGACTATAAGTTCTGGGCCCGTGAAACTAGTGTTATTCCCCAGCCCAGAATAGATGAGTTCCCCCTTTTCAGTGCACGCGCGGGCGAGAGTCGCCGCGCCGAGCCCAGCCAGTAAATTATAGTGATCTGCTCCCCCTGTTCTTTTATAGTAGTAATCCTCCCCTGGCTCATCAAGCCCATACATCTCTATTGTACCAGTGCACTAAGACCTTTTGGACTTTAATGAAAGTTAGTCACATTCACTTATGGACCCTTAACCCATTGTAAAGTATAATTATAGTGTGTGTGAATATCGCGTGTCGTCTTAACGTAACTTTGTATATCTGTATCCCCTGTCCAGAATATCATTCTATGTAATATTGTCACGGTGTTAGAATTAAGGTAATAGATGTGTTAAAGGTGGACTGCCTAGTTTTTATGTCCTGTTCCTTTGTTAGTGCTTTACTTCCGGTCCGGAAAGAGGACCCCGCTCAGTAGCTAGTGTTTTTAGTACAAGGAGTCGGCCTAAAAACACTCAGCATAACAGCGACGAAGAGATAGGGGTTCAAGGGAATGAGCAAGAGGAGGAGAGTTAATAAAACAAAAAGCCTTTGACGACACGTTAAAAAGTGCCGTATGTGCGGATTCTCCCCACACATAAGTGTTGTACTCAACAAAGGGGTGAACAAAACCGGTATATAAATCAACAATTGTTCAGGAGTAAAGAAGGTGCGGAGTCGGCTTAGCACAACTAATCTCTTGGTCATATGATCTTTCCAATATAAATCACGAGAACAGGAAACTAGTATGTTCAGAGATGATGCAGGCTTGAGTTGGGTATTGTTAAAAATTAGATGATATTCCTGTGGTAGATTTTGACGGTTCGAAAGATGTAACAACTGAGTTTTTGATGCATTAAAAACAACAAGATTATGAACAGTCATACATTAAGTGTGACACAGCCTCATCCCCTGTTTGTTGAAGTAACTCTCACATATGATATCCCCCACACCTTTCCCTGCCTCCTTCTCTTACCTTCCTGCATCAAAACTAAAGCGATTATATTTTTAGGTAATATGTTACGACAGGACAATTTTTAGTACTGGGTTCGCACTGATATATATATATATATATATATATATATATATATATATATATATATATATATATATATATATATATATATATATATATATATATATATATATATATATATATATATATATATATATATATTGTTATGGAACAGAGAGAGATAATGAACACTTCAAGTGAGAATACTAAAATCACTACTGTCCCGCAAAGTTCCAGGTTTAAAACAAAAGAGGTAAAATTACAAGTTAAAGTTTAATACTCAAACTAACAACTAAACATTCAGGACTCATAAGGATAATGTAATGGCAAAATAGGTTACATATATGGTTAACTGCAATAGCCTCTATTAACACGAATTTACAAAGAGCAAATTTATCTAAGTCAGCCCTGATAAAATGAGAAAACCGGATAATGCTCAGTTAGAGCAAGATATATTATTACAGATACAAAATATTTTTAATAATGGCTGACACCAAAACTCTATATGAATCACAAAAACTTTACCAGGCCTACGAATTAACGCCTTAGGCCATACAGTACAAGAAAAATGGTAATAACACTTATACTCAAATTATACAGCTGCTAGATGGCTGGAGACTTCCTGAGCACTCACAAAAATAATAATACACTATACAGGGGAGGACAGAGATGTGAACAAAATGAGGAGTAGATTTAAGTGGCAATTAATGCAGAGACTGAGCTCTTTATATAGAGGCCGGCAGAGCTTGATACAACTTGTAAGAAGGACACGCAAATGAAGCCATAGGGGACAAAGAGTTGACAATCCTGCTCTGAACAACAGAAAGAACGACTTACTCTACTATAAGGGGAGAAGGGGGGAGTGAGGTAAAACACGCAAGCCTGGTCACTATGGAAGCCACGAGGCGAATCGTGATCAAACATGCAGCATACTGTACGTTAGAATTATACAAAGGATGATGAAATCATAGGCTATGTAACACCTCCCCACAAAGAAAAAGAAATTAACAAAGGAAATTTCTTATTACTCTAAAACAATCTGTCTAAAGTCTAGATAAGCAATCTGCAATAACATTTTCATTCCCCTTGACATGTTGTATGTCTAATGAATACTCCTGAAGAAGTAGACTCCATCTTGTCAATCTCTGATTTTTATCTTTAAACTTACTAAGGAATTTCAGTGGGTTATGATCGGTATAAATGACTATGGGGTCAAAACCAGAACACAAATAAAATGAAAAATTCTGTAAACCCAAAATCAAGGCCAAAATCTCTTTCTCAATAGTTGAGTAGTTCTTTTGAGATGGAGTGAACTTCTTACTGTACTAAGATACAGGGTGTTCAATACCCTGATCATCCTCATGCAGCAAAACAGCCCCAACTCCTGTATCACTTGCGTCAACAGCCATCTTAAAAGGCTTAGCAAAATTTGGAGTAGCGAGCTCTAGCTGACTTAACAGGATAGCTTTAAGTTTACTGAAAGAGGATTCACAGTTATCGGTCCAGACAAATTTAACTCCCTTTTTCAGTAGGTCCGTAAGTGGTGATACAAGAATCGAAAAGTTAAGAACAAATCTCCTGTAATAACCTACCATTCCCAAAAATCTTTGTAGCTCTTTCCTACTTTTAGGTCTGGGAAGATCACTTATAACTTGAACCTTAGCTCCTGGTGGTGCAACGTGTCCATCACCAATTACGTACCCAAGGTACTGAACTTTAGCTTGACCAAACTCACAATTTGATAAATTAGCTACAAGATTAGCCTGACCCAAACGCTCAAGAAATTTACTGACATGGCATAGGTGATCTTTCCAGTTGTCACTGAAGATTAATACATCATCAATATAAACAACACACCCTGCCAAACCCTCTGTTACAACATTCATGAGCTTCTGAAAAGTGGCTGGTGCATTCTTCATACCATATGGCATTATAGAACATGCAAAAGTCTTTCCTAGTGTTACAAAACATGAGATCTCCCTAGCAAGTTCAGTCATAGGTACTTGCCAGTATCCCTTTAACAAATCAAACTTACTTATGTACCTAGCCTTTCCGATCTTGTCTATGCAATCTGATTAACACGTCTGTAGTCGATGCAAAGCCGCTGTGACCCCCCCTGGCTTAGGGACTAGAGTGACAAGAGAACTCCACTCGTTCTGACAGGGCTCAATCATCTTGTGGTCCAACAGGTAGCCAAGCTCCTTCTGGATGAGAGGAACTTTCACTCGGTTCACACGGTAAGGAGGCAGTTTAATTGGCTTTGCGTCTCCAATATTGACATCATTCATCAACTCAGTGGTTCTTCCTGGAGTGTCACGGAACACTTGCGGGTACTCCTGCAGTAATGCCGAAAACTCCTGCCTTTCCTCGGGAGCTAGATGAGAAAGCTTAGTCTGGAGATCATTCATGATATCAGGATTCTTCCCCAAACTATCACTCAGGCTCATACTGCATGGGAGAACTTCACTTGCAGACTCGGGTGGAACAGCTACAGTGCAGACTGGATTATTTTCGTCCTGCCTGTGATATAACTTTAGCATGTTGATGTGACAAAGTTGCTTGTTCTTTCTACGATCTGGTGTGGCGATGACATAGTTGACATCACTGAGTTTCTTCTCCACGAAATAAGGACCACTAAACTTGGCTTGAAGAGGTTGCCCATGCACTGGTAGCAGAATCAAAACCTGATCTCCTGGCTGGAAGTGGCGTAACCTGGACTTCCTATCATACCAAGTCTTCATCTTCTGAGCAGCTCCTAAATTCTTTCTCGCCAGCTGTAAATCAGTGGACAGCCGTTCTTTGAACTTCATCACATACTCCAGCAGGTTGACGTCATCTTCCTCCGACAGCCAGCATTCCTTGAGTAGCTTAAGGGGTCCTCTTACTTCATGGCCAAACAGTAGTTCAAAGGGTGAGAAGCCCAGTGATTCATTTGGAGATTCTCTTGCGGCAAATACAACGAATGGAAGACCTTTATCCCAGTCTTTCTGGATGTTCCAAACAGTATTTCCTGAGCATCGATTTGAGTGTTTGATGATATCTCTCCAACGCTTCTTGGGTCTGGGGATGGTAAGCTGGGTGATGCCCAACTCTTTCAGAGACTGCTTGAAAACATTTGACATGAAATTACTTCCCCTGTCTGACTGTACCTCCTTGGGCAGACCAAACTTGGTGAAGAACCCTAGCATTTCCTTAACCACGTTCTTTGCTGAGATATTTCTAAGTGGAATGGCTTCAGGATAATGAGTAGCCATATCAATCAGGGTCAACACATAAGAAAATCCTGAAGAAGTCTTAGGAAGAGGGCCCACAATATCCACCAACACACGGGTGAATGGCGCCTCAAAAGGAGGAATGGGAACTAGAGGTGCAACCTTTTCAGTCTGATTACACTTCCCCACAACTTGACAGGTGTGACAAGACTTACAATACCATGAAACATCTCTGAAGATACCTGGCCAGTAGAAGTGTTTCAAAATGCGTGCCACAGTCTTCCTCACTCCAAGATGTCCTGCCAAACTGGAATAATGAGCCACTCTAATGATATTCTGCCTACAAACACGAGGGATGACAACTTGATGTACAACCTCCCATTCACAGTCGGCGATGCTGTTGGGGGTCTCCACTTTCTCATAAGTACTCCTGACTTTATATAATAAAAAGTAGAAGCACCAGCTGACTCTTCCTCACTGCAAGCAGAGTTAGCTAGACCTTTCAACTCAGGGTCAGCAACCTGCAACTCAACCAACTCTTGACGAGACAAATTGTCAACACTACGGGGTATTGCCTCATCTGGTGATTGGTCCAAATTAGTAAGAAAAGTGTCAGCAAGGATAACATCATCATCATCATTATCCTCTAAGTCACCAGTAACTTTAGACTTAGCCCTAGTGACAGTACATGCAGAGAACACATCAGGGATATCACAATCCTGGGTCGCAGTCACTGGTTCACTAGACAACTGAGGAGCTGGACACACTTGACTTCCACCAGTATCATTTCCAAGTAAGAAAGTTACACCTGACATTGGGAGTGTCTCAACCAACCCAACCATAACGGAACCATTAACAAAACCAGCCTCTAAATTCACTCTGCACAGAGGGACAGAGAAGTAATTATCCCCGACACCTTGTAAGATTACAGTTTCATCAGAGGAATTAACATTAGAGCCTAGAACACTGGTCAGCATAAGGGATTGGCAAGCACCTGTATCACGATATATTTTCACTGATTTCCTGTCATTACTGTCCAGAGGACTGACAAAACCATCAGACAGGAAATTAGCACATGAACTCTTGAGAGTGTCACCCACGTTACTGCTCAAAAGAGGAGCATCATCATGAGAATTTAACTTACCCCTCAAAGCAGGTTCAGTTAACTCAGATCTAAGTGGCAATTAATGCAGAGACTGAGCTCATTATATAGGGGCCGGCAGAGCTTGATACAACTTGTAAGAAGGACGTGCAAATCAAGCCATAGGGGACAAAGAGTTGACAATCCTGCTCTGAACAACAGAAAGAACGACTTACTCTACTATAAGGGGAGAAGGGGGGAGTGAGGTAAAACACGCAAGCCTGGTCACTATGGAAGCCACAAGGCGAATCGTGATCAAACATGCAGCATACTGTACGTTAGAATTATACAAAGGATGATGAAATCATAGGCTATGTAACAATATATATATATATATATATATATATATATATATATATATATATATATATATATATATATATATATATATATATATATATATATATATATATACATATATCCATATGTGGTAGGTTAGGGCGCTCACCATCCACTCACTCAATGTAGTGCTGCTCTCGGGTGTCTGCCCTTTCCTCGCCATCCTTCTTTCCTTCCATTCTCTTCTGTCTTTCCTTCATTCTTTCTATGTCCTTCTGCCTATGGGTGACTTTACACTCCCTCTTCTGTCTTTCTTTCCTTCATTCTTTCCACTTCCTTCAGCCTGTGGGTGACTCTACACTGAGTGACAAGCCAAATGGTTTCCTGTGCACCAGGAAACCATTTACCACGCTGGGTGGTAACCATATAACCAAATTTTGGAGCCTGGTAATTTAGTGGGTAATTATTGCGCTCCAGTCGGATTAAGCCGGTGAAGGTTTATATCCAACGGGTGGTTGGGGTTGATTGCTCATGTAATACCACTCAGGGATGAGTGAGGCTGGTCACTCTCATCTTAAATGTCAGGACCAACTGCCTAGTCCCGGGCTCCTACGCTCCTCATGGGGCAATGTGGGATAGGATGATGGATGGATGGATGGATATATATCCATCCATCCATCATCCAATCCTAAATTGCCCCACGAGGAGCGTAGGACCCCGGGGCTAGGGAGTTGGTCTCGACATTTAAGATGAGAGTGACCGGCCTCACTCATCCCTGAGTGGCATTACATGAGCAATCAACCCCAACCATCCCTTGGATATAAACCTTCACCGGCTCAATCCAGCTGGAGAGCAATAATTACCCACTAAACAACCAGGTGCCAAAATTTGGTTATATGGTTACCACCCAGCGTAGTAAATGGTTTCCTGGTGCACAGGAAACCATATGGCTTGTCACTCAGTGTAGAGTCACCCACAGGCAGAAGGAAAAGGAAAGAAAGACAGAAGAAGGAGTATAAAGTCACCTGTAGGCAGAAGGACAAGGAAAGAATGAAGGATAGAAAGACAAAAGAGGATGGAAGGAAAGAAGGATGGAAGAGAGGAAAGGGCAGACACCCGAGAGCAGCAATACATCGAGTGAGTGGATGGTGAGCGCCCCCACCTATCACTTTATATATATATATATATATATATATATATATATATATATATATAAATATATATATATATATATATATATATATATATATATATATATATGTGTGTGTGTGTGTGTGTGTGTGTGTGTGTGTGTATTCAGTTCAAGATATGCCAATTGCAAGATTTGTTCTGATTCTAATCATTAATGCCCTGCATATGCTAAGTACGTACTAAAACAGAACAAAACTCTGATTGACGAAACATCAGATTTTGTAAACAGGGTACCTTTCTTTGAAAACATGGTGAAAACGGTTACAAATATCCAGTAACCAAACACTGTCAACACAGTTTGCTATGCCTACCCATGCTCATAGCTCAGTTAAGGAAAACAGCAAAGAATACGTGAAAGTAGGTACACTCAATAAGTCATGAACAAAAAGTCGTAAAGACAGTGACTATTTTCACAAATGACATGAGGAAAGCTGCTATATTCCACACATCTCAGCAACCACTGATGATATCTACTGGTCAAAAAGTCCTGAGATTGGCAACTCTGTGCTCACAACGCACGTTCATTGGTAGAGAACTCTTGTGAAATAAAACAGTAAAATAAAAGCGAAGGATTTAGTAATATTATAGTGGTTCCTCATGACTCACGACCTAACAGTTGTGCAGTCAGTTTTTATATCAGGTATTAAGTTAATCTTGACCCACGAAAGAAGATAGTGCAATGTTCCTGAAGCACATTTTATATAATAAGCGACGTGTGTGTGTGTGTGTGTGTGGTGTGTGTGTGTGTGTGTGTGTGTGTGTGTGTGTGTGTGTGTGTTTTAAAATGTCTAAATGTGGGAAGTTGCTGAGTGATCGTTGTACGCAAAAGACAGACTACATTGGTTGTGGCTGTGGATATGTGGATGGATGGTGGGTAGGTGGGTAGTGGTACTATAGATCCATAGGGAATAGGTCAGTAGGGTGAATAGGTCCATGATGGGAATAGGTTCATATGGGAAAATAGGTCCATGGAGTATGTCCCTATGAAAATGGGCCCAACAAAGATTCAATGGGTAAAAATTGATCCGTGAGGAAAATGGACCATGCAAGAAAACAGAAGTTAATGTGGGATGCAAAGGTTTCCTGATGGGACAAAATATGCTCATGAGGAAAAATAACTCCATGGATAAAATAAAAAATAAGTCCACAGGTGAAAAGTAGGTCCAGGGAGAAAGTAGATTTTTGAATGGAAAATAGGTCGATGGGGAAAATAGATCCTTTGGGAAAACAGGTCCATAGGAGAAGTAAGTCCTTGGAGAAAAATTAGTCTATCTGTAGCCAAACGCCTTTATTCCATGAGTGTATGGACACACCGGATGCGACGAACTAGGAAACTTGAGCGGGGAGGGATGAGGCGACAAGATAAAACACACTAAATCCGATGAAGGTGGCCACACTGAATGAACTGTGAGGTATGTCGCTCGTCTCACCCTCCAGGCTCGTAGCTACAGCTGCGGCCACACCGAACGCGATGAGCGGGAAGGTAACGTCAAGCGATGAGCGAGGAGGTGAGCGTCAACTCGATGCGTGTCCAAACAGGAAGCGGCAACCTTGTGGGCGACAGATAGTCAGAAGCATGCCTATAGTGAAATATCCGTTGAACAACTCACTACCTACTGAATTATATTTCATAGATTTATGTATTGATAAATAATAAAATTGTCAATGTTCATTACGTATATACATATACACATACATATAGTGTATACACTTATCTGTTTATTAGTTTTAGACCTACGGTGTAACAAAGGGAATAGAGCAATAAATACAGTACTAGTATGAATTTTAGACATTAATGGTCTTTTATACGTTTTATAACAACGGTGGAACAAACGTTATTTAAGCAATCGTTTGACAAATTCTGGATTATAATTTATCATTTGTATGCAGTTATTCAAATATCTTCCCAGTGTTTCTTCAACACTCCAGTATTTTTGTGGAGTGGATCATTTGGATCCCACACAGCTCTCCTCTGGTACACGGCTTCAACAGGGTGTTCAGTAGACATAATTACCAGAACCTAATCGCCCCAAAACGCAGTATTAGCATGAATGAATGATGATGCAAATGTCTGGGGAGTAGGGTGTCGCTAGGCAGTGCGCGACATTCTGGAACATGCTGCATCGTAGCGACGAGCGTGGAGGGTAAGCGGGGCGACAAACCTCCCCGCTCATTCAGTGTGGCCACCCACATAATATTTAGTGTGTTTTATCGTGTCGACTCATCCCTCCCCGCTCAAGTCGCCCCGCTCGTCGCGTTCGGCGTGACTGTAACCTACGTGATACAGCTTGTGTCAATACTTCGCGCACTGCCTAGCGACATCCCCAGGATTGATAGCTTGGACAATGATATGTCTGCACTGATGAACATTATCAGATTATCGGTCGCGCGCGGGGTTGCCACTTCCTATTTGGACAGGCATCGCATTGAAGCTCACCTCGCTGCTCATCGCTCGTCGTCACCTCCCCGCTCGTCGCGTCCGATGTGGACGTACGTTAAGGGGTGGCAACAGGCAAATCGTTTCCATAT
This sequence comes from Coenobita brevimanus, assembly GCF_032717465.1. NCBI lineage: Eukaryota > Metazoa > Arthropoda > Malacostraca > Decapoda > Coenobitidae > Coenobita > Coenobita brevimanus. The sequence goes on along the minus strand of NC_137028.1, from coordinate 27,369,594 downwards.
TACTCTGTCCTTTGTAGTTCGCCTGCCCTCCGTCCAACTCGCACCACACCCTTTTATGTATCTCTCCACTCCGTTCCTGCATCTCACCCTACGTCTACCCCCCCCCCCTCTAATGCTCCATCTTTCTTAATTTTTTCTAGTTATTCTCTGATTCTCCATCCTCTCCACATTGCCAGACCATTCAGTCACATCCACATCAACACCACAACCCTTCCTCACTTCCTCATTTGTATGTCTGTCTTTACATGTAAATCCACTTGCTCCTCTCAGATTTCCATTGCTCTCACTCTTGTCTTTTGCCGTTTTATCAGGGCCCAATCTTTACTTCCATACTCTAGGACTGATGTCCAATTACCGCCATTCACGATCTTTTTAACTCGCATTCTTATTTCTCTATTTCACATCAATGCCTTCAGTGAACCAGCAAACTTTCCTCCCTGCTGTTCAAGTTTAGTTAGCGTGAAGAGTAAGGACTTCCGTCTTCACACTAACTAAATACTTACTCTTCACACCAACTAAATACCTGAATGCACTTATATTCCTCGTTTCCACACCGTCCACTCACAGTGTACATTCTGTGACTTCATCTCTCACAAAGGTCAAAACTATACACACAGCTTCACTCAGGATTAGATTTCGTTTGTTCTATACATTCGGAAACCGATTCACCCAGCCTGGGAACACCCATTCGTAACTGCATGTAAAGCCTAAGTCTCTGGGCGAAAATAGGTCAATATTCATAAAGGAAAACAGATCTGTGGTGGAAAATCTGACTGCGAAAGAATAAGTTCTACGGAAAAAACAGGTAGGTGGGAGGCTGACACCATGGGGTTGTAGTTGAATATGGCTTATATATATATATATATATATATATATATATGTGTGTGTGTGTGTGTGTGTGTGTGTGTATGTATACAGTGATCTATGTATACAAAATTAGCAGTTGAGACAATGAAATTTTTGGGTTTCATGAAGGCTAAGTCTAATGCATCTAGTTTGAGGCAAAATAATACCGTCTGGGGGTAGCAAGAGTACAGCAAAGTAGACGTCACTGTACTAAAGGGTCTAAAGTAGCGATGGAATGAAGGACACTGAAAAGGATTTAAAATTTGTCAGGATCTGTTCTTGCTTTCTGTCGATTGAGACCTGCAGTCTCGTTGCATTAAGACTTCGTAACACCTCGTTAGCAACTTATCTTGCACATAATACATCAATAGATCTCTCTTTTTTTTTTATGTTACTGGTACAAACTACGTCGATATTCAAACAGATACAAATAGCATGCAAAAGAATACTGAGGTGAAGTATGCAAATATATATCACTACTGAAGAGGCGTTGAGAAGACTCCTCTCCCCGCCTCACACCCTTTCCTATTTCCCATAACTCACCTGCACCTTCTCGCGCCCCGGGTTAATGCAAAAATAGCGCCAGCTAATGCTTATATATAGCACGCGGTAGCGGTAGGTCGTGTTGCGGGAGATGCATCATCTTGTTTGTGAGTGTGTCTGGACTTGTGTATGCGTGTATCTGTGGTGAACGTGTATGTGTAGTTGTGTGTTCGTCTAAATATATGTAGGTGAATGTCTCTGACTGTGTATATATGCATGCTTGGATGGTTATATTAAGTAGGTAGGTGTATCTTGCTGTATTTCTTTGTTGACGTGTTTAATAAATACATCGGTAGTTAATTTGTTTGCTTGTGTGGTTGTATACTTGCATAAATATGTATGCAGGGAAATGTGTCTGCTTTTACATGCATGGTTGTGTGTTTGTGTAAAAATATGTGCTGGCAAATGTGTTACTGTGGCTCTATGCTCGGTTGTGTGTATAGCCTATAGATGTGTGTCTGTGGCCAGGGTTTCTGATAGCAAAATAAGACCAGTATCTTGCATGCTCTGAAGTTTTCGTAAACCCCTTTCCTCGGTGTGTGTGTGTGTGTGTGTGTGTGTGTGTGTGTGTGTGTGTGTGTGTGTGTGTGTGTGTGTGTGTGTGTGTGTGTGTTTGTGCTGTGCTCCAAAGTATTTTCGTGCATTTTATTAGTGAGAATTACGTTGATATTAAACAGATGTAAAAAAATAAAACATTAGGCGGTATTAAGCTGTATCAAGGAATAAAAGCATCCACATCAAAGACATGGAAAATAACTGAACGGGCAAATGTATATTTGTGGCCGTTTTCGACTTTTTTCTGGAATACAACTATTATCACTGGGGGCAATTTTCAGGGCAATATCAGTAAGGGGTGGCTTCCCATGACTAGCCTAACAGCTAAAAAACTTCTTCGGTGCCCTTAGTGCCTAGAGGAAATGCTTTTGGTGCTTTCTGGCAGTATGTCTGATTCATTGGGTGGAAGTCTGGTTCCACTGGAAGACAATTTTCCTATCAATTTCAGTATGGTTTCACATGCCACGACTGCTCAGATGCTGAGAGAAAAACAGTGTTTTGGTGGTCCTCAAACAAGGAAAAACCACAAGCCATATGGGCAGCTGTGCACCGGAAGGGAGAGGGGGCAGGTGACGGTTTGACTGTCCTCAGCGGCATTCTTTGTGGGGAGGCAAAATTTCTTCGAAGTTGTATAAATAACTGTTAGATTTTTAATTATTTATCGTGCAATTTTGGACATCTACCACAATGTATCAGAAACAGAGGTATGAATCATATACGAGCAATTGTTCATTTTGAGGAAGAATTTCCATGGGAAGATACCCACTGCCTTCACGATTAATAGAGGGAACAATGGCCATCGGTATACAGGCTGTTTGCTGCCCTTTGCTGGCGGGAGTGATACGTCGTCGAGTGGTGCCGTGCCCTTGACTTCAATGGTTGTTTCTTTCCATGCGTTTATTGGGCTGCATATTTCCGTTCTGTATAGGTATTCGTTTCAATAAAGCCAGCCACCTCAGCCAAGCAGCCCAGGAGTGGGATAGGTTAGGTTTGGTTATGTTATGTTAAAGTTAAATTGTGCAAACACAGATAATATTGCCTGGGAAACACACTGAGCATATTTTCGAGAAAAACCTATGGTTAATTTTGAAACCAAGGAGTGGGCGTTGGTCCTGGCTGAGGGTTCCCGATGGTGAGACGAGTACGCATACAGAACGGAAATATGCTACCGGGATCGTAACTCAAGAATCCACTGTTCATGTTTTACCTCACAAGAATTTGTTATATTCAAAATGTCTAGTAAAATCATTATATACTTGCAAGAAATTTTATTTTGTAGTGTACATCCAGAATCTTCAAGGGACCAGGGAATGTTGTTTGACACATTAAATGCATCAAGTGGCGGATCCAGGATTTTGAAGAGGGGGGCGGGTGCTTTTATTTTATTTTTTTTCCCTAGGGCCCGAAGGGCTGCAGGAGGCCCTTGATCGTGCACGCTGTACGGTACGTGCACCAGAAAGGGCCGGAGGGCTGTGGCCCGGGGGCCTGGGGTCCGCTTAAGGGCTCCAGAAAATTTTCACATTCTTAAAACAATTTGGTAGCATTTGGTGCAAGCTGGGAGAGTGAAAGAATTACCAAATCCACATGAAATTTACCTTTCAATTTTTTATTTTTTGACCAAAATGAAAAGTTGTTGATGACTTCACACACATATCTACTTGACTAAGCATAATACTTAAATGTGAATTTTGTCTGAAATTAGTGAAAGTTATTCTTTATTATGTATATTCATACAATTTTCTGTTATATCTTGATCAGATTTAGTGAACACTCACTTTACATAAGACATTATATAAACCTTCAACATTTAACTCTTCGTGGGCCATTGGTTACCAAGTTACACGGAAGGCCGATGTGGTCCCAGAGGCCCTCAAACCTTAATTGTGTATTTCTGTCCTATTCATAAAGTTATATCTAATAAACTTTGTGCATATGTTGCCCAGGACACGGCACGTGGAACCAACCCACGAAGTGTCCCTTTTTGTTTTGTTTTTTTGTTTTTTTATGATTTTAATTTATTTTTCATTTTATCACAATTTTATTAAAGTTGGAATGTGGACGTACTGATTCTACACTTATTTAAATGTCTGATTGTCAGTATTCTTGGAACAGGTTCTCAAAATAATAATAAGTTCAGGTGTAAAGTAAATTAGCATGATCATAAAATAAAACTATCCCTAGAATGTTCAAATTTGATACAACAATTTATTGTTTTATCCTCTTGATGAGCATCGTCTGTATTACTACCACAACTTGCATTTTCAGAATTGTCATCAGCACTCACAGGAGACTCAATACTACTCACACTAATTTGACTGTCCAATCGTTCAAGCACTTCATAATCATCAGCGTCGGATACAGATAAATCACCATCTGAATAATTTTCTTCTTCTTGGTCACTTTCTGCCATCGTCATTGAGGCATAAAACTTTGCTGCTGGTCTTGACATTGTCTTAATGTTTATAATTTGAAATATCTGAAAAAAATATATAAAAAAAAATATTCACACGAAAGGCCATGTGGGGTCCTAACGGACCCCAGTGACATTTATTGCAATGTCACTCCTTAATCGTGTGAGATTTTTTGCTCAAATTTTATGAGGTTTTAAAATAACCATCTACAATACAAGTCATGAGAGGCCAGGCTGTGAAAGTAAAAAATGGCTTAATGGCAACATTTTAAAAACATGCTGGGATCTGTAGGGACTCCATTTGCCCACGAAGGGTTAACTATATAGTGGTTCGGCAAGAATTTCAAATAGAAACACCTTGAACTTGGCATCTTACTAGTAAATTAATCCATAAATAACCCAATGAACAAATATTTTGATGAATGTTCTTAATAGAGTCACGGGCTTCTTTGTCACAATGGAAATGTCAAAACTTAGCGCAGGAAATTTTAAAAAAATGAAAAATTATTCATCAGTATAAATGCATGCATTTGAGCTGATAAGTTTAAAATCATATCCTAAAACTAATATATGTACTGCCACTAGCCTACAACGTTGGGTCTGGTTAGTACTTGGGTGGGTGACCGCCTGGGAACACCAGATGCTGTTGGCATCCCTACGTGTCAAGTGGGGTTGGTGGAGACCCCGTTTGGGATACATGGCGTCTGGCAATGAATGAATGAATGAACTAGCCTACACAATGGCAGTTCTAAGATCAAATGATATGTGACTCTACTGAACTGCCACTGCAACACAGACATTGCATCTGATTGTTTCCTGATTGAGACTTATTTTTAAATGTCATTCTGACCTGATTACTAACAATAAACACATTACACATTCTAGAATGAATATAAGAAGATTACAGATGTATTTTTCTGTAATTTTCTAACAAATAATATGGCAAAATACTCAAGCTAAATCTAATTTTCTTTCTTAATGTCATATTGTGTTTATCATTCAAAGAGATTTCAAAGCAGCATTTTCCGTGGTTGTCTTTCTTGAGAACATCTGGACAATAGTTTTCACATTAATTGTTGTGTTGCTCTGAATCTTTAATTTGTATTTATCTACAAGCAATAATTTGTGAAGAATAGTTGCCTAGACGACTAGAGAATGCCGATTAACCCACCAAAAAAATTGCAATCAGATTTGATTGAACGCATTTTAATCTCGGATTTTAATCATGAATGATAAGTTTCGTAGGACATTTATTTTACACCCCGGAGAGATGATTCCGACCTAGCTACACAAGGTATTTACTTCAGTTCAACTTACCTTTTTCTTGTTATAAAATCTGTGATCTTCCTATTATTCTGATGTTAGACATTGTTTTTCTACTCCAAACAAGAGGTCATGCTTGAACGAAATATCTGGTGTAATATCACGTTTTTCTGGCAAAACATCAACCCCAGGGACTTGAGACAATAGGTTCCTGAGGATAACGACGGGGATTGGTTAATTTGTTATCTACGAGTTAATCAAGCGTGTGTTGTGTATGTTAACTTGTGAAAGGAAACTGTCGTAAGTATATGATCCATGCTCAGTAGGTGTGATAATCAACACGAGTCCCATTCACAACATTAAAGTTTAGTCGCCGCTGGCCTGTGACTTTATATAGCCAGAACCCCCCCCCCCCCGAGTAAAATAGGCAGGGTTACCAGAACAAAAAAATTTTTAGCAAGTTTTAATGTCAATGTATTCACCTTTTATTTCTTTTTTTCCTCAAAAGGGAGGTGCGTCCGCACCCGAGGCAACCCTCCCAAAATCCGCCGCTGAGAATGTACAGCTCCGGACAGATGAAACAGCTACACCCCATTCACCAGCGACTTGGTTTGGGTCTCAGTGGTTCTGGTAACAGTTGCAGGTGGAGGAGGGGGGATGTGGGAGGGTGAGGAGGGGAGAAATGTGGGCGGAGTTATATAGGGGGTGGTGTGGGAGGGTGAAGAATTTGTCTCTGTAGGATTTAGTATAAGTTAGCGATTTGTCTGTTAGGTGATTAATTTTAGGGTCTTTAGATTAGTTTTACTTTATAATATAAGGTATAAAAAATATAAAACCAAGAAAAAATCAAAAAAATAAAAATACAAAAAAAATTAAATAAGATTAAAATTATTATATATATATGTACGTTTGCATGAAAGTGTCTGTATGTATCCATAGATGCGTGTGTGTGTGTGTGTGTGTGTGTGTGTGTGTGTGTGTGTGTGTGTGTGTATATATATATATGTTTGTATATATATGTATATATGTTTAAATGTATATATATATATATATATATATATATATATATATATATATATATGTATATATGTTTAAATGTATATATATATATATATATATATATATATATATATATATATATGTTTACATTTATATATATATATATATATAAATGGCCTTAATAACCAGGGGCTTCGGCTCCAATGGTTGATAGGCCGGGGAAAAAAAAAAAAAAAAAAAGGGTGAAGAAGCAGCACAGTCTGGCTGGTGGGAGGGGGAGACGAATGGTTGGGTAGCGGAGACGAGAGTCTGCTGGAGGGTAAGACAGGTGAGTGTGATTAGATGAAAAGAAATTACAAAAAATGAATTATTATAATATCTGCTGCATATATTGCATTTTATCTACTAAATAAAAACACTGTCTATTATTCACCACCGTATTTGGGTATCCTACTCATTATTATTATTATCCTTTGGATATTAGGCAATATATAAAGATATTGGACGGTCTTTCGGATCCGAACCAATTTTTTCATAACTTTTTTCTTCAGCTATTTCCGTATTCCTATTATCCCTCGAGCTTGAAGTCCCCCTTTTTATCACTTTCTCCTACGCCCTACATTTTTTTTTAGGCATAAGGCAGTTTAACTTTCTCTTTAAATAACCATATTTCTCAACAAATATTCCTTTCATTAATCTATTTAATTACCTGTTTTCTTTCAATATGCATTTGTCTAATAATGGGTGTTACACCTTAATTGGCCCCGCTATTTGACGTTTTGAATAAATTTGGTCTAAATTTACGCATATATTGCAGTCTCTCTCAAGTAGGCTGGCAACCTCACACATCCTCCCCCCTGCTTTCTCCTTCTCTCGCTACCCGTTCCCTCCTTTCCTTTTGTAGTACTGTTTATCTATTCTTTCTCATATTTTTAACCTCATTCCTTCTTACAAACTTTTAGTGCCATAGGAATTTCTCCCTTATCACCTACAGTCCTACTACATGAAAGTGGAAAAGACTGCCATCGGGAAAAGAGTAACTGGAAATTTATGGCGAAGGTTACGATATTAGTTATTTAGAATGAAAGTGTTGGCAGATACGCATTCTTGACGTGATTATCACAGCCACAGCATTTCGCCTTCATAAAACAGAAGGACTATAGGTTTCATGCATTACCTCCTTACGTCCAGCATTACTGTGCAGAACGCCATGTATAACACATTAAGGACCACAAGGACAGTACTGGTAGTCATCGTGATTCTCATGAATCTCTCCATAGGCTATTGAAAACAGTGCTTTATGCTCAACTTCAGAATTATGTTCTCATCATGGCAATGATAGGCAAAGATAATATAAACAATATATACAACCAAATTATCATTTATTATACAACAAAGCTCAAACTGCCTCCTTGCTGCAGTCTCAAGGGTGTAACCAGCTCACACAATCACATGTAACCTGAAGAAGTTAAATACATGATCCTATATATATATATATATATATATATATATATATATATATATATATATATATATATATATATATATATATATATATATATATATATTAAACCATGAACAACACTGTTTGATCTAAAATTTATTGTGTTGGGTAAAGCAGGGGACACTAACTATCATGGCAACCTACCACACGGAAACCACCATGTTGCACTACACGCCACAGAAACCGATGCACAGACCATGATATCAGCGAAAAGACTATGAGAAGAGTATTGCACGAAGCAGGGTTGCATCACAGGACCCTAGCAAACGTTATGTTGACAAGCCAGAGGATTTTTGGAAGTGTGTCACTGAAGGCGCAACTGCTGGAGAAGGAATAATACTCGATGAGTATTATTTCTGAGGTTTTCGCTTGTATAAACTAAACTATTCAGTCATACATGACCATAAAAAGATATTAATAATTACTGCAGGGGGACAACCAGTTTCGTTACAACGTCAGTCCATGCAGAGGAAATTACTTTGGCCATATAGGGTTACTCGATGTTAAATTTCATAAGTGTAGAGCCTGTATGATTATATATATATATATATATATATATATATATATATATATATATATATATATATATATATGAGCAGGTATTTAATTTTTTTCAGGTAGCACGGAGGCAGTTTGAGCTTTGTTGTATAATAAATGATAATTTGGTTGTATATATTTTATTATCTTTGCCTATCATTGCCATGATGAGAACATAATTCTGAAGTTGAGCATAAAGCACTTTTTTCAATAACCTATGGAGAGATTCATGAGAATCACGGTGACTACCAGTACTGTCCTTGTGGTCCTTAATGTGTTATACATGGCGTTCTGCACAGTAATGCTGGACGTAAGGAGGTAATGCATGAAACCTATAGTCCTTCTGTTTTATGAAGGCGAAATGCTGTGGCTGCGATAATCACGTCAAGAATGCGTATCTGCCAACACTTTCATTCTAAATAACTAATACCGTAACCTTCGCCATAAATTTCCAGTTATTCTTTTCCCGATGGCAGTTTTTTCCACTTTCATGTAGTAGGACTGTAGGTGATAAGGGAGAAATTCCTATGGCACTAAAAGTTTGTAAGAAGGAATGAGGTTAAAAATATGAGAAAAAATAGATAAACAGTACTACAAAAGGAAAGGAGGGAACGGGTAGCGAGAGAAGGAGAAAGCAGGGGGGAGGATGTGTGAGGTTGCCAGCCTACTTGAGAGAGACTGCAATATATGCGTAAATTTAGACCAAATTTATTCAAAACGTCAAATAGCGGGGCCAATTAAGGTGTAACACCCATTATTAGACAAATGCATATTGAAAGAAAACAGGTAATTAAATAGATTAATGAAAGGAATATTTGTTGAGAAATATGGTTATTTAAAGAGAAAGTTAAACTGCCTTATGCCTAAAAAAAAATGTAGGGCGTAGGAGAAAGTGATAAAAAGGGGGACTTCAAGCTCGAGGGATAATAGGAATACGGAAATAGCTGAAGAAAAAAGTTATGAAAAAATTGGTTCGGATCCGAAAGACCGTCCAATATCTTTATATATTGCCTAATATCCAAAGGATAATAATAATAATGAGTAGGATACCCAAATACGGTGGTGAATAATAGACAGTGTTTTTATTTAGTAGATAAAATGCAATATATGCAGCAGATATTATAATAATTCATTTTTTTAAAATTTATTTTCATCTAATCTCACTCACCTGTCTTACCCTCCAGCAGACTCTCGTCTCCGCTACCCAACCATTCGTCTCCCCCTCCCACCAGCCAGACTGTGCTGCTTCTTCACCCTCCTACACTACCCCCTATATAACTTCGCCCACATTTCTCCCCTCCTCACCCTCCCACATCCCCCCTCCTCCACCTGCAACTGTTACCAGAACCACTGAGACCCAAACCAAGTCGCTGGTGAATGGGGTGTAGCCGTTTCATCTGTCCGGAGCTGTACATACATACATACTGAACTGTACACCAGCGAACCAAAGTTTCGGTACCCCCCTGGATGGAAGGAAGTGGAAGTCAGGGTTAGAGAGAGGGCAGGTGAACGGACAACCGTGATTGGTACTTTGGAACTGAGCTACGAGGCGAATAGTGAGACCCCTAATGAGACTGGATTCGAAACATTTCCATGCTATTCACCTGCAAAACATTATGCGTTCGTAACATACATACTGTAACATATAACATAGACTACTGTGTTATCATGGTGTCCTGTGATACTGACCCATCTGTTTCGGATCCTCATCACACAAACAAAGCACCGAGCCTGTTGTATATAAGTTGCAACTTGTCATTATAACTGCAGTCATAATTTCTGTGAATGTTATCCCTGGATTGTCTAAGGCTATAATATAGAATGATTGTGAATTTAATGTTGATTCTCACAGTAGTTGTGCGGATGGTTATATATGTGGCAATTATTTTATGTGGACGACTAAACCACATTGTGATGGACAGCGGAGAGCATTCGCCAATAATTTACTATAACCAGATGAAATTAGATGCAAACAACACAAAATATTATGAGACAACGAAGACACAGCTGTGGTATCCTGCTCCGCCTTATTATCAAGGCCTTAACTGAGGCTTCACCTCATACGTGCATTATTTTCCTTCCGTCTCTGCCTCTTTTATTACTCTTACTTCCCGGTATCCTCATAGTGCGAGTCGTCATAATCCTTGGAGGGTTTCTTGTCGTCCGGTCCTATAACCCGTACTGTATTACATTATTCCTCGCATCATCACTCCCAGACAAACAACGTTAGCCCAAGACTGCTGAATCTGTTAATACCATTATTGCCACTGCCACTACTACTGTAATCCCCCTTTTCCTATTGTGTCTAATTCCCCTCACAGTACTACTACTGCTGCTCCTATTACTACTCCACTATAAATCTGTATAATAATAAATATGATTGTCCTTATGTCTATCTGTTAATCATAATTATTGTCCCTGTCCCACCGTCGACAACTCGTCACTGACCAGGCACCGCTACTCCAGTTCCCACCCACCGTGGATTCTACTCCTCCCCCACTCCGACACCACATTACCCCTCACCTCATCCTTGGGCCAGAAGGCCTGTTGTTCACCCTTTACCGGTGAATATACGTGGCACGCATTAATAATAAAAAAGAAGGCATTTGAGAGCTAAACGGTAATCGCCCTCTAAAATATTCTGTTTGCCAAGTCCAACATTCAGGCCATATTTTGATACCATGAAGGTTTTATGTTGATAGCTCAAGCCATTCATGAGATTTAATGGTGCTAAAGGCAGGCAATAAAAGCTAGTTGACCTTTACCAGTTAGTTTGGTGACCTTGACTTTGACCCCGAGTTGCCATTTTCGAACTCCTCCAAGATTTTGGCCATATCTTGATTCGCTGAAGGCTTCATGTTGATAGCTCAAGCCTTTCATGAGATATAATAGGAACACACACACACACACACACACACACACACACACACACACACACACACACACACACACAGATGCAGTTAAAAACATGATGGCTCTGCCTTCTAAAGGTAGGCGATAATAATATAATAATAACAACATCGTAGATGTGTACTGTAGTGTTCCTAACATTACATTTAATAACTGCAGACCCAAACGTGCTTATTTTACGGAGCACTGATATATTAACCACAAAATCGACCACAGACCGTTCTTATCATTACCACTGCATCTTCCCTATAGCACTTCACCATGGTAATACAACCCACTGTAGTCCTCTGTGAGATCGCTACACGTGTTTGGGAAAAATAACAGTGCACAACATGCCTACAAACCACTAAAATAAGCATATGATGTTTCACTGACATCCATCAAATAGCCTAGGAGAAGTTAGTGGACAAACAAACAAACGACTGGACACAGACAGACAGCAGCAGAATGTCTCGCATCGGTATGTAACGACCTGACAAAACTCTTGTGATCCTGCATTGCAGGTGTCATCACAGTAATAATAATAATAATAATAATAATAATAATTAATCACATGTTATTAGGCACGATACTGAGAAGGACATACACTGGAATAGCATGTGTCGACGCAATGCAGAATCTGTTTGCCATGACAGAAGGTTGGGTTGCGGTCAAACATTAATTTAGTATTACTATAACCCTACCATTACAGCATATTATGGCACTGTTTGGTTTTATATGTCACAGCTGTTTTCACTTGTTTTATCAGGGAGATTATGGTGTTTGTCCTCCTCTGTATTATGGATATTAACATGTGATTACTACTACTACTACTACTACTATTACTACTACTACTACTACTGCTACTACTGCTACTACGATTATTATTATTATTATTATTATTATTATTATAACTATGATAACACCTACAAAGCAGGATCGTAATAGTTTTGTCAGGTTGTCATATACCGATGAGAGACATTCGGCCTCAGTCTATGTCCAGCCGTGTGTTTGTTTGTCCGCTAACTTCTAGGCAATTTAATGGATGTCAGTGAAACGTCACAGGTGTATTTTAATGGATTGTAGGCATGTTGTGCGCTGTTATTTTTCCCAAACATGTGTAGTGATCCCACAAAGGACTTCAGTGGGTTGTATTACTATGGTGAAGTGCTACAGGTAAGGTCCAGTGGCAATGATAGGAACGGTCTGTGGTCGGTTCTGTGGTTAATATATCAGAGCTCCGTAATATAGGCACGTTTGGATCTGCGACTTTTATAATTATGTAATGTTCGGAATACTGCAGATGTATGTTGTTGCTGTCAATTTTATAATTATTCTTATTAATGCATGCCACGTATATTCACCGGTAAAAGGTGAACAACAGGCCTGGTGGCCCAAGAAGGAGGTGAGGAGTAAAATGATTCGGAGTGGGGGAGGAATGAGCTTATGGCGGGTGGGAGAGAGGGGGGTGGGGTACAACTGGGGTAGCGGTGCGGGGTAAGTGACGAGTTGTCGACGGTGGGACAGGGACGATATGATTAACAGATACACAGACATAAGGACAATCATATGTATTATTATACAGATTTATAGTTGAGTAGTAATAGGAGTAGCAGTAGTAGTACTGTGAGGGGAATTGCAGTAGACACAATGGGGAAAGGGGGAATAGTAGTGGCAGTGGCAATAATGGTATTAACAGATTCAGCAGTCTTGGGCTAACGTTGTTTGTCTGGGAGTGATGATGCGAGGAATAATGTAATACAGTACGGGTTATAGGACCGGACAACAAGAAACCCTCCAAGGATTATGACGACTCGCACTATGAGGATACCGGGAAGTAAGAGTAATAAAAGAGGCAGAGACGGAAGGAAAATAATGCACGTATGAGGTGAAGCCTCAGTTAAGGCCTTGTTAATAAGGCGGAGCAGGATACCACAGCTGTGTCTTCGTTGTCTCATAATATTTTGTGTTGTTTGCATCTAATTTCATCTGGTTATAGTAAATTATTGGCGAATGCTCTCCGCTGTCCATCACAATGTGGTTTAGTCGTCCACATAAAATAATTGCCACATATATAACCATCCGCACAACTACTGTGAGAATCAACATTAAATTCACAATCATTCTATATTATAGCCTTAGACAATCCAGGGATAACATTCACAGAAATTATGACTGCAGTTATAATGACAAGTTGCAACTTATATACAACTGGCTCGGTGCTCTGTTTGTGTAATGAGGATCCGAAACAGATGGGTCAGTATCACAGGACACCATGATAACACAAAAGTCTATGTTATATGTTACAGTATGTATGTTACGAACGCATAATGTTTTGCAGGTGAATAGCATGGAAATGTTTCGAATCCAGTCTCATTAGGTTTCTCACTATTCGCCTCGTAGCTCAGTTCCAAACTACCACTCACGGTTGTCCGTTCACCTGCCCTCTCTCTAACCCTGACTTCCACTTCCTTCCATCAAGGGGGGTACCGAAACTTTGGTTCGCGGGTGTACATACATTACATACATATATACACACACACACACACGTGTGTGTGTGTGTGTGTGTGTGTGTGTGTGTGTGTGTGTGTGTGTGTGTGTGTGTGTACCGTATTGTTCGTAACGTTTATAAACCCTCCAACATGCTTGCATTCGTTGGCCTTAGTCGCCTAATGGCGGCTCTTCACGCTGCTCGATCTCTGGTAGCCTCCTTCTTCAGTCCCTTATCCCACTCTATTACCTCGTCCCAGGTCTTTTTCGTTTCCCTCACACAACCCGACCCCCGACGTTCACACTTCTTACTTTCCTCACAGAGTTGTTATCCTCTATCCTCTCGATATGCGCAAACCACATCAGTCTGCCCCTCTTCATCACACCACGATTGCGCTCCAGTCCCATCCTTCATCCCAAATTTCAATAATAAACTTTGTCCCCTCAGGCCTCGCATTCAAGGATGCTCTACACATCCATTCAAACATTGTTATTTCGTACTGCTGAGCCGACGAATATCCTCTTCCTTTGCTGCCCAGGTATCTCTACCATACAACAGTACACTCCTAACACATGCTGCATACAAAGATCCTTAAGCAGGACAGGCAACATCTCGCAGAACTTCCTCCAACCACTCCATATCCTAGCTACAGAGTTATCTCCAGCCCCCCTTCCAACACATAACATGTCCCCCAAATAATAAAACTCCTCCTTTCACGCATGGCAGTCTTTATATGCTCTCCCCGACACATCACACACACAAATCAGCATTATCTCGCTGTCCACTTATAATATCATTATATCTCTTATGCAAACACTTATCACAAACATTGCACAAGATGGAGTTACCTCCCACACCCTTGTAACAAACCGAACATGGCCACCCTCCTTCTGCTTTGACAGTACTGCCACCAACCATAGATATCATCACTTTTGCTTTATCTACAGTTACTTTCAAACCGTTGTGCCACATTCCATCTCTCTACGTCCTTAGTCTTTCCTCCATCTCCCTTTCATTCTCTGCTATCAACACCAAGTCATCAGTATGGAGGAGGCGGTGGCTGAAACGGTAGAGAGGAGGCCTGCAGTCCTGGTGAACCCAGGATAGAATCCCGGCTGGGGCTGGGAACATTTTAAGGATTTGAATTTCATGAAAGCAAACTTTACTGGTCTACCTTAAGACCGACCGACATGTCGTAAAAATACCCCCGCTAATACCAGTACACTAGTCCTGTTCGAGAGAACCCAAGCGTGTGTTCGATATGGACAATGGGTTCTAGTGCCGAAGTGGTGAGATGTGGAGGTGTGCAGGACTACTGGGCCTTGCGATAGGCCGTGATGCCTTTGCTCAGAGTCGGACACGTGAAGAAGAAAAAAAAAAAAATCTCCCATGGGAGTCCGTTTCTGAAGTCACGAAAATGAGCTTCAGGAACCATGACAAACAATATGGGGCTCAAGACTGACCCTGATGCACCCCAACATTCACGGAAAAAACAACACTCAAATCTTCATTCACTCACACCTGCTTGCGAGCACCAACATACATAGCTATAGCCACTCTAACCATCCACTCATCGATTTCAAGCTCTTTCATGGTCCACTTTACCACTTTCCTAGGGACTCTGTCAAAGGCCTTCTCCTAATCGACAAAAACGAAGTACAGATCCATTTCTTGCCATATATATATATATATATATATATATATATATATATATATATATATATATATATATATATATATATATATATGTATTGTTAGGGAACTCTTCCGACAAACTTTCAGGATGTCACCAACATACCTTGTGATGCTTAAAAGCCTGAATAAACAATGTCCTTAATAACTGCGTGAAGGAGATTAATGCCTATAAAACCAGTGCCACGATATAGGAATAATATTTTAACTTCACTAATAATGTAACGCTCTTTCCACCACTGCTTCAAGAGCACCCATATTTATCATATTGAAAGGGATGAGAGCTAGATAATTTGTAATTTTCTTGTGGGTAGCGACGCAGTAGCAAAATTCTGCTCAAATGTATCCACATTATGGTGATTACTATGACCAGGACTGGCAACACTGATCGCAAAGGCCCATCGAGGTAAGGAGGGAAGCCGAAGTCTCACTCTCTTTTCGAACATTAGTTACATTAGTTGCACTTCCTCATCCGTGTTATCAGTACGATGATATCCAAATTAGATTATGGTATTCTATGAGGCAGTCAACTATTGTTACATCAACATACATCATTAGGGTTACGAAGGTAATGATCGATGATATAATCTGTGCAGTAATGAGGGTAAAATATTGAGACCGGTTCATTTCAAGATGTTTCGAATTACCAATTAGTATCTGCCTCATCTGTTCATAGGGAGAAATAACTTCATAGCCCATTTCAATACACCGCACTTTTCACCATACTTTTTCAATACTTTCTGTTCGAAACAGGGCCATAAGCATCTAGAGTCGACAGGTAGAGGCTAGGGAATGGAGACAGTGTTCGGACATTTGACAATAACTTTCTTCCCTGGTCAGGTCTTAGCTTATTGGTAAAATTAAGTCTTCTCTGTCCCTAACGGTACAAATTATGACAATGAGTACCGTGAGGATTCTGCTTCACTTGTCCTATTGATTATATCCTGATAGTCTGTCGGAAGAGATCAGAACACCTTGCCAATGTGTATGTGTGTGTACACACACACACACACACAGGCACCGAGAGAGAGCAGACGCACGTCGACACCGCTCTATACCTGGCCAACTTGGCCAGTGGCATTACCTAAATAAGTATCTTGGTATGAGTCAAGTTCTATACAAGGTTAGACTAAATGGTGTTCTAATATGAAAAAGAAGAAGTTTTAAGTAAGACTTGGCCAAACAGAAAAGTAAACAAGCAGCGCAAGAATGCGCACAATCAGATGATTGTTATTTAGTCTACAATCTGCCCCAGGGAATGTAAGTACTATATGCGCTTTTAGTACCGCAAAATGACCACATACTTTAGTAAAGCAAATTTGGAAAAGAAAAGGGATAAAAGTAGAAAGCAGGATGATGATTTCTACCAAGAACTGGTTGAAATGGAGACTCACAACAAACTGGTTGAACGAGTACACAGGTTAGAGACGGCTTTTCAAAATGAGATTGATGAAATTAAGAAACAGATGCACCTGCAAAAGGAAGAAATAGAAAAATTAGGAAAGGAAGTCAACAAAAAAGATACAACCATAGATGAGTTAACAGTTGAAGTGGGTACACTTAGGAGGAAAATTAGTGAAATGGTAAGTACAGTAGTCAACCACGAGAGTATTAAGGAAGAGTTCAAAAATGATACAGAGACAATTAGGCAAGTAAGCAGTCTGATAGATCAGAGCAGTGATACTGAGGAGAAGATAATGCAGGTGAATGAAGCTGTGAAAACCACTTATGCTGAAATGGTGAAAGTAAAGAAAGACTTGGAAACAAGGGTGGAAGAAAAAAGCATTAAAAAGGAAGTGAAAAGAATAATCCAAAACAATCCTAAGTTAGTCAGAGATTCAGTAGATATTAACAAATCTACAGTAATCACTGGTATAGAAGAGGAAGAAGTAAAAAACAAGATCTCAAGAGACAAAAAGGAGATGGCAAATGTAATGGGCATATTGAAAGAAGTATCAGAGGAAATCTGTAGTAAAGACATAGAGGAACACAAAAGATTAGAGAAATACGAGAAAAGCAAGTCAAGACCCCTAAAGGTAACCTTCCAGAGTGTAAACACCGTGGAGGAGATACTAAAAAATGCAAAGAATCTTATGGAAAAAGAGGAGTTCAAAAATGTATGGATAAAAAGATGCCTAACACAAGAGGAACTGGATTTACTGAAAGAGAAGAGGGAGGAAGCAAAAACAAAAAATGAGGGAAGATCATAGGGGGAGGAGAGTACATTTTTTTTTACAAAGTAATTGGATTGCAGGTACGAAAGTGGTACATAAACAGGAGGGAATAAAAGGGAGGAAGGTAGTAGAACCAAATCATGACAAGTATATAAACAAGATGATTAAGTTGATGTACTCAAATGTGGATGGAATGGTATCTAAATTATTAGAGATGAATGATTATGTCAGAGAAAATTAACCACATATAATATGCCTAACTGAAACAAAATTAACATCAAGGATAGCGAATGACATCCTAAACTTAGAGGAATATAATATATGGAGAAGAGATAGGAACTTAAAAAAAAGGAGGAGGAGCTATAATATTAACTAAGAAAAATCTAGAAGTCAAAGAAATAGAATTAGTTATACCCTCACAAGTAGAACTGATTGCAGTAGAGATAAATACATCTGAAGGGAAAGTAATTGTAGCCAATATGTATATGCCACCCAGATCAAACACATGGGAAAGAGACGAATATGAGGACCTGGCAGAGAGTACAATTCAGAGTTTAAGAGCATTACTACATAAAATGGAAGAGAAATCGAAAAGAATTATACTAACTGGAGATTTTAATACAAATATAAATTGGAATACTCTTGATATAATAAGCCAAGAAAGCTGTTGGAACCAAAAGCTCCTGGATCTTGTGCAAGAGTTTTTCCTAATGCAACATGTAAGGGAAAGCACCAGAAAAAGAGGACTCGATGTGCCCTCAATGCTAGATCTCATATTTACTAGGCAAGAAAACGATACTGACAATTTAATATATCACCCTCCATTCGGCAAACGCGACCATGCAGTACTAAATTGCAATTTCAGGATTGCATATGACATAGTTAACAGCAACTAAAGCTATATAAAGAGCCTAAACTATAAAAAGAGAAAGTATCATGACCTTAAGAAATACTTCTTAGAAATTGCTTTGGAAAAGGAGCTTAGAGGACAAGATTTAAATGCTATATATGAAAAATTCCGTGAACTTTATGAAATAGGGGTCCAGAAGTACATCCCACAGCACAAAGAAGTAGAAAAGAAAATAATGAAATGGTTCAATACAGAATGTAAAAAATCAAAAGAAAAAAGAGATTTGTTGTGGAATAGATACAGAAGACACAATAGTGAAAGGGCATATAATAATTACAAACAGGCAAGAAACGATTATACAAGAATAAGGAGGGAAGCCCAAAAAGAGTTTGAGGAGGATATCATAAATAAAAGCAGTCATCAACCGAAGCTATTTTACAGCTACATCAGAAGCAAAACCAAAGTAAAAGATAAAATACAATCCATTACGGACAATGGAATCACCTATACACAAGAGAAGGATATTTGTGAAGCACTAAACAAGAATTTTAAATCAGTTTTTACAGAGGAAAAAAAAATTGAGAGGGATTATGTGGAACATGCATGCCCACACATACTACCAGATATACAAACATCAGAAAAAGATGTACAGGAGGAGCTAAGTAAATTAGACAAAAGAAAAGCAAATGGTCCTGATGAAATTTCATGTTGGGTGCTACATGAATGTGCAAAGGACTTAAGTAAACCATTATTTTTAATTTTGAAGAAGTCCTTGAGTCAAGGTAAACTACCTGATATTTGGAAGAAAGCAAACATTGTTCCCTTATTCAAGACAGAGAATAGACAAAATCCACTTAACTACCGACCAGTATCACTAACCAGTGTTGTAAGCAAGGTATTAGAAAAGCTTATAAGAAAAGCTTGGGTAAATCACCTAGAAGAACACAGTGTGATAACAGAAAGAGAGTTTGGTTTCAGAAAAGGAAAATCATGTGTTGCTAATCTGTTGAGGTACTATGACAGAGTAACAGACACATTACAGGAAAGACAAGGATGGGTAGACAGTATCTATTTAGATTTCAAGAAAGCATTTGACACAGTACCACACCAAAGACTTTTATGGAAACTGTACCATCAAGGAGGAATTCGAAGCAAACTGTATTGTTGGATGCAAAATTTTCTCATGAAAAGAAAAATGAGAACAGTACTAAGGGGAAATTACTCATCATGGAAAGAAGTGACTAGTGGAGTACCACAGGGCTCAGTGCTGGCACCAATCATGTTTTTAGTGAATATAAATGATATAGACAGTAACACTGGAAATCTAAATATGTTTGCAGATGATGCAAAAATACAAAGGAGAATTACTAACACAGGCTCTTGTAAAGAGGTACAAGAAGAATTAAATAAACTTCATTAATGGAGTAATACATGGCAAATGGAATTCAATGTGGACAAGTGTCATGTAATCAAATTTGGTAAAACTGGAAAATGACCTGATTGGGATTATACATTAGGAAATAAAACCCTACACTCATCAGAAAGAGAGAAGGACCTAGGTGTGATTGTCAGTAACAGACTATCTCCGGCTGACCACATCAGTGAGAAGGTACGGAATATGTACTGTATACACTGCTTGCCATTATGAGAATAGCGTTTAGATACGTAAATGAAGACATGCTAAGAAAGATAATAACATCATTCATCAGACCAACCCTGGAGTATGCATCAGTAGTCTGGAGTCCTCATCTCAAAAAAACACATAGACAAGATTGAAAAAGTTCAAAGGGGCGCTACAAGATGGGTTCCAAGCTTAATGGATCTAAGCTACGAAGAAAGACTAAATAAACTGAATCTACCAACACTACAGGAGAAAAGGAAAAGAGGTGACATGATTATGCTATATAAATGCATACCAGGGAAGGAAAAAATAGACATAAATGATGACTTAACTTGTGGGGAAGCATCAGCAAGAGGACACTGCAAAAAACTGCATAAAAAGAGAGGTGATAAAGACGTAAGGAAATTTAGTTTCCCAAATAGAGCAATTGATCAGTGGAATGCACTACCGAATGAAATAGTGTATGCCAAAACAATTCACAAATTTAAGGATATGTACGATAAATATGGTTTAAGACACGGGAGAGTACGAGCTTGACTCATTCCTGTAAAGATACAATTAGGTAAGAACAATTAGGTAAGAACACACACACACACACACACACACACACACACACACACACACACACACACACAGGGTGTTCTGAAAAGTTTTTAATTCATGCTTTGCCCCGCAATGACTTGCTGCTCGGAAATATAGACAATGACCGAACCACTGGGGAAAAAAAAAAAAAGTAAAGAAGTGCCCAGAGAGGTGTGGAAAGATAATGTTAGGACTCACTTGAAGGGATAAGAAAGAATCAACTTGGATTGGGAAGCGGACTGAAGTAGAAAACGAAACAAAATCAACAAATATGAAGAAATGACGGTTGACGGGCCATATTTTTAAGACACGAAAACAGATGGTCAAGGAAAGCAACAGATTGGGTAATAACTGATTTTAGAAGACCAAGAAAATACCCCCATTGATTAGAAATAGGGAATGATAATATTGTGATCTCCACTCTAGAGTATGACCCTAAAGACTGGACCCTGCTTGAAGGGCACAATTCAAGAGCGAGAGCAGTTGAAATGCGTTATCTGAGAGGAGCATGTGAATTTACATGGTGAGACAGACACACAAATAAGGAAGCGAAGGAGCGCTGTGGTGGTGATGTGGATGTAACTGGAAGCATTAAGAGAAATATTCTGAGATGGTTTGGACATGGGGAGAGGATGGAGAATGACAGACTGACTAGAGGAGTGTACGAGAGATGTATGAGAGGGGGAGGGGGAGACCGAGGACGAGATTAAAGAATGGACGGGAGAGACACATGAGAGAGTGGTGTGTGAAATGGGGGAGGGTGAGCAAGTGACAAAGAACAGAGTGATGTGGAAGCAATTTGCTAGTGGCCACTCCTAATGGAATTCAGGCGTCTGGTTACAGATGCTGTAGACTTATTTTTTCTCCAAGGACCCTAATCTACCATGGACCTGCTTTCCCAACAATCGATCAATTTTCCTGTCAGGACTCTATATTATGATAATACAACTCATAGCATGATAGATAGATTGATAGATAGATAGACATAAATAGAAGCACCAGCCAAGGTGTTGGAATAGGAAGTGTGTCAGCGAGAATCGACCAAAGGAAATGAGTTCAGCAAGACTTAATCAACAGTATGCCAGTGGGTATCGGAAGCACTACATACACACAGACATACAGGGTTCTAGAATTTTTCAACGACAATGAAGCCCACGTTACATAAGCTCTGGTAAACAAGAATGCAGGAATTAGAGAGGAGAAAGGGGACAGCCATAGAAGTGAAAGGTCGTGGAGAGAGGAAATAAGAAGAGGGGTCCGACGAGACTTAGTAAATTACATTCCTGTGTAATACATACACTGCTCAACTTAGACCTTCCTTGAAGATAATAAATCAAGATAATCTCCCTGTATTCAACTTTAACTTCTGCCTTCGACTAGCACAATAACTAAAACCAAATCTCAAGATTAACATATTACAAGACCAAAGATTCACATATATACAGTAGTTGGTGGAATAAACTTTGATAATGAATTCACAGAAGAAATACCATCAGAATCCTCACCGATTAGTTAAACAGAACCAAAAAGAACTGGTAAAATTAAAAGCTTAAACAAACATACACAAACAGATGAGTGTATAGATCCACTCACCCCCCCCCCCAGGCTCCAGGACTAGAAACCCAGGTAATGGTACTGTCTCATCAGTTTTTCCCGCCCTACCAATGATTTAGCTATACCGCCTAACTCCTATACGAAAGTTACCATAAAGAGCAAATTAAAAAACAGTACTGTTCTTATCTTGGAAGAATTATGTAAAGTAGAAGGATTGTCAGTAGAAAATCATTATGTCAGATGAACGACGATGGGCAAACTCATATATTCCTAATTAATCGCATGAATGGGGAAGTACAGTTGAAAAAAGGGAATTGTATAGTTAATATTGAAAAATGTCCCGCCCCCGTGATGGAAATAGTTTTAGCTGGAGTAACAAGTGAGATAAAATCAGCGTACACTCGCAAACCAGTATGTCGATGAAAGCATAAAAGAGAATTTAATTCACTCAGGTGAATTTTATGAAGAAATTGATTTGTTAACCCTGCTGGAAACACACAGGGACACCGTAGCATTACCTGGAGAACAATTAGGGTGTACTAACCTGATTAATCACAAAATTAATGTGCACCCAGCTACACCACCAATTTTCATTCCAGCATACAGAATCCCACAATCTCAGCGTACACTCGCAAACCAGTATGTCGATGAAATGTTAAAACTTGGAATTATTGAGCCATCAGTTTCCCCGTGGAATGCCCTATTATTCTTCGTGCCCAAACGAAATGGAGAAATGCGTGCGGTAGTAGATTACCGTAAACTAAACAATCACACATTCCCAGACCGGTTTCCCATGCCATTGCTAAGTGACATCCTACAGAATATTGGACCAGAAAATAATGTATTTTCCACGATAGATTTGCTCAATGGATACTATTAAATTCCAATAGATCAGGAGTCACGTAAATACACTACCTTTTCCACAAATACAGAACATTATCAGTACAGGAGAATCCCAATGGGATTGAAGACAGCACCAGGCACTTTCCAACGCCTGATGAATTACGTATTGTGCGGAATTCTAGGACAAGGAATAGTCGTTTATATTGATGATATAATTGTCGTAACTAACGATATAAAAGAACATCTCCAGAAATTAGACCTACTCTTACGAAAGCTTGGTGATGCCGGTTTAAAAATTAAGCTTTCTAAATGCAAATTTTGCTTTAAAGAAATATAATTCTTAGGCCAGAAACTAAATGCTGAAGGTATTTACACCTCCGATGACAACAAACAGGCAGTGAGAGACTTCCCAGAACCCACTACGACAGACGAAGTTGGACAATTTTTAGGTCTAGCGGGGTATTATAGGTCATTCATACAACAATTCTCTCATATAGCCTTTCATCTATTGAAACTACCCAAAAAAGATGCTATATTCCAATGGGGAGAAGAACAAAAACAAGCATTTTACGAATTAAAAAATAAACTTACAAGTGCACCATGTTTGGCATATCCTGATTTCACAAAACCATTTATTATTTGCACAGATGCATCAATTGAAGGATTAGGGGCTGTACTAATGCAGGAAGATAAAAGAGGAAAGAATCAACCAATTGCATTTGCCAGCAGACAAATAAAAGGTGCAGAGAAAAATTATTGCACTACAGACTTAGAGGCACTTGCATTACAAAAGTTTCGAGATTTGGTATATGGTTACGAAATACACATATTCACCGACCATAAACCGCTAGTGGGTATGGTTAAAGAAAAACTCCTTTCTGGGAGGAGAGCAAGCTGGAAATGGACAGTACAGTCGAAAACTACAATGTACACATTCATTACAAACAAGGTAAAATGAATCTAGTAGTCGATGCATTATCTAGGAACCCAAAGACAATTCATGTTCCGGCATTAGATCTCAAAGGAAACATCCCAAACCATGATGAAATCGCAAAAGCACAAAGACTTGATCCAACATGGTATAAAGTTATATACAAGTTAGAAAGTGGAGATGAGATGCAATTACCCAAACTTCATGTACCACAAGAACAATTCACAATAATCAATAATTCCTTAAATAGGATCAACCCAGGACAACCAAAACCCCGAAGAAATAATAAACAATTAGTAGTACCTAATGACATGAGACCCCAAGTATTAAGAACGATACACGATAGCTCACAGGCAGGACATCCGGGAAAGGATGTTATATTACTGGCCATCATTACGAAAAGATATAAACAATCATATAGACAGATGCGAATCATGTGCAAAACATAAAGGATACCCGATCACACCTGCACCTATAGGTAATTACCCTGTTTCACATCAACCATGGGTCGTTGTCGCGGTTAATTTGCTCAAGATGCCATTACCATACAATAATAACCAATACCTATTCGTAGCAACGGATCATTTTTCCCGTTATGTAATTTTAGTCCCAATTAAGTATAAAACAGCAGAGACAGTAGCAAAGGCAATAATAGATAATGTAATATGTCGCTTTACTACCCCAAAGGTACTAATAAGCGATAATGGAGGTGAATTTAATTCTGATATCTTACAAGAAATATGTAAACAATACAATATCAAAAAGGTTAACGTTTTAGCCTATCACCCAGCATCCAATGGGTTAGTAGAGAGACAAAACAAAAAAGTATTTGATGTACCACGACACATTCTCCATGAAAATTATGCAAGCTGGGATGATTGGATTCCCAGAGTGGAAGCATCAATAAATGGATCTATAAATAAATCTGTAGGAGACACACCACATTTCATTATATATGGGACAGATAAAAAACTACCATATGAAATTCTAGGTGAAAATCTGCCCATATACAACTGCGATTATTAAACTCCGTGTACGTGAATTCCAGGACATACATAAAAGAGTAAAAAAAACAATTAACGAGGTCCAAGGAAGAAATGACGGAGGCATTTAATAAAAAGGCAAGAGACTCGCCTATCAGTTTAGGAGACATTGTCTATTGTATCATTCATACGAGAGACAATAAATTATCCCCGAAATTTGAGGGCCTATACAGAGTAATTAACATAAAAGCAAACAAAGTTTTAATTAGGTCGGTGTCAAGTGGCGAAGAGAATCAAGTTCATATTGACCATTTAAAACGAGTTTCAAGGGAACTATTCAATAATTATACAGTCTCGGATACCACCGAACAACCAAACATGACTCGTGAAACCAATTAAAAAAACAATAACAATAATTACAAAAATAAATTAAGGTCATATACCAAACAAACAAACATAGGTGCAACTGTTCCAAAAAAATCGACAGTACATCATTTAGATTATTTAAATATCGATTTAAACTCCTTCTATAAATGAAATAACAAACAAGTTATTGTTCTACGTTAGTCGACCGTAACGCACATCATCACTATCATCGACCACAGCATGACCATATTAGAAAACTAATAGATTTTTTTTTTGTCGGTAGGTAACGATGAAGGGACTTATACTATGGATTCTCCTCTGCACAGCAAGAGGATATGCTCATTTAGACCCCCAACACATAGTACGGTATAGATGCCTCTTAACTCCAACGACCATGACATCAATCGTAAAAGATATCATGAGTACAGAAATCAGTTTGGATTACTTATACGAAATATCTTCTTATCTGGAGAACATCGCCAAACCCATGAGGACCCTGGACTTCATGATAGGAGACTATGTTTCACAAGCACCTAACACAAAGGAAGTGGATGAAATGGTGAAGTTACCGAAATGGAAGATAGAACAGGAGAAGTCAACTATGGTCATCATGATCCAAGCTCTCCATTCTCACGGAATGGATGTATTGAGCAACACGAACAACGTTACACGTACTCGCCAAAAGCGCGGTTTGTTCGACCTGGGTGGTGCAATTCTTGGGAACATCTTTGGACTGGCTACAGAGGAAGACCTTCAAGAAATAAACAACAAATTTAATAAAATAGCTCAGGTATTAACATACCAAGATAAATTCATCGCCGGACATAACTCGGCAATGAAGACAATCGTGAAAAATCTATAAAAAAAAAAAGGCGGAAAACATAGCTCTCCAAAGTGTAAATAAAATAAATGCCATGGAAGGAAACAACATTTTTCCAACACTTCTCCATCATCACAGAACACATTGACACAATTATACTCCAATTAGACAACACAAGAGTTCGTTACAGGGCACTTATGCAAGGAATTTCGAATGCCGGTAATGGCAAGATCACAACTGACTTACTTCCAGTTCATGAGCTACGTCAGATAATTAGTCAAGGCATACATAAACACAAATTGAAGCCTTTGTTCCAAAGTAAAGATTTCATGCAATATTATCCTTATTTAGAAGCAACACTAACACCAACATCAGTAGTAGTTCATGTACCATTCATAACTGACGACCTGTTCACCTTATACCAAATACACCCCTTCCCTTCTAAGAATAATAACACTTTGGTCATCATCAACATCAACAGACACCGAACTCATCATGGTCTCCAAGAGACGGAACACTGTCACTTTCGCAAGTGAATCAACGATTGAACAAAAGTGCCGTACATCCTTACATGCTGTTCATCTTTGTCCTGCGTACATTTTCATGTTTCAGCCTACTGGAACAGTCCCTTGTGAAATGGCTATCATAAGAAATCTCAACATTCATCATCACTGCAACTTCACTTTTACTCGAGATAAGCTTGTACACCATCAACGCATTGGACACTCACAGTTTTTTTTTTAATTTCACTCATAACACATCAGTTTACATAGTCTGTCCAGATATACTACCATCTCATACTTCAGCATCAGGATTATACATAGCACCAGACTACTGTGCGGTACTTACACCATCCATGTCCACTTTATCCACCATCAATCATTACGTCATCCTCAATCATACACACAAATATTTCCTCCCACTACCTAATATGGACTTAAACTTGAGCACAAGTAGTAAGTTGACTTCATCTAAGTTTGAAACTATGCAACTAATCAATGAAACAATGAAGCCCTGGGAAGATTTGAGTTTGAGTATGTTCAACCCATATTATATGTATAGCCCAGCACCAACTGTCTTTATAATCTTCTCTACTGTATTTGCTGTAGTGCTGTTCGCAATGCACAGAATGCATACAAGAATTGCAAACTTGGAATCAGTATTTAGTGGGGGTAGAGTACGAATTCAAGTAAACCCCTCTGAATGAAGTGTACATATTTTGTATATACAGTAGTATTAATTTTATTTAAATAAAATTGGAATGACACATGATATAGAAGTATACCAGTATCAATATCTCCATATAAAATATTAATAGCTCTTACTATAATCTTAACTTTGAACTATTTTCTTTGCATATATGCATATGACTTAAACATATACATCTTACATACAATATTCTATACCCAATTGAACTATATTGCATTTGTTCAATTACGTATACAACTTGTTTAAAATGTAATATTACTGGACCATTGCAATATTAACATGAATATTATATCTATGCAATATTATAATTATCAATGTTATGTATTAATAGATTAGCATATGTCAATGATGATTGCTGTTGGAGGACCGCCAGCTGGCGTGACCAAGCGATGTCAGGACTTCATATTATAATAATACAGCTCATAGCATGATAGATGGGTAGATAGATAGTTAGATAGATAGATAGATAGAAGCACCAGCCAAGGTGTGGGAATAGTAAGCGTGTCAGCGAGAATCGACCAAAGGAAATGAGTTCAGCAAGACTTAATCAACAGTATGCCAGCAGGCACCAGAAGCACTATATACACACAGACATCCAGGGTTCTAGAATCTTCCAACGACAGTGTAGCCCACGTAACATAAGCCCTGCTTAACAAGAATGCGGGGATTAGAGAGGAGAAAGGGGCAAGCCATAGAAGCGAAAGGTCGTGGAGAGAGGAGATAAGAAGAGGGGTCTGACGAGACTTAATAAATTACGTTCCTGTGTAATACATACACTGCTCAACTTAGACCTTCCTTGAAGATAATAAATCAAGATCAACTCCCTGTATTCATCTTTAATTTCTGCCTTCGACTAGCACAATAACTATAACCAAATCTTAAGATTAACATATTACAAGAACCAAAGATTCCCATTCCCATATGGCCCTCTTTTTCCTCTTGGGCATATATTTCACGAAGGAACTGTTTTCGACCAATTTTCCATCCAATAATCTACTCTACACTTGGACCTATTTATCACCTTTGGACCTATGTTATTCATATTATTACTTTCCCTCATGGACTTAATCTCCCGTATTAGGAAAACTTTGAGTCCCACATTAACTTTCTGTTCTTACCTGATCCTATTTCGTCATGGCCCTATTTTTGCTCTTTGAATCTTTGTTGGGTCCAATTTCACAGGGACATTCCCCGTGGACCTGTGTTTCCATATGAACCTATTCCCACCATGGACCTATTAACCTATTCCTTTGGATTTATAACACCACTACCCACCTATCCACCCAGCCATCCAAATATCCACAGCCACACCCACTGCAGTCTGTCTCAGACGTACAAAAATCACTCAACTTCCCACATACGTACCTTTGAAACACACACACACACACACACACACACACACACACACACACACACACACACACACACACACACACACACAGACACACACACACACAGACACACACAGACACACACACACACACACACACACACACACACACACACACACACACACATCAGATCTAATAGTATGGTTAACAGAAAATTAATGTCCCTGTAATGAAGCTGTTATAGGAGAGAGGTAGATTACAGAAAACAGGCAAAAGTTAGAAACAGTCGATATTAACATCATGATTAAGTGCTAAACTGTCATTGTCTTTGCCAATTTAGTTACACCTATTATTATGAGAATATATTTGCAGTTTACACTCTAATAACCATTTACATTTTTAATTATGCACTTTGTCAGTATTAAAGATATATGTATGGAGTGAGAAGTTACCGTGCACAATATTATTTCGCTAAGGAAGAAGTGCTCACAATTTGTCTATAACAAATCGCATAGAGCTTATAAACACATAAAATTCTCGTTCGCAGAGGAAACTTCCTAGCACCTTTTCATCAGTGATGTTCGTATTAACTTTTATTTCCATATGTCTGAATCTGGGCACAGGCTTAAAGGCTGAAACTCCAGCCATTATCCTACCAGTCATGAAGCTTTACAGGTTACCACTTCGCACTAATACCCACCGTCCATACTGGATACATTCGAGGGCTGTTTCATTCAGGACTGCTGCACTGGCATTAAGAGGTGAGTCATGTGGAAGATCCGTAAAATCTGTTCTGACAAAATTCTACTCATCAAACTATTTGCTGTCCCAGACTGGGACTCAACTCGCATCATTTCAGATAGTAAACGACCTTTGTAACCACTTAACAGCCACCTTCACCGGCTCCTACGACTCTAGGCATAGATACGTTCGTACTCCTTAATATCTTCTTGTATCTTTTAGGCATAGATACTTTAGTATCCTTTCATAACTTCTTGCAAGTTATCTATACTTTTAATACAGCAGATTTTCCACTAATCATGTGCAGGAAGCTTTCCGTATGTTACTGATGCCAGTAATGTTGACTTTAATTGCATGTAAATGACATGCACGACTAAAGGTGAGGCTTAACAGTTTCACATACCGGTAGGAATAAACGCATGCAAATCTACATCTCTACCATGAGACATTTATCAACAGCGAAATATGGTCCACAGTGTACACAGCGTAAGCCTTGTTCTTGCTGGTGTAGGAGACTATGTAGTACCCCATCTTTGCCACAGTAATGGCGTCCACCGGAGCACACTGCTTATATTTAATCCTCTATATCAGACGACTTTAACCTCTTTGCGACCTGTGCCCTCAATATATGACGGAACTGGGCGTTTTCTAAATTTAATAAAGAAGGGAACCCCCGGGTAGGGACCTATGAGCTTCGCGACTATGAGCCGACAGGCGGAGGGCGGTGCTCTTAGCTCTCTTCCAGCAAAATCCCTCTCAAAGCAGCTCCGGGAACTAAGGGGTTAATTAGTTTAGGAGAACACCCTGCAATCCAGTAAGTTCCTCCTCAGCCAAATAAAAACTCCTGACGGCAGAGGAATATAACGAAAGTTTACTCCTCGGCGTGAGAGGGCTAGTAATTCTTTCCTACTAATATCAGTGCTGTCTGTACCGAAAGTATATGCAGGATATCAAGAAACATGCATCGACATCACAGGTGTGGTACTGTACATGTCCGGGCAAGAAATGTTGTATTATTGGCCTTTTTCGGTTACTTTTTTTTTGGGGGGGTGGGGAAATGAGAAGCACTACTGGAAGGCAGTTGTCATTGTAGTTTCAGCAGGATATAACATGCTACGACTGGGTTAATAGCTTTGAGACAAAAGTTTGGGTTGTTTGTACATGCCTAGCCGATTTTGTTGTCTTTTTTTGCTTTTTTTTGGCAACAATGTGCTCTAATTAAAAAAGGACTAATAGTAGACAGTTTTCATCTTGGTTTCCAAAAAGTATGACACTATTATTGGTTTACTAACAAGGGGATTTTTACAAGGCATTTGGGACAAGATTATTAGCAACCAAATTTCTGTCAAAGTATAGTATTTCCGCTCTCTTCGCTCGCTTCAACAACAAAGCCGTAATATCCCGTTATTCAGGGAGATACTTAACGCCATGTCCTTACCTCCTTAACTAGATATATGGCGCTTCATTTGTCCTTACCTCCTTAATTAGACATATGGCGCTTCAGTTACACTTAATGATAATTATGGAGAGTGGCGATATGAACGTCAGTAGTACATAGGAGAATACACGTATAGAATTGATATGAATGGTAAATGGATAATGGATTGGTGCTAGAAAGCCTCCTATTCCCAGAAGAATGCGACCCTCGGACTGAAGGATACTTGATTACAAACAAGGAAAGACCAAGGAGGATCGTATTATTTCGTCTCTAAAATTTCATAGAGTGATAATGGCCGTAATATACAGTAAATGTGAAAAGATATGCATACGGAGAGAGAGAGAGAGAGAGAGAGAGAGAGAGAGAGAGAGAGAGAATATATCATCAGAACCAGATTAAGGTAGCAAGCTCCACCTTTTTCCAGCATTTCAGTCACGGGTGGCGAATCAATTGTCTCAGTCATTGTAGATTACGCCGCTCCCCCACCCCCTCCCGAGAGGGGATGTCTCCCGTTTCTCATTCTCATCGCAGGCTCATGTCTCTCTCTCTCTCTCTCTCTCTCTCTTACACACACACACACACACACACACACACACACACACACACACACACACACATATATATATATATATATATATATATATATATATATATATATATATATATATATTAGATGGATAGATAGATAGATAGATAGACAGATAGATAAATAGATACTCGAGTATACACATACTCGTATTTTCCACTTCCGTTATCCGTTTCTCTTACGGTAAGTGACGTATGATACTTCAGTAACCGGTACTAGAGCTTACAATAAAATTTCAGTGTTACAAATAAGAAAGAGCTGACACAGCAATTGATTCACACCAAGAAACAGTAACTGTGGTCGAGACAAATGTATATACGAACATAGTGATAAAAATTGCTAGGAAATATACGCACTTTGTCAAAGTTTTGTTTTCGGTACAATAACCACTTTATAGCTGGGAATATAATCCGTTTTCTCCCTGACATGTATTTAAGTGTCTTTACTGGCACTGCTTTGACATCAAATGGCTCCCCACCCATTTCTTATTACTTCTGCGTCTGTCGCTTCTTTTTCGTCTTTAAAATCATTTTAATCTTAAGACTGAAAAATCTGTGAACGATGTTTCGAGATATTAGGAAAAGGTACAGTATATGCATAGTAATTGTTGGACTAGTTCGCCAGTAATAAAGCCGTACAGCCTTGGTACCTACTGTTGGTAAGGACACCAACAACAATGACATAATATATACACTAGTGAATGCGCGCAGTAATTTACGGGAGCCTCGCCTTCCAGCTGATGAAGAAGTTGTAACGGGATTTTTTTAATACCGATCATGAATGAACTCACCTATTCCCACGCTATCAGCCACAGTCCGAAGATCAGTTCTGACCCAATAGTCGAAAAGTAATTGTTGCTTATTTCTACATGTAGCAGTTTCCGACACTCGCTGCTGTCGCGTTGGACACGTTCACCAATATTTTTGTTTCGTATTTTTCTGACATTCGCAGGCATCATCCAGACTCAATGCAAAAAGAATTAGGTCGATATGTATTATGATCTCGCGAAATAAACGAACACACACACACACACACACACACACACACACACACACACACACACACACACACACACACACACACAGATCAAACACATGGGAAAGAGACGAATATGAGGATCTGGCAGAGAGTACAATTCAGAGTTTAAGAGCATTACTACATAGAATGGAAGAGAAATCGGAAAGAATTATACTAACTGGAGATTTTAATACAAATATAAATTGGAATACTCTAGATATAATAAGCCAAGAAAGCTGTTGGAACCAAAAGCTCCTGGATCTCGTGCAGGAGTTTTTCCTAACGCAACATGAAAGGGAATGCACTAGAAAAGGAGGACTCGATGTACCCTCAATGCTAGATCTTATATTTACTAGGCAAGAAAACGATATTGACAATTTAATGTATCACCCTCCGTTTGGCAAAAGCGACCATGCAGTACTAAATTGCAACTTCAGGATTGCATATGACATAGTTAATAGCAATGAAAGTTATAAAAAGACCCTAAACTATAAGATGGGAAACTATCATGACCTAAAGAAGTACTTCTTAGAAATTGATTGGGAAAAGGAGCTTAGTAGGCAAGATTTAAATGCTGTTCCACAGCACAAAGAAGCAGAAAAGAAAATAAAGAAATGGTTCAATACAGAATGTAAAAAATCAAAAGAAAAAAGAGATTTGTTGTGGAACAGATACAGAAGACACAATAGTGAAAGGGCATATAATAATTACAAACAGGCAAGAAACGATTATACAAGAATAAGGAGAGAAGCCCAAAAACAGTTTGAGGAGGATATCATAAATGAAAGTAGTGATCAACAGAAGCTATTTTACAGCTACATCAGAAGCAAAACCAGAGTAAGAGATAAAATACAATCCATTACGAATGAGGGAATCACCTATACACAAGAGAAGGATATTTGTGAAGCACTAAATAAGAATATCCAATCAGTTTTTACAGAAGAAAATGATTTTGCCAGATATACAAATATCAGGAAAAGAAATACAGGAGGAGTTAAGTAAATTAGACAAAGGAGTTAAATAAACCATAATCTTTAATTTTCAAGAAATTCTTGAGACAAGGTAAACTACCTGATATTTCGAAGAAAGCAAACACTGTTTCCTTATTCAAGAATGGGAATAGACAAAATCCACTCAGCTACCGACCAGTATCACTAACCAGTGTTGTAAGCAAGGTATTAGAAAAGCTTTTAAGAAAAGCTTGGGTAAATCATCTAGAAGAACACAATTTGGTAACAGAAAGACAGTTTGGTTTCAGAAAAGGAAAATCATGTGTTACTAATCTGTTGAACTACTATGACAGAGTAACAGAAACATTACGGAAAAGGGAAGGATAGGTGGACAGTATCTCTTTAGATATCAAGAAGGCATTTGACAGAGTACCGCACCAAAGACTTTTCTGGAAACTATACCATCAAGGAGGAATCCGAGGCAAATTGTATTGTTGGATGCAAGATTTTCTCAGAAAAAGAGAAATGAGAACAGTATTAAGGGGAAATCACTCATCATGGAGGGAATTGACTAGCGGAGTTACACAGGGCTCAGTGCTGGCACCAATCATGTTTTTAGTGAATATAAATGATATACAGTACACAGTAACACTGGAAATGAAAGCTATCTAAATATATTTGTTGATGATGCAAAAATACAAAGGAGAATTACGACACAGACTCTTGTAAAGAGCTACAAGAAGAATTAAATAAACTTCATGAAAGGAACAATACAAGGCAAATGGATTTCAGTGTGGACAAATGTCATGTAATCAAGTTTGGTAAAACTGGAAAATGACCTGATTAGGATTATAAGTTAGGAAATAAAACCCTACACACATCAGAAAGATAGAAGGACCTAGGTGTGATTATCAATAACAGACGATCTCCGGCTAACCACATCAGTGAGAAGGTACGAAACATGTATACACTGCTTGCAAATATGAGAATGACGTTTACATACATAAATGAAGACATGCTAAGATAGATAATAACATCATTCCTCAGACCAACCCTGGAGTATGCGTCAGTAGTCTGGAGTCCTTATTTCAAAAAACACATAGACAAGATTGAAAAAGTACAGAAGGCCGCTACAAGATGGGTACCAAGCTTAATGGATCTAAGCTACGAAGAAAGACTAGGAAAAGTGAATCTACCAACACTACAGGGGAGAAGGAACAGAGTTGCAATGATTATGCTATATAAATGCATATCAGGGAAGGAGAAAATAGACACAAATTATTACATAACCTATGGGGATGCATCAGCAAGAGGACACTGCAAAAAAATGCATAAAAAGAGAGGCGATAAAGACGTAAGGAAATTTAGTTTCCCAAATAGAGCAATTGATCAGTGGAATGCACTACCGAATGAAATAGTGTGTGCCAAAACAATTCACAAATTTAAGGATATGTACGATAAAAATGGTTTAAGACACGGGACAGTACGAGCTTGACTCATTCCTGTAAAGATACAATTAGGTAAGAACAATTAGGTAAGAACACACACACACACACACACACACACACACACACACACAGTTTGACTTTATTATTTAGAATGAATACACCATTAGCTTCTCACCACAATATCTTTGGAAATACCATTATCTTTGTCTACATTAATTTATAATAAAGCCCACAGTGTCCAATGTCGACCAAAAACTCGAATAAATGATTTTCGTATATTTTAGCGGGTCGCGATTTCCGACCATTTCTCATAGTCGCCTCGCACGCGATTGCCAAATTTTTGTTTCGTATTTATGTCACTCCCGGGTATCACCCTGACGCAGCGCACAAGCAATTCGGTCGATATATATTACCGTCCTCATGAATGGAACGAACAAACGCACAGACAAACAGATTTACAGTTTGAACTACACATACACACACACACACACACACACACACACATATATATATATATATATATATATATATATATATATATATATATATATATATATATCCTCAGCCGTTGAGGTCCACTGCAGGACCGGCCTATCCCTACCGAAGCAGGGACGATACAGCCAATGTATCTCTACCAAGTGGCTTAGGCTGTCTGGTAGAGACTATGCAGGGTGAGAAATGCTTGTAAGTGTATCTGTAGTGGTGTAGTGGCTTTGGATGTGTGTGTAGTCTGTGAACCAAGTGTAATCGGCCCGCCTTAAGCAGACTGGGTGCAAGCATACTATAGTCGCGGCGCACGACTCTGAGGTTTTCGTTATCGTGCCCTGGCAACTTACCATTCAAAAGCGCAACCGATTTTGTATCATATTTTACCCGATTCAAAGCATTAAGCACGAATATATTATACACGAACATATTATACGCAAATCACATGCGTCTCATAGAATACACGATATCAGACGTACTTTTGAATGGTAGTTGCCAGGGCACGATAATAACAACCTCAGAGTCGCGCGCCGCGACTATAGAATGCGACCCTGGTTCAACCACAGCACCCCTTGTGTCCGCCAAAGTAGCAAGGGGCTTGGTGAACGCTTCCCAAAGTTTTTACAACTCTGACGGGAGGTGAACCCGCGCTCAACAGCGTGCGAAACGCACACTCTACCACTGTACCACAGAGGCTCCATATATATATATATATATATATATATATATATATATATATATATATATGCTCGACTCTGGACATAGGCTTCTCAGCCTGCTCACAAGGCCCAGTAGTACTCCTCCATATCATACACCTCTACATGTCACCAATTCGGCTCTAACACCCACTGCCCTAATTGAATACATGCTAGGGCTGTCTCATACAGGACTGGTGTATTGGTATTAGCGGGGGTATTTTTACGAGATGTCGGCGGGTCTTCTTGTAGATTGGTAAAGTGTGCTTTACCTGAAATTCAAATCCTTAAACTGTTCCCTTCCCCAGCGGGGATTTGAACCTGGGTCCGATATATATATATATATATATATATATATATATATATATATGAGAGAGAGAGAGATCCATCTGTGGTATGTAACAGAACAATAAAAATAACATAGAGCATCATAACGTACAAAAAAACAAGAAGACAAATACTATGAGCCACTCAGAAAAGAAAGGAAAAAAAAAATCCCCAAACAATTAGGTCCCATCATGAAAGAGAGAAATAGAGGCCAGAGGGCGGAAAAACATATCCCGCTCTCCAACTCCCACGGAAAATTGTCCTGTTCACTCTTTCCGAATAAACCCTTCAAAGGAAACGGCGGAGGAGAGATATATCTTAATCGAGACCACAGGACGCTCTTACCCGAATGCTTGGTTGTGTCTTGTATCTTGTCCTGAATGAAATAAAAGAGAAATTGAGGACGATGTGAGCTGGGAAGATATCTCCATCTTTTCTGTGATGATTATATGATATGTGTGCTCCTGAATAACTGCTTTTACAAACTTAATTTTATTTGTAGGTGCTAACATTTATTTGAACATCTTAATGGGTCACTGAAGGGCTACGAAATAAGTTAGCAGGGCGGGATCCAGCATTATGGAAATTAGGGGGGGGGGGTGATACCCATAGAATCACTATTTAAATACATTTCAGGAGTAAAAAAAAATATATATATCAAAATTCACCTCCATTTTACCTGTTAATAGGACTACAATAATATCGGCAAATGAAAGTACAATATTGTATTTATTGCACATATTGTGGGCAATAGCAGTTATTGATATAAGTAATTATTAACCTGTCGAAAATTGGGGGGCACTCCACTCTACCCCCGCATCCTTGATTATTAGTGAGAAAATAAAGAACCTAGTTGTAATGTACTAGTATTTCAACAATAAGCCAAACATGATAGCCACATGGTAAGGTAAGAATAGGGTTTTGATCCAATTTAGACCAAACATGGTGAAAGAGTTATGGGTAAGGCAAGAACAAAAGAAGTCCACTCTGGGAACAGTCAAAGGTAAAAGTCAGAGGGTAAGGTCAGAGTTCTACCCATGTTTCTGTGTGTGAACAAAATAACTAAAACACTACTGATCTGATTTGGACCAAGCATGGTCGAAGGATCTTGGGTTAGCCAACGACCTGGTCATTTTTTTTTTTTTCAACAATAGGTCAAAGGTTGAGGTCACATAGCGAGGTCAAACAATTAAACTAAACAGAGTGGGAAGATTCAGGATAAGCCAAAGGTGAAGGGATTCGATTTTCGGAACAGCCACTGAAAAGTTAAGGACACAGGGTCAGGTCAGAGACTGACTGGAGTGATTACTTGTCAATATCCATCATGCTGGTCTGCACTAGTTAAAGGTTTGAGACAGGCACGTGATTCTCCGACCTCTGATATAATTTGCCAATACATTTCTGAACGTTTATGAATAATTCCGGCACAGACATTTTCATTTGTTAGGTGGTTTCAATTGCAAATTACTCTCCTCAGATAACCGTACTTTACTCCATCTTAATCACCTCTACTTTTACAGTAGCCGTGTGTGTGTGTGTGTGTGTGTGTGTGTGTGTGTGTGTGTGTGTGTGTGTGTGTGTGTGTGTGTGTGTGTGAATTCTGTCCGCTAATCCGACAATTAATATCGTCCCTCGTAACTGGTGTTTTTGAAGGGCCAGTTGCAAGTTCAGGCAGTATAAAGTATTGTAGATTATTATTATTATTATTTTTTTGCCCATCATATCTATCCGTCGATACTGAATATTGTATTATCAACATTACAAAAAAAAAAAAAAGAGGCGATAAAGACGTAAAGGAAATTCATTTTCCCGAATATAACTAATCAGTGGAATGCACTACCAAGTGAAATAGTGTGTGCCATAACTATTCACAGATTTAAAGAAATGTATGATAAAAATGGTTTAATACACGGGACAGTACGAGCTTGACTCATTACTGTAAAGATACAATAAGGTATGATTAATTAGGTAAGAACACACACACACACACACAAGCATATATATATATATATATATATATATATATATATATATATATATATATATATATATATATATATATATATATATATATATATATATAGTCACTAGCGTAGTTAACCCAGTAGCGAATGGGTGAAATAGAGGATAAGGTGATAATGAAAGGGAGATATATATATATATATATATATATATATATATATATATATATATATATATATATATATATATATATATATATATATATATATATATAGTCACTGGCGTAGTTACCCCAGTAGCGAATGGGTGAAATAGAGGATAAGGTGATAATGAAAGGGGAGAGAAGAGAGCCATTAATAACACAAAATCTTTTTCTTATCAGTTTTGCTGCATGTAAGGGTAACCCCAGTCCCCACGGTTATTTACCCAAGCGGTCACTTTTTGCCTTCTCAGCTGATAAGACCCCAGATGTTTCTTTCACAAATTACACAGAAAGTTCCTCTTGTCCTTGAACTGTGGGTGTGACATAATGTGGGAGGAGCAAAGTAGGGATGTTTGCCAATTAGAAGCCTAAATGGCGCTTTCGTTACGTTCTTGATGGCACGCAATTTGTTCTGTGTGAAGTGTATGAGGCCCTCATTGGTAGCAGGTGCCTCTATTGTTTCTGTATGGACGGAGATTATTTTTAAGACAGCCTAGTGGTTAATTAGCTGAGAAAGGCGGAGTAAGCTCCTTTATAAGCTCCAGGAAAATATGAAGAGACTCATTTAGTCTCATTTTTGTACACACATCGCTGTACACCTTTGTCTTATTTTGTACACACATCCCTGTACACATTTGTCTTATTTTGTACACACACCCTTGTACACATTTGTCTTATTTTGTACACACATCCCTGTACACATTTTGTCATTTGTACACATTTTGTCTCATTTACTGTCACATTACTCTTTTGTCACATTGTGTTGCACTTTTCCTCAACACTACTCAGTACGTGACTTTGATTACAAAACACACTGTGTACAATTTCCCATTTTTGGTTCACTCCTCCATTTACACTTGTGTGTGATTTATATCTGGATTTAACCTTCGAAGTCTCCACGTTTCCTCGAGCTTTGTGAATACTTAGCTTCCACTGAGTATATTCTGGTTAGGTAAGAAATATCTATCTATCTATCTATCTATAGCCC
Organism: Coenobita brevimanus; assembly: GCF_032717465.1. Lineage (NCBI taxonomy): Eukaryota > Metazoa > Arthropoda > Malacostraca > Decapoda > Coenobitidae > Coenobita > Coenobita brevimanus. The sequence continues at coordinate 27,329,761 of NC_137028.1, read as the reverse complement.
GACGCCCTAATCCCGCAAAGGGTGGCCGCAGACAAAACGCCTCCAAGTCACTCTGTCACCCACCATTTGACTCCCCTCCCCCCAACTCACCCCCCCCTCCCTCATATACCTCTCAACTCCATCCCTCCACCTCATCCTCGGTCTACCCCTCCCTCTCCCTCCCTCCACCTCACCTACATACACCCTCTTAGTCAGTCTTTCATTCTCCATTCTCTCCACATGTCCAAACCACCTCAGTGTATTTCTCCTAATCTTTTCAACCACATCCACATCTACCCCACAACGTTCCTTCACTTCTTCATTCGTCAACCTGTCCCTCCACGTCACTCCACATGCTCCTCTCAAGTAACTCATTTCCACTGCTCTCACTCTTGACTTGTTCCCCTCTTGCAAGGTCCACGCCTCGCTCCCATACGTCAGGGTAGGGATCACAATACCATCATGCAGTGACTTCTTAACTTCCATACTCACCTCCCTATTTCTCATCACTGCTTTCAGTGTACCAACAACCTTTCTTCCCTGCTGTACCCTTTCACGCACTTCATCCCCCAAAGTTCCATCCTTACTCATCACACTACCCAAGTACTTGAATGCACTCACATTCTCCATATCCTCACCATCCAACCTCACTGCACACTCTGTGACTTCATTCCTCTCAAACACTATAACTTTACTTTTGTTTACATTAACTTTCAGCTTCCTCCTCCTACACACTGTCCCAAATTCATTCACCAAACCTTGCAACTCCCATTCATCTTCACTCAACAATACTGTATCATCAGCAAACAGCAACACCGGAAGCTTCCAAATCTCACCCTCATTCATTAGGGCCACCCCCACACCCACTGCCCTACCTTGCACCTCCTTTACAACCCCATCCATGTATATATTAAACAGCCATGGAGACATCACACACTTGTTTTATATTTGTATCCTGAGGCCTATATGAATCCTCCCTTTTGTAAAACGAACCTTGGTTTCTTCTCTGGTTGTGTATGTTATAGTGTACAGTAAAGTTAAGTTAGTTTTCTTAAAAATTTTATCTTATCCCTTTTTGGTGCTTAATTAAGGGTTGAGAGTGCACCGTAATATACACCCCCATAACAATTTGGTGACCTCGCCAGGATTGCTCTGTGACATAATATTGGCAACCTTGGCCACATACACAGTGCTTACTCTTACCTACTTAACTATAATCAGTAATCATGGCCCTAATGAGTGATAGTGATGTGAAAGCATTTTTGGATTCTAAGCCTTCCCCAACAAGAGTGAAAACACTTGCAAAACACGAGCTCATATTGCTTGCCCAGGCCTTACAGTTGAGATTTCGTGCCTCAGTCACTAAGACTAAGTTACTTGAATTAATATTGGACACCATGTTTGAGCAAAGTGAGTCCTCTATAGCTAGTTCTGAGCCATTTGATACTGCACAAGGTGTTGACCCTGAGCCTTTGGGATCGGAGATACCTGGCCCTAGTGATTTTTCTGCTCATGATACTGGTGACAAAGTGCAACTTGAGTTAGCCAGAATTAAGCTGAGGGAACTAGAGGTGCAAGCAAAAATGAGAGAACAAGAATGGAATGCCAAAATGAAGGAAATAGAATTACAGGCTCAAATGAGACAAAGGAAATAGAATTGCAGGCTCAAATGAGACAAAAGGAAATAGAATTACAGGCTCAAATGAGACAAAAGGAAATAGAATTACAGGCTCAAATGACACAAAAGGAAATGGATCACGAATACAGACTGAAGCACCCTAGTTTACCTAGAGCTAATAGTTCATCTGCCAAGGAATCTTTTGATGTTGCTAGGAACATTAAGCTAGTACCTCCCTTTAATGAGCAAGATGTCACCAAATATTTCCATATGTTTGAAAAGGTAGCAGGTCGTCTCTCCTGGCCAAAAGACTCTTGGACAGTACTGCTGCAGAGGAAAGGCTCAAGAGGCTTATATTTCTTTATCTGTTGATCAAAGTGCTAACTATGATTGTTTAAGAGATGCCATTCTCAAAGCATATGAAATCGTGCCAGAGGCATATAGGCTTAAATTTTGATCCACCTTTAAACAGAGAGATCAGACTCATGTGGAATATGCTAGAGTACTCACAGACTTATTTGATCAATGGTTGCATTCTAAGAAAGTAGATGATTTCTGTAAACTTAAAGAATTAATGATCTTGGAGAACTTCTCTGGTAAGATAGATAGGGATGTGGCTACATACCTAGTGGAAAAAGATTTAGACACCCTAGCTGAGGCTGCTGTTGTAGCAGATAACTATAGTATAATTCATAAGCATGAACGTAAGCCCCCCTGTGGCGGGGGGGGGACAACCTGGCCGCACTATGGGGTGGTACTACTACTCTGCGGCCAGGTTGTGTTAGGAAGAATACTGCCACCGTATTCCCTGCGTGTCGTAAAAGGCGACTAAAAGGGGCGGGGTGAGGGGACTAGGGACCCCCTCCTCTGTTTTTTAGTTCCTAAAAAGAGACAGGCCAGAGAAAGGGATGGGGGATGGAGTTATCCCCGTACCCTGAAGATTGGGCCTATGAATGTGCGTGGATGTAGTACGATTGAGGCTAAAAGGGAGGAGATTGGGAGAATGTTTGTGAGAAGAAAGTTAGATGTGTTAGCTTTGAGTGAAACGAAGATGAAAGGGAAGGGGGAGTCTATGTTTGGAAGTGTGATTGGAAGATTGTCAGGTGTTGATAAAGGAAGGGCAAGAGAAGGTGTGACCTTGTTAGTGAGTCCGGAAGTACAGCAATGTGTGATTGAATGGAAGGAGGTGTCATCAAGACTGATGTGGGTGAAAGCGAAATTTGAAAGTGAGTTGTGGGTGTTTGTGAGTGCATATGGGCCTGGTAGTGAAAGGGATGAACAAGAGAGGGGGGTCTTTCTGGAATGATGTTGATGAGTGTCTGCAGAGTTTTGGAGCGAATGTGAATGTGGTAATGATGGGAGATCTGAATGCTAGAGTGGGAAATGTAGCAGTTGAAGGCGTAGTTGGTATGCATGGTGTGCCTGGAAGAAATGAAAATGGGGAACGAATGATAACGATGTGTGTTGAGCGACAGATGGTGATTGGGAATACGCTGTTTGAGAAGAAAGATATTTATAAGTATATATACATGGGTGAGACAGGAGGGTGGAAGGGTTGTTGATAGAGCTTTGATGGACTATGTGGTTGTGTCCAGGAATGTAATAGGAAGATTGTTGGATGTGAGAGTTCTGAGAGGGGAGGGTGGAGGTATGTCTGACCACTACCTGGTGGAGGGAAAGTTAAGAGTACGTAAGAGATGGGTGAGAGCTAGGAGGGTTAGGTGTGGCAGGGAGGTTTTGAAAGTGAGTGAGTTGGATAAAAGAGAGAAAAAGATAGAGTATCAGGAGAAATTGAAAGATGAGTGGAACGCAGTGAAAGATCGGTAAAATGGCAGTGTGGAGGAGGAATGGCAGTTGTTTAAGAGTGCTGTGGTGGGGCATGCAGAAGAGGTGTGTGGAGTGAGACGTGTGGGTGGTGGTGTAAGAAAAGGAAGTGAATGGTGGTGCTAGGAAGTATGGCTGTGGCTGAGAAGAGACGTGCATATGATGTGTGGCTGCAGAGGAAGGATGAGATGTCATATGAAAGGTATAAGGAAAAGAGGAATAGAGCGAGAAGAGCTGTGAGTGATGCTAAAGTGGCAGCAGATGAGAGGTGGGGTAGGCGGCTGACAGAGAATTTTCAACAGAATAAGAAAATGTTTTGGAAGGAAGTGAAAAGGGTGCGAAAGGGAGAGTCTGGGAAGGAAGAACGAGTAAAAGCAGAGGATGGAAGGATGTTAATTGAGATGGATGCAGTAAGGAAGAGATGGGCAGAGTATTTTGAAAGATTGTTAAATGTACAGGAGGAAAGGGTGGCTGAGATTGTGGCAGATGGAAGGGTGAAAGGAATAAATGTGTTGGGAGAGTTGAATGATTCTTTGATCAAGAAGGAGGAAGTGGAGAAGGCAGTAAAGGAGATGAAAACAGGGAAAGCTGCAGGTATGGATGGGTGTGCTGTGGAATGCCTGAAGGGTGGTGGAGTGACTATTGTTGACTGGTTAGTAAGATTGTTGAATGTGTGCTTTGAGAAAGGTATGGTGCCAATTGACTGGGCAAGTGCTTGTGTGGTCCCGTTGTATAAAGGCAAGGGTGATAAGTATGAATGTACTAGCTTTAGGGGTATAAGTCTGTTCAGTGTTGTAGGTAAGGTGTATGGTAGAGTGTTAATTATGAGAGTTAGAGAGGTTACAGAGGGAGTGATTGGTGATGAGAAGTGTGGTTTTAGGAGAGGGAGGGGATGCGTTGATCAGGTGATTGCTGTGAGACAAGTGTGTGAAAAGTATTTAGCGAAAGGCAAGGATGTGTTTTGGGCATTTATGGATTTAGAGAAAGCGTATGATAGAATTGATAGGGAGGCTTTGTGGACTGTTTTAAGATTGTATGGACTTGATGGTAGGTTACTAAAAGGGGTGAAAAGTTTTTATGTAAATAGTAGAGCGTGTGTAAGAGTGGAAAATGCTGTGAGTGATTGGTTTCCCGTGAGAGTGGGGCTGTGACAGGGATGTGTGATGTCGCCTTGGTTGTTTAATATTTACATGGATGGTGTTGTAAGGGAGGTGAATGCAAGCGTTTTAGGTGGAGGTCTGAGTCTGGTGAATGTTGATGGCGGAGAGTGGAATCTGAAGCAGCTGCTGTTTGCAGATGATACTGCACTGGTGACTGATTCAGAGGAGAGATTGAGACAGTTGGTAGAGGAGTTTGGCAGGGTGTGTGAAAGGAGGAAATCGAAAGTAAATGAGAATAAGAGTAAAGTGATGAAGTGTACGAGGTTGATAGATGGTAGGGGGATGAATATAGTTTTGAATGGTGAGTTGCTTGAGGAGGTAGATTGTTTTAAATATCTAGGGTCACATGTTGCTGTGGATGGAAGAATAGATGCAGAAGTGAAGTTTAGAATAAATGAAGTAGGAAAGGTGCTGGGAGGAATGAAAAAAGTGTTTAAATGTCGTTCACTTAGAATGGATGTAAAGAGAAGGCTGTATGAGGGAGTCGTGGTATCGACTGCGTTATATGGGGCTGAAACATGGAATATGGGTGTAGCAGAGAGGAAAAGTTTGAATGTAATGGAGATGAGGTGTCTGAGGAGTATGTGTGGAGTGACGCGAATGGATCGGGTGCGAAATGATGAAGTGCGAAGGAGAACTGGAGTTGTTCGGGAGATGGCTGGTAGAGTTGAGCAGAGGGTGTTGCGATGGTTTGGGCATATGGAGAGAATGGATAATGAGTGATTGGCGAAAAAGATAACTAGATCTGATGTGAGAGGTGTAAGGCTGAGAGGAAGACCACGAATAGGATGGTTGGACAGTGTGAAGAGAGCGCTGTATGCGAGAGGGATGTCTGTTGAGCAAGAAAGAGTGGCTGTGCATGACAGAAATAAATGGAGAGAAATTGTGAATGAATAAGTGATGACGCAGCCCTGAGGGGATATTCTCCCGCATTTGGTCTGATCAGCTAGTCAGGTCAGGTGCGGGTAATGGGATGGGTCTGCTATGATGTGGCAGGGGTAAACCAGTTCTGCTGTCGGGCCCTGCTGCGGATGTCACTGATTGCATTGCGCAATTGACCCTTGTGCGGTGTGGTGCGGTGAGGATCTGTCCGTTCTCCCCTCTGGGGCTAAGATGCGAATGAATGTGTGTGAATGGATGAGTAAATGGGGAGTGTGTTGTCCTGTCTCGGCTACCTCCCTTTCCTTGGGGGAAGCAGCCTAGGTATATAGATAGATAGATGAACGTAAGCCTCAGTTATTTGTTAAGGGAAGGAGAGTGAACCAACCAGTTTTTGTGAACCCTTCTTCTGGTAAAGGCAAGTTAATGTCAAGTGACACTAGTGGGAACAGTGCAACCCCAGAGCATGTTAGTTCTATGAAAGTAAGTGAGGACAGTGTTGCCAGAGGGTTAAGAAAAAGTGTCAGGTTTTGCCAGTATTGCCAGAAAACGGGGCACTTCGGAGGATTGGTGCTGGAAAAAAAAAAAGGGAAAAGTCCCTCAGTAAAACCTGTTTCTTTAGTAAACTCTTGGGGATCTTTTGACACCTATAGGTAGCAGCCACCCACAGATATTGTTAGCAGTAGTCAGACACAACCCTAGCAGGTGCATATTGTTGATAAGGCCAGAGTGGAACTGACAGTGGTGGATAGACAGACTCCTGTAGAGCCAGTGTTAGACACTAGTAAGACTGGGGCAGTGCAGCCGTCTGGTTCAGGTGAGAGTGGTAATAAGACTCCATCAGAGTGTCCCCCCCCCCAAGCAGTACTTAAAGTGACTCCTTCCCAGGTCATTTATTTGCTAACTTTATTTCTAAGGGGTTAGATTCAGTTGATGGAAAAGGTGGTAAGGAGGTCACTATACTTAGAGACACAGGAACTTCATAGTCACTAATGTTGAAGGGGATTGTTGATGTAGCTGTCCCTAATGAATGCGTCTTGCTACAGGGTATATCTGAGTTTGTAACTGTTCCCCTAGTTGAGGTGAAGCTGGTTCAGTGCATGTGGGTGTTGTTGACCAGCTTCCTGTGCAAGGGGTCACTTTCCTCTTGGGTAATGACCTGGCGGGAGGACAGGTGAGTGCTGTTCCCTGCGTGTCAAAAACTCCCCTGATTGAGGATAGGTCTAAAGAGTTGGAAGATACATGTCCTAAATTGTTTCCCGCATATGCTCAACTAGAGCTATGACGGCAAAAGCCAGCCATGAGAATGTTGACAGTAATGGTACTGGCAATGCCGATGATGATATTGGGCTTGGTGATACCTTTTTTGCCCAGTTAAATGACTCAGAGGTTGATACTCCCCAGACTGATGCAAGTGCAAAGTTAGCCGATTTGCAAAGATCTGATCCAGAGAGTGCCACTTTAATTGACTCAGCAGTTAGGGAAGATGAGTGTGAATCTGAACGGACAAAATGTTATTATTTAAGGCCAAATAACGTGTTAATGAGAAGTTGGAGAGCTCCTAGTGTTGCTCATGATAACAAGTGGGAGACTGTGCATCAGGTTGTGGTTCCAAGACCCTATAAGAAAAAAAATTATGTCCATTGCTCATGACTCTTCTTTAGCAGGTCACTTAGGGGTGAGGAAGACTCTCTCCCACATCTAGCAGCATTTTTACTGGCCTGGAATCCGTCGAGATGTCTCCTGGTTCTGTAGGTCATGTCACACCTGTCAGCTAGTCGGTAAGAGCAATAAGCCCATCCCTGCGGCTCCTTTGATTCCTCTACCTGTGTTTGAGGCCCCATTCACTAGAGTCCTTGCGGACATTGTTGGCCCTTTGCCTAAGACCTCTTCAGGCCACTAGTACATCCTCACAATGTTAGACATGGCCACTAGATATCCTGAAGTCATTCCGTTGAGAAATATTTCAGCTAAATTGGTTGTAAAGGAGATGCTAACCTTCTTTACCCGTTTTGGTCTCCCTAAGGAAGTGCAGTCGGATCAAGGCAGTAATTTTAATTCCAAACTTTCAGACAAACCCTTAAGGAGTTAGGAATCTCACAGATCACTTCCTCAGCATATCATCCTCAGAGTCAAGGTGCATTAGAGAGGTATCACCAAACTTTGGAAAGTATGCTCAGGAAACTATGCGTTGATGAAATGGAATGGGACAAGTGTTTACCTTTCCTACTTTTTGCAACCAGAGAGGCACCAAGCGAGTCCTTGGGCTACTCCCCATTTCAGTTAATCTTTGGTCATGAAGTAAGAGGTCCCCTTAAACTCCTCAAAGAACAATGTGTCAAGGATGATGACCAAATTAACTTGGTAGTCTATGTGTCAAAATTTAAAGAAAGACTGGCCTATAGTATGGAAGTAGCCAGGGCACACTTGGAGTCCTCTCAGGAGAAGATGAAGAGGTGGTATGACCACTCAAAGAAAGTTAGGCACAGAGTGTTTCACCCAGGCGATCTAGTTTTTGTCGTGCTTCCCATTCATGGTCAGCCTCTGCAGGTAAGTTTTGCAGGCCCTTATCTAGTGGAAAAGAGGGTAGGTGAAGTAAATTATGTCATTTTAACCCCAGACCGGAGGAAGGAACGAAGATTGTGTCATATAAAAATGTTGAAGGAGTACCACAGGCGAGACGTGGACCCCCCTAATGCTGCATGCGTGGTGTCGGCTGTCAAGTTTGCGGACCCCCCTAGTGCTGCATGCGCAGAGTCGGCTGTCGAGTTGGCGGAGGACGAGGGCTGCCCTTTGACTTTGGACCAGATGACCAATTGGAGAGAAAACCAGGAAGCTTGGAGTACACTGACTGATAAACTCTCCCACTTGACTACAGAGCGGTGTGCTGAGCTTGCTGCCCTTCTCAGGAAGTCCCCTGATGTCTTCCGGGACACCCCAGGACAGAAGGAAGTGGCACAGCATGATGTGGACGTTGGAGATGCCAGCCCTGTAAAGCAGTCCCCCTACCTGGCTAGTCCTCAGAAGCAGACCATCATTCGAGAGGAGCTGAACTACATGTTGCAGGAGGGGTTAATCGAGTCCTGGCAAAGTGAATGGTGCTCCCCGGTCATAGTGGTTCCAAAACCCGATGGGTCACATCGCTTTAGTATTGATTATCGTAAAGTCAGCTCTCTTACCAAGACTGATACTTACCCACTTCCTAGAGTAGATGATTGTGTGGACGCAATAGGTAGTGCTAAGTTTATCACAAAATTAGATTTAATGAAGGGATATTGGCAAGTCCCACTCACAGAAAGGGCCTAAGAAATTTCCTGTTTTGTGGCTGGTGGCAGGTCTTATAAATGTAAGGTCATGCCCTATGGTATGAAGAATGCTCCTGCCACTTTCCAAAGGCTGATGAATGATCTCACCAAGGATGTTGAGAGCTGTGTAACTTATATTGACAATGTTGTTATTTTTAGCAACACCTGGGAACAACACTTGAGCCAACTAGATGCCTTGCTTCAGAGACTGTCCTCTGCTAATTTAGTGCTTAATTTAGCTAAATGTGAATTTGTGAGGGCTTGAGTGCAGTACCTAGGTTATGTGGTCGGTTTAGGCCAAGTGAGTCCTGATGTTAAAGTTCAGGCCATAGTCAATTCCCCCCAACCCAAAAATAAGAGAGAGTTGCAAAGATTCTTGGGTATGGTAGGGTACTACAGACGTTTTGTCCTGAACTTCTCTGATCTTGTAGCTCCCCTCACTGATCTGTTAAGAAAAGGAGTCAAGTATGAGTGGAAGCCAGAATGTGAGGAAGCCTATTCTAAAGTCAAAGCCATCCTGTCAAGTCACCCAGTGCTTCAAGCTCCCAATTTTGATAAACTCTTTAAATTAGCTGTTGATGCCAGTGGCCTAGGAGCCGGCGCAGTTTTGCTTCAGGATAATGATGAAGGCTTTGAAATGCCTGTGTGCTATTTTAGTAAAAAGTTCAATACGGTCCAGAGAAATTATTCAACTATTGAGAAAGAACTCCTTGCACTCATACTTGCCCATCAACACTTCTCTGTATATGTTGGTCCAGGGTCAGGTGATGTTGTAGTGTACACTGATCACCACCCTCTGAAATTTTGTCCAAATAAGGACAAAAATCTTAGATTGACCCACTGGGCGCTATTTTTGCAAGCATACTTCCTTGATGTAAGACATGTAAAAGGTGTTAGTAATGTTTTAGCAGATTACCTGTCCAGAACTTGATTGTATAGTATCCAAAAATTTCCCCTTGGGAAATTTCTTCTCTCAGGAAGGGAGGTGTCACTGTCGTCGTTACCCCAGTAGCGAATGGGTGAAATAGAGGATAAGGTGATAATGAAAGGGGAGAGAAGCGAGTCATTAATAACACAAAATCTTTTTCTTATCAGTTTTGCTGCATGTAAGGGTAACCCCAGTCCCCACGGTTATTTACCCAAGCGGTCACTTTTTGCCTTCTCAGCTGATAAGACCCCAGATGTTTCTCTCACAAATTACACAGAAAGTTCCTCCTGTCCTTGAACTGTGGGTGTGACATAATGTGGGAGGAGCAAAGTAGGGATGTTTGCCAATTAGAAGCCTAAATGGCGCTTTCGTTACGTTCTTGATGGCACGCAATTTGTTCTGTGTGAAGTGTATGAGGCCCTCATTGGTAGCAGGTGCCTCTATTGTTTCTGTATGGACGGAGATTATTTTTAAGACAGCCTAGTGGTTAATTAGCTGAGAAAGGCGGAGTAAGTCTCCTTTATAAGCTCCAGGAAAATGTGAAGAGACACATTTAGTCTCATTTTTGTACAAACATCCCTGTACACATTTGTCTTATTTTGTACACACATCCCTGTACATATTTTGTCATTTGTACACATTTTGTCCCATTTACTGTCACGTTACACTTTTGTCACATTGTGTTGCACTTTTCCCCAACACTACTCAGTACGTGACTTTGATTACAAAACACACTGTTTGTGTACAACTTCCCATTTTTGGTTTACTCCTTCATTTACACTTGTGTGTGATTTATATCTGGATTTAACCTTCGAAGTCTCCACGTTTCCTCGAGCTTTGTGAGTACTTAGCTTCCACTGACTGTATTCAGGTTAGATAAGAAATAACTTGTTTTATATTTGTATCGTGAGGCCAATATGAATCCTCCCTTTTGTAAAACGAACCCTGGTTTCTTCTTTGGTTGAGTATGTAATAGTGTACAGTAAATTTAAGTTAGTTTTCTTGCAAATTTTATGTTATCCGTTTTGGTGCTTAATTAAGGGTTGAGAGCGCACTGTAATATACTCCCCCATAACAATATATATATATATATATATATATATATATATATATATATATATATATATATATATATATATATATATATATATATATATATATATATATATATATATATATATATATATATATATATATATATATATATATATATATATATATATATATATATATATATATATATATATATATATATATATATATATATATATATATATATATATATATATATATATATATATATATATATATATATATATATATATATATATATATATATATATATATATATATATATATATATATATATATATATATATATATATATATATATATATATATATATATATATATATATATATATATATATATATATATATATATATATATATATATATACTATATATATATATATATATATATATATATATATATATATATATATATATATATATATATATATATATATATATATATATATATATATATATATATATATATATATATATATATATATATATATATATTATATATATATTAATATATATATACAGAATATATATATATATATATATATATATATATATATATATATATATACTATATATATATTAATATATATATAGAATATATATATATATATATATATATATATATATATATTAATATATATATACAGAATATATATATATATATATATATATATTAATATATATATATATATATATATATATATATATATATATATATATATATGTATTTATATATACAGTACATCCCCACAGTAGGCAAGTTCCGAGTACGCGATCCGCCTTGTACGCAAAGACCTATTTTTTTGTGTGTGTGTTATTTATTTATTAGTACGCGAATTGAACTCCTTGTAAGCGAAACGGGCAGCGAAGAGTGGCCCAAATCCAGGGTTACCCCGAGTATGCGACATTGCCCCCCCACGAAGTGATAACATGTAAAGGTCTATGTATCTATCAATCTATTGCCAGACGCCATAATCCCGCAAGGGGTGGCCATTTGACTTTGAGTTATTGGTTTTATGTGAAGGGGCACTAACCCTCCACCAACCCACTTGTTGACACTTAGGGAGCACATATGGGTTGGTTGTTTGGTTACCACCCAGCACTGTAAATGGTTTATTGGCTTACAGAAACCATTTGGCTTGTCACTCAATGTAAAGCCACCTATAAAGGAAAGAAGAGCAATAAGAAGTGACTGGAAAGATGCGAGATATAGGAAGAGAGGAGGGCAGGCACAGAAAAAGAATGATTAAGGCTAAGGAAGAAGTAGGCAGCACTACATCAAGTGAGTGGATGATGGTTGCACCACCTACCACCAATGATTTACGTAGTAAATCCATAATCTTGTAGGTTTACTTTATCTTAATATGTCTTGTAGGTTTACTTTATCTTAATATGTCTAGCAGGTTTACTTTATCTTAATATGTCTCAGATAGTTTCCCTGTATAGTACAATACTTAGGTCTGAAAGACGTCTCATGGGTTGCCCATGAAAGGGAGTGCCACCCATATGTAATTTTTCCCATAAGTTTATGTATTCACAGTAAGCGAATTCCTAGTACGCGACGTCCTCTGCCGCCCATATAGGCACATACTAGGGGGATGTACTGAATATATATATATATATATATATATATATATATATATATATATATTGTTACATAGCCTATGATTTCATCATCCCTTGTATAATTCTAACTTATAATACAGTTTTGTTCATGATTGCATCATCCTTTGTATGATCTTAATGTACAGTATGCTGCATGTTTGTTCACGATTCGACACGTGGCTTCCATAGTGACCAGGCTTGCGTGTTCTACCTCACTCCCCCCTTCTCCCCCTTATAGTAGAGTAAGTCGTTCTTTCTGTTGTTCAGAGCAGGACTGTCAACTCTTCCTCCCCTATGCCTTCATTTCCGCGTCCTTCTTACAAGTTGAATCAAGCTCTGCCGGCCCCTATATAATGAGCTCAGTCTCTGCATTAGTTGCCACTTAGATCTACTCCTCATTCTGTTCACATCTCTGTCCTCCCCTGTACAGTTATTATTATTTTTGTGAGTGCTCAGGAAGTCTCCAGCCATCTAGCTGCTGTATAATTTGAGTATAAAAGTTATTACCATTTTTCTTGTAATGTATAGCCTAAGGCATTAATTCGTAAGCCCGGTCAAGTTTTTATGATTCATATTGGTTCCATACTGTCAGCCAGTATTAATAATATTATGTATCTGTAATAATATTATATCTTGCTTTAACTGAGCATTATCCAGTTTTCTCATTTATCAAGGCTGACTAAGATAAATTTGCCCTTGCTAAATTCATCTTAATAGAGGCTATTGCAGTTAACCATATATGTAACCTGTTTTGCCATTACATTATCCTTATGAGTCCTGAATGTTTAGTTGTTAGTTTGAGCATTAAACTTTAACTTGTAATTTTACCTAAGTCTTTTGTTTTGAACCTGGAACGTTGCGGGACAGTAGTGATTTTAGTATTCTCACTTGAAGCGTTCATTATCTCTCTCTGTTCCGTAACATTAATTTGGCGACCTCTTATCAGGATATTCAGGATACCATAAGGATATTGCTTGATATTTTGTGACTGTGATTTATTCATGATGTCTACTATTACTACTCTTGATGAAGCCAAAGATTTTTTGTCAAATGTGCAAACAGTGTGTGATGTAGAAAACAGAACAAAAAATGAACTTAAGCTTGTTGCTGAACAATTGGGAAATGCTGTTCACTCTCATCATTCTAAAGATCAAATTGTTGGCATGATTAATAAAAGCTTGTTTAATGTAACTCCTCCAGATCAGCAAATGCAGATTGAAATAGCTAAGTTTCAGCTAGCCTTGCAGGAGACTCGTGCTAAGGAGGCTGAGTTTCAGGCACGTGCTAAGGAGGCTGGGTCTCAGGCTCGTATTCAGGAGGCACAAATTGAACTTGCTAGGATTCAGGCAGACCATGAGTATCACATGAAACAAGGTGGAAGTGGATCATCTAGCTCTGATGATTCTGATGTGACTAAAAATGATAAACGTGTCCCTCCTTTTAATGAATCTGATTTAACAGAGTATTTTCAGTTGTTTGAGAGGGTAGCTACAGGTTTTAATTGGCCCCAAAAGTATTGGCAAGTACTCCTTCAGAGTGTTCTCACCGGTAAAGCTCAAGTAACTTATGCATCTTTGCCTCAGGATCAATCTGATAATTATGATTTAGTTAAGAGCTTGATTCTTAAGGCCTATGAGCTTGTTCCTGAAGCCTATAGAGTAAAATTTAGGACAACTTATAAGCAAGATAAGCAATCCCATGTTGAGTATGCAAAAAATCAAAGAAGATCTGTTAGAGCAGTGGTTAAATTCTAAGAATGTAAATTCTGATTTTGATAAATTTAAGCACATGATTTTGCTGGAGGACTTCAAAAGGTGTATTAATAAAGATGTAAGCCTATATCTTGATGAGAAAAGAATAGATAATTTGTCTGATGCTGCAGTTTTAGCTGATGAATATGTTCTCACTCACAAGAGATATTCTAAAGAAAAAAGGAAAGCTGAGAGTAAGTACGTTGCCTCTACTCAGAGTACAGGTAACAGGAAAGAGAATAAAGATGATGATTCTAAGGAAGTAAATACCAGCTCCACCTCTAGATTTCAGAAAAGTAAATGTACTTATTGTAGTAAGCTTGGTCATACTAAAATGTTTAGGAGACAGCGTGAGGTGAACAAAAAGGAGTCTTTAAGTATTCAGTCAATTGGTCTAGTGTCCACCCTTGAGAGTTCCCAGAATTCTTTAACCGAGTTAACTGAACCTGCTTTGAGGGGTAAATTAAATTCTCATGATGAAGCTTCTCTTTTGAGCAGTAACGTGGGTGACACTCTCAAGAGTTCATGTGCTAATTTCCTGTCTGATGGTTTTGTCAGTCCTCTGGACAGTAATGACAGGAAATCAGTTAAAATATATCGTGATGCAGGTCCTTGCCAATCCCTTATGCTGACCAGTGTTCTAGGCTCTAATGTTAATTCCTCTGCTGAAACTGTAATCTTACAAGGTGTAGGGAATAATTACTTCTCTGTCCCTCTGTGCAGAGTGAATTTAGAGTCTGGTTTTGTTAACCCACCCCATCCCGACGTTTTTGGACCTTTTTTTTTTTTTTTTTTTGGCTCAAACATCCGCTTTTGGTGAGAAACACCGAAAATTCATAAAGAAATCGCTCACCTGAGGTTTAAAATACCGGATTTAGGTGCGAGTACTTCCTTACCTGACTGAGTTTTCTAATAGGCTGGCACCAAAGAAAACGAGTTCTATGGGAGGGTAACTATTTTATCCACTCATAAACAGTATTTATTTATTTACTTGGTACGAATTTATATGTAGTACAAGAGTATATTGGTTTTCAAACAGTAATATAGGCATTATAAGCATTGTTTCACTCACTAACTCATCACCATTCATGACCTTTTTTTTCCCACATTACCTGATCATCATTTCTGACTGTTTCTTCCTCTAATGCTATGTAAACTATGTCCTCCACATTGTCATCGATTAGGGAATCACTCTGGCCCTGAATGTCTTTATTGGCCAGGTCACTGGTAACAGGTGAATTGCCGAGACAATGGCGTGCAGGGGGGGGGGTAGAGGTTATGCGGTGTAAGGCATTGTTCCTGCTTGGCATCTTGTAGAGGAATAGAGGAAGGTGTCCCGTGTATACGTGCCAAAAATCACTCCCGAAATCACTCGTGAAAATTGAAAATTGTGCAAATTAGGGACCTTGCAATGTTGCTGCGTTAATTCACGTCGCCGTGACGGCGCGGGTTAATGGTTCCATTATGGTTGGGTTGGTTGAGACGCTCCCAATGTCAGGTGTAACTTTCTTACTTGGAAATGATATTCGTGGAAGTCAAGTGTGTTTAGCTCCTCAGATGTCTAGGGAACCAGTGACTGCCACCCAGGATTGTGATGTCCCAGATGTGTTCTCTGCATGTGCGGTCACTAGGGCTAAGTCTAAAGTTACTGGTGACTTAGAGGATAATGATGATGATGATGTTATCCTAGCTGACACTTTTCATGCTAATTTGGACCACTCACCAGATGAGGCAGTACCCTGTAGTGTTGATAATTTGTCTCATCAAGAGTTGGTTGAGTTGCAGGTTGCTGACCCTGAGTTGAAAGGTCTAGCTAACTCTGCTTGCAGTGAGGAAGAGTCAGCTGGTGTTTCTAATTGTTATTATATAAAGTCAGGAGTACTTATGAGGAAGTGGAGACCCCCAACAGAATCAGCCGACTGTGAATGGGAGGTTGTACATCAAGTTGTCATCCCTCGGGTTTGTAGGCAGGATATCATTAGAGTGGCTCGTGATTCCAGTTTGGCAGGACACCTTGGAGTGAGGAAGACTATGGCACGCATTTTGAAACACTTCTACTGGCCAGGTATCTTCAGAGATGTTTCCTGGTATTGTAAGTCTTGTCACACCTGTCAAGTTGTGGGGAAGTGTAATCAGACTGAAAAGGTTGCACCTCTAGTTCCCATTCCCCCTTTTGAGGCGCCATTTACCCGTGTGTTGGTGGATATTGTGGGCCCTCTTCCTAAGACTTCTTCAGGATTTTCTTATGTGTTGACCCTGACTGATATGGCTACTCGTTATCCTGAAGCCATTCCACTTACAAATATCTCAGCAAAGAACGTGGTTAAGGAAATGCTAGGGTTCTTCACCAGGTTTGGTCTGCCCAATGATGTACAGTCAGACCTGGGAAGTAATTTTATGTCCAATGTTTTCAAGCAGTCTCTGAAAGAATTAGGCATCACCCAGATCACGTCTTCATCTTACCATCCCCAGACCCAAGGAGCATTGGAGAGATATCATCAAACATTCAAATCGATGCTCAGGAAATACTGTTTGGAACATCAGAAAGATTGGGATAAAGGTCTTCCATTCGTTGTATTTGCCGCAAGAGAATCTCCAAATGAATCACTGGGCTTCTCACTCTTTGAGCTACTGTTTGGCCATGAAGTAAGAGGACCCCTTAAGCTACTCAAGGAATGCTGGCTGTCAGAGGAAGATGACGTCAACCTGCTGGAGTATGTGATGAACTTGAAAGAACGGCTGTCCACTGCTTTACAGCTGGCGAGAGAGAATTTAGGAGCTGGTCAGGAGAAAATGAAGACTTGGTATGATAAGAAGTCCAGGTTATGCCACTTTCAGCCAGGAGATCAGGTTTTGATTCTGCTACCAGTGCATGGGCAACCTCTTCAAGCCAAGTTTAGTGGTCCTTATTTCGTGGAGAAGAAACTCAGTGATGTCAACTATGTCATCGCCACACCAGATCGTAGAAAGAACAAGCAACTTTGTCACATCAACATGCTAAAGTTATATCACAGGCGGGACGAAAATAACCCAGTCTGCACTGTAGCTGTTCCACCCGAGTCTGCAAGTGAAGCTCTCCCATGCAGTATGTGCCTGAGTGATAGTTTGGGGAAGAATCCTGATATCATGAATGATCTCCAGACTAAGCTTTCTCATCTAGCTCCCGAGGAAAGGCAGGAGTTTTCGGCATTACTGCAGGAGTACCTGCAAGTGTTCCGTGCCACTCCAGGAAGAACCACTGTGTTGATGCATGATGTCGATGTTGGAGACGCAAAGCCAATTAAACTGCCTCCTTACCGTGTGAACCGAGTGAAAGTTCCTCTCATCCAGAAGGAGCTTGGCTACCTGTTAGAGCACAAGATGATTGAGCCCTGTCAGAGCGAGTGGAGTTCTCCTGTCACTCTAGTCCCTAAGCCAGGTGGGTCACAGCGGCTTTGCATCGACTACAGATGTGTTAATCAGATAACAAAAACAGACACTTACCCTCTCCCTCGCGTGGAAGATTGCACAGACAAGATCGGAAAGGCTAGGTACATAAGTAAGTTTGATTTGTTAAAGGGATACTGGCAAGTACCTATGACTGAACGTGCTAAGGAGATCTCATGTTTTGTAACACTAGGAAAGACTTTTGTATGTTCTGTAATGCCATATGGTATGAAGACTGCACCAGCCACATTTCAGAAGCTCATGAATGTTGTAACAGAGGGTTTGGCAGGGTGTGTTGTTTATATTGATGATGTATTAATCTTCAGTGACAACTGGAAAGATCACCTATGCCATATCAGTAAATTTCTTGAGCTTTTGGTTCAGGCTAAGCTTGTAGCGAATTTATCAAAGTGTGAGTTTGGTCAAGCTAAAGTTCAGTACCTTGGGTACGTGATTGGTGATGGACACGTTGCACCACCAGGAGCTAAGGTTCAGGTTATAAGTGATCTTCCCAGACCTAAAAGTAGGAAAGAGCTACAAAGATTTTTGGGAATGGTAGGTTATTACAGGAGATTTGTTCTTAACTTTTCAATTCTTGTATCACCACTTACAGACCTACTGAAAAAGGGAGTAAAATTTATCTGGACCGATAACTGTGAATCCTCTTTCAGTAAACTTAAAGCTATCCTATTAAGTCAGCCAGTGCTCGCTACTCCAAATTTTGCTAAGCTTTTTAAGATGGCTGTTGACGCAAGTGATACAGGAGCTGGGGCTGTTTTGCTGCAAGAGGATGATCAGGGTATTGAACACCCTGTATCTTATTACAGTAAGAAGTTCACTCCACCTCAAAAGAACTACTCAACTATTGAGAAAGAGCTTTTGGCCTTGATTTTGGGTATACAGCATTTTTCATTTTATTTGTGTTCTGGTTTTGACCCCATAGTCATTTATACCGATCATAACCCACTGAAATTCCTTAGTAAGTTTAAAGATAAAAATCAGAGATTGGCAAGATGGAGTCTACTTCTTCAGGAGTATTCATTAGACATACAACATGTCAAGGGGAAAGAAAATGTTATTGCAGATTGCTTATCTAGACTTCAGACAGATTGTTTTAGAGTAATAAGAAATTTCCTTTGTAAATTTCTTTTTCTTTGTGGGGAGGTGTTACATAGGCTATGATTTCATCATCCCTTGTATAATTCTAACTTATGATACAGTTTTGTTCATGATTGCATCATTTTTTGTATGATCTTAATGTACAGCATGCTGCATGTTTGTTCACGATTCGCCACGTGGCTTCCATAGTGACCAGGCTTGCGTGTTCTACCCCACTCCCTCCTTCTCCCCCTTATAGTAGAGTAAGTCGTTCTTTCTGTTGTTCAGAGCAGGACTGTCACCTCTTCCTCCCTTGTGCCTTCATTTCCGCGTCCTTCTTACAAGTTGAATCAAGCTCTGTCGGCCCCTATATAATGAGCTCAGTCTCTGCATTAGTTGCCACTTAGATTTACTCCTCATTCTGTTCACATCTCTGTCCTCCCCTGTACAGTATATTATTATTTTTGTGAGTGCTCAGGAAGTCTCCAGCCATCTAGTTGCTGTTTAATTTGAGTATAAGTGTTTTTGCCATTTTTCTTGTACTGTATAGCCTTAGGCGTTAATTCGTAAGCCTGGTAAAGTTTTTATGATTCATATTGGTTCCATACTGTCAGCCAGTATTAATAATATTTTGTGTCTGTAATATTATTATATCTTGCTTTAACTGAGCTTTATCCGGTTTTCTCATTTATCAGGGCTGACTTAGATAAATTTGCCCTTGCTAAATTCATGTTAATAGAGGCTATTGCAGTTAACCATATATGTAACCTGTTTTGCCATTACATTATCCTTATGAGTCCTGAATGTTTAGTTGTTAGTTTCAGCATTAAACTTTAACTTGTAATTTTACCTAAGTCTTTTGTTTTGAACCTGGAACGTTGCGGGACAGTAGTGATTTTAGTATTCTCACTTGAAGTGTTCATTATCTCACTCTGTTCCGTAAGAACATATATATATATATATATATATATATATATATATATATATATATATATATATATATATGTGTGTGTGTGTGTGTGTGTGTGTGTGTGTGTGTGTGTGTACAGGAAGAATCTAGTGAATAGCT
This sequence comes from Coenobita brevimanus, assembly GCF_032717465.1. Classification (NCBI taxonomy): domain Eukaryota; kingdom Metazoa; phylum Arthropoda; class Malacostraca; order Decapoda; family Coenobitidae; genus Coenobita; species Coenobita brevimanus. Next base: position 27,310,028 of record NC_137028.1, on the reverse strand, counting down.
GAGTAAGAAAAAGAACTATGGTTAATCAGCTTAAAACTGTTACCTATAATATCAGAAGTTTGTAAAAAAAAAAAAAAAAAATGCAAAAAACATCCTCGTATGTCTTCGACCATATGAAAGGCGTTATGAAGCTGTTTTCAAAAGAAACACTGGTGAAAATAGTTTTGAGAACGAGAGTGAATAAGTAAATGTACCCAAGAATGTCACCACTGAATCGCACATCAGATGTAATTGCATTGTAGAAGATAGAGAAGAGGGATGATCTACAGAACTATCCAACATTCGTATCTATAAGAAAGCAGACTGGACGAGTTTAGGCTGTTGGTCATAATTATGTGAGGACACTTGCCTACTGGATTAATCAAATGTAGAAAAAAAAAGTAAAATATTTAAGGCAAAACTGCAATATTATCATTATTAAATGTCTATTTCCTATACTTGTTTCTTAAGAACCAATATGTTAATAAACGAATTAAGTCCAAGAGTATGAGAAATTTTTGTAATGACTGTTAAACGGTATGTGTTGTTTCTATTAATGAGTAAGAGGTCCACTGCTAGCTTGAGCTTTTTATATGAGAATGATACCCAATCAAACCTTTCCCCATTCTGGCATGATAAGAATCAGGAAGGGATTCCTGACGTCAGATCAGTTTGTGTAAAGTAGTGGTGTAGTAATGACTTTGGTAAAATAATGATGTTGTTATGACTGTGTTAACTAGTTAGTGTATATATGTACGTGTATCTCTAGAACACTAATATGGTGTAAAAGACACCCCTCACTACATCACGTGATAGTGGGGTGAGGGGCCTGGGTCTCCCTGTACCTTCATTTGGAAGGCGGACCTGACGCACGGCTCACCTGCGGGATGGTTGCCAGAAAGTAAATTTCGGGAGATTTTTACCCCACGTTAGTGTGCACTGGGTACTGTTGCATGAACTGACACCAGAGTGATCGAAATTATGTTTGGCATTATTTTTACGTGTTTCTCTTTTGGATGTTGTGTAATACATATCTGGGTGACTAAATACTTATAAAAGTATTGCAGTGTTCATTTAGATTTGAAAAAGTTTTTCAGAAATTTCACACAAAATAATCCATGAAATTTTCTTTGAAACGTATGGCTATAGCCTTTGTGATGAACAATTACCATTTATCGTTCATTTACAGAGATAAATAATAGTAAAAATAATTTTCACTGCACATTAGTCTTTGTTTACTCAAAAAATACCCCTTGTTCGTACTTCTCCAGCACAGTTCCTAGTGCTACCAGAAGGCTGTGGCTCCACCAGCCGAGGCTCCCACGACCTGCGTGTGTGAGCCTACGATCAGCTCCTAAGCTCAATCGTCTCCATACCTCAGGATTTTTCCCTTAGTCACATAGTAAGTTTTAGGCTTTCAGCACTTTTTTTCAGTCACCCCCCCTTAGTATTAGGATTTGGTTTCCAGTCACTAATTAAGCAGTTAAATGAGAGTAAAAAGGCTATATTTTCTATATATACTTGCAAAATTTAACATATTTTGAACAAAACTATTTCTTGTCATTTATCAATATGGGGTATATTTCTCCCCACATTAGTGATGGCATTAGTTGGGGTTAACGTTGGTGTACTTGAAGTATGTACTGTGTATGTATGCTTGTTTATGTGTGTGTGTGTGTGTGTGTGTGTGTGTGTGTGTGTGTGTGTGTGTGAGAGAGAGAGAGAGAGAGAGAGAGAGACTAACCTATCCGATATTTTTAAAAATAGGCCTTCCTTCTGACCCAGCAAATGATTGACCTGATGAGAGGTACACAAGATTTATGACTGCAACCCTTGTTACATTTGCAAATGCAATGTGAAAGGGATTGTATGTTTGGTCCTGTTTGTCTGTCTGTTTTTGTCTGTCTCTCTGTTTGTGGTTCTGTTAGCAAGATATAAGGATTAGCTATAGGAAGGAACTGCACAAAGTTTGACATTATGATTGAGGAGCCTCAGAGGAACAGATTAAATTTTTAGTCAAGATGATCACTGGTCATAGGTCAAGGATCCAATCAACTCACCAGATTTTGACTAAACTTGGTCAAACGGTTGAGGGACAGAAAAGAATGAAGTATTTCAGTTTTGAGAACATTCAGTCAGATACAAAGATTATAAGACAATATAAAACTTTCAGCCTATAACTCATTCATTATATTATTTACTTTGGATGAAACTCGGATGAGGTCGAAAATTTGTCTGTCTTCAAAACAATTGGTTGTAGGTCAAGATTATATGGTAAAGTTGACTTAATCACTCGATCCAATTTGAACCAAGCTTCGTGGATAGGTTCAGAGCTTGGTAAGGATTAAATAATTTCATTTTGAGAGTGGAATGCTCAGAGGTCAAGGGCGCAGGGATGGTTCAGATATTCGGCCTCAAAGTCCCTCCCCACAATCATTGCAGACCTGTCGTGTACCAGCATGCTGATCAACAGTTTCTGAAGTATGGTTACAAATTATGTTATAGCAATAGAGAAGCAGGGAACTTGTTTCTATTCATCACTTTTATTTGGTTATTATCTGACATTTTTTCCACTATTACCAAACTCCAAAATCACAGATGACTACTGATTCTGTGCACAGGACTTCAGACCGATTGTACTGCGCGAGTTTTGGACTCTCTCCAAGCTTTATCGTTTTGTTTCCTGTGAATATGGGAAGGCAGTGTGGAGCCACAACACAACACCCAGCACCAGCATCATGGTCTGGTCAGCGACACGTACCATGATAAATGCATGAAAATATGAGGAGACACACTGTTTTTAATTAAACTGTCAACCACCATCATGTATTACGAAGTTCATGAGCTGGGCATCTTATGGTGGAATATTGTTCTGCTACCTTGTTTCATGATTTTCTATCCATGTTGCCACAAACAGAATGGAGACTGTACATCTCAAATGACCGAATCTTAACCCTCCCAGGCACGTTGACGTGAATCGTGTTCTTTGTGGTTTGGCACATAAACGCACACTGACGTGAATCGTGTGAAAAAACAGAAAAAAAAAACATCAAAAGAAAAGTTTTGGGCCGATTTGCATCAAATTTGGATGTGTTCTAGCGGGCACATCCCTCATGCGAGGTAAACACTTGGCATCACTGTAGAACCTCCTCGGACCCTGTCTGTAGCGAGAAAACTCAGTACCTCTGAAGGAATCAGTCTGTAAGGCTGTGTCGCATGTGCTTTCCCTTTAAATCACCCTGATTCTCCCCCTCCTGCCCAAGTTGAAGCCTCTATGGACTGAGTGTGATAATATATTATTTCTGAGCATAATTTGAAGTGATTTTGTAGATGGAACATAGATATATATCTTGAGAAGATAATGTGCCCGTTATCAGTCGTTAAGCCTAGGGGCAAGACGAGTGTTCACTGTAGCTGAGTTTTGCCACTCCGCCTCCCCTGGGCCCTATGCTGTGACTACACATACGTGGATAGAAAAACCAATGCCTAAAATGTATAGTGTATGAAAGCTATAGTGGCTTGCTTTGTGATATATTGGAACTAGCACACGTTACGTACACCATAGCCATAGTGTGCAATGGGGCAGGCGTTACCTGTATGCTGTAGTCGGGAAGGGATTATTAGAGGTGTTTAAGGATGAATATTTTGATTTGATTGTGATACTGTGTATGTGTATGAATATGTGTTAAATACAAGGCCAACATGCTCCGAGTGTTTGTGAAGGAGTGTGGTGTGTGCCAATATTGCGGTGCATCGTGAATCTCGAGGTGAAGGTGCTGCGCCATGGTCACGTTGTACCGTAGTAAGAAACGTAAATACAGTCACTACTCATTTTACGATGGGGTTACGTCAGGTCATACCTTATCGTATGCCGATTTTATCATAAATCGGGAGATTGAAACACATCTTAAAAGGGGAGTTACGTCAACTCAACTTCCCAAAGTCACCTAACCAAGACTGAACCAAAAATGACAGCCCACCTTCATTCCTTCCTGTTTTGGTCCAAATTGTCTCCAAGTCATCCCCCCCCCCGAGGCTAGGGGACAGCCTGTGCTTATAGGCACTAGTGGTCAGCCTCTGAGTCAGACAGGAACAGGTTAGGAGGAGGGGAATTCAGCCCATACATGCACCAACCTTAGCACTGGAGCCCATACCTGCACCAACCATAGCACTGGGGCCTACAATGGCACTGACCTTACCACTGGGCACACAAATCCACAGTACTGTACAGTAATTCACCAAAAGTAACACTATCACACCAGTACAGGCAGAGTTACTCACGTACAGTAAATTGTTGCAACAACACGATACAGTACAGTAATCACACTTGCGTAATGTTGGCCTGGTGCTACACGATGTCTACTGTAGTACAATGTTTGGCTGAGAGGTGACGATAACAGGAGGGCACACATGAACAAGTTGAAAAGACAGGGCTTTGAAGGGGTGGCTGAACCTGAACCGTAACAATACACTGCAAGCCGGGGCCACCATCTTGCCTGAGACAAGCGACGGTCACCACGCATGTGCCTGGCTCTTTCCGATGGCAAAATCGTTATAGCGGGAAATTTATCATAAATCGGATTTTGTGGTGGAACTTTTCTATTATCGCTGCAGCGAATTATCGTAAACCGAATCAACATAAAACAAGTAGTGACTGTAACTGTGGCGGTAGGGGTGGAATCATTGTGGTAGTCACTTATTTGCGTATGATTTAGTGTAAAGTGTATGTGAAATGAGCTGTGAATGTCGTGAAGGGATAACTTTAGGGTGCATAGCATATGTTAGCGATACCTTAGCACCAGGCGTGTGGGGACATAAGGACTCCAGGCAACGACGTACATCATTGAACAGGTACTGTAACTTGCTAAGCCATTTGGTGAGAAGTTATACTTCATGTACAATGAACGTGAAATGTGCAGAGAGTGTTCGTGAAGGAATTCTGTGGGTGCTTAACGTGGGTTAGTGATACCTTAACGGCAGGTGTGTGGGGATATAAGGATGCCTAGCAACAGCGTGCGTCATTGAACAGGTACTGTAACTAGCTAAGACATTTAGTGAGAAGTTGTACTTTATGTACGATGAACGTGAAATGTGCAGCGAGTGTCCGTGAAGGAATTCTGTGGGTACGTAGTGTAGGTTAGCGATACCTTAGCGGCAGGTGTGTGGGGACGAAAAGATGCCTAGGAACCACGGACGTCATTGAACAGGTACTGGAACTTGTTAAGACATTTAGTGAGAGGTTACACTTTATGTACAATGAACATGAAATTTGCAGCGAGTGTCTGTGAAGGAACTCTGTGGGTGCATGGCGTAGGTTAGCGATACTTTAGCGGCAAGTGTGCAGGGACGGAAGGACGCCTAGCAACCACGTGCATCATTGAACAGGTACTGTAGCGTGCTAAGACATTTGTTGATTATGATTTATATAAAATGTTTGTGATATGTGTCATGAGTGTTCGTTGTGGGATATTGTGGGTGTGTAGCGTATGTCTGCGATACCTTAGCGACAGGTGTGCAGGCGACATAAGGGCGCTGGGCAATGATGGACGTCAGTGGACAGGTACTGTACTTTCTTAAGACATTTGTTGATCATTTATGATTATATAAAATGTTTGTGATATGTGTCACAAGTGTACATTGTGGGATATTGTGGGTGCGAAGCCTATGTCAGTGATACCTTAATGGCAGGTGTGCAGGTGACATAAGGATGCCGGACAACGACAGATGTCAGTGGACAGGTACTGTACCTTCCTAAGACAATTGTTGATTATTTATGATTTATAATAAAATGTTAGTGATATGTGTCACGAGCGCTAGTCGAGAGATAGTATCATGTGTTGGGGGAACCTTGGGGAAAGGAGGATAAATATATATATATATATATATATATATATATATATATATATATATATATATATATATATGTATATCGATAGATAGATAGATAGATATGTGTGGCACACACCCATGGACGACAGTGGACAGGTAGTACGCAGTGCAAAGACACTGAAAAGTTATCGTTTATGTGAACTGTTCGTAAATGGTGCAGCAATTAGCCATACAGAAAGATATAACATCACTTGTGTAGTGCTACTCTCTATGGAAGTTGTTGTGTGACAGTGAATAATATCTCTTGTTTTTCAGCTGAGAACCTAAACAGCTCATACTGGACTTTCTGTGTGTCAGTGCTTGCCATAATGCAGAAGAAGGGTTTGTCTTCTGAGGAGTGGCAGAAGGTTCTCTTCGAGGAGGAGACCGAGAATGAGGAGGAAGGGCAGCTGAACGATGCTTCAAGTGAGGAGGACTGGGACGATGTCCAACGCCATTCCCGTCGGGAGGCTTTGCCCCGACCCTTACCACCACGAAAGCAGACTTCACCACCACGAGTGTTGGGACCATCAGCCCAGCCATCGTCCTCACTTGGACAACAGGCATCGCCTTTGCTCGGACCTCTCACTCCAGCAGCCATCGCGGTCTCCACCTCTAGCCTCCAGTTCCCCCTTGACTGAGCCCATGTCACTAGTACCAGGACCTAGTCACGTGACACTGGCACCTGCACGTGGCACAGTGTCTGCGGCACAACTGGTGCAGGATGTGACTGTGTCATTGTCCCCTGCCCAGTCGACAAGTGTGCTGTCTCCAACAGCATTCATCCCCCCTGACGTTTTGCAGCAGCAGGAGGCAGCCTCATCATCATCATTGGAGCCGTCACCACCTCGACGAGGCCGGCGTGGTCCATGGCCCGGTTATGGGGGGTGGCCAAGGGGTTGTCGAGGAGGCAGAAGTTTGTTGGTAGGTCGACCCACTGCCACCACTGCGGGAGGTGTTGCCGCAGAGGATCCACGGTGGAGCAGTGGCCCATTCACACTAGCTAATGGGCCCTTCACAGGATGCCCAGGAATGAGGGTGGATCCGCCAACAATGCCTCTCCAATTTTTCCAGCTGTTTTTCACCATGGAGTTGTTGATGTATTTCACCCACGAGACCAACAATTATGCGTCATTCCTGGGGACTGTGCTGGATGCATAGTTCGTCTGTAATGAAGAGGAGATGGCCAGGTTCCTGGGGCTCTACTTCTTCATGGGGGTGGTGAATATGCCGACCGTCAGGCATTACCGGAGAAGATCCCATCTCCATAACTACCCCCTTTTCCAGCAAATGATGAGTGGCAGGCATTTCAGGGCCATCCTGAAACGCTTTCACATCATCAACTCACTCACTATACTCCAGGACAATCATGACAGGCTCATCAGGGTTTGCACGGTGATGGAGTACCTCCTTCAGCGGTTCCAGGACACCTACCTACCCAAGGAATACCTCAGCCTGGACAAGGGCTTGCTGGCATGGAAGGGATGCCTCAGCTTCTGCATCTACAACCCCATGAAGCCCTCGATGTATTCCATCAAGTTTCATATCCTGGCTGAGGCTCCCTCAGGGTACATCTGGTACTTCAAGGTGTATGCAGGGCAGAAGAAGGCACTGGAGACCACTGTTTGGAGCCTCGTAGTACCGCTGAAGGATCAGGGATACAAAGTGTACAGGGACAACTCTTATAACTCTGTATCCCTCTGCGAACGCTTCTTCAGTGCAGGAACCTATGTGTGTGGGACCCTATGCCTGGCAAGAAGAGCACCAAATCGGCTGCAGGACATCACCAGGATCAAGAACCTGCTAGAGGGGAGCATGGCAGTGATGCACAAGGACAACGTGATGGTATTGCTGTGGAAGGACAAGCGCATCGTCAACATGGTCTCTACCTTTGACAGCACAAGTACTGTCTAGAAGCAGGTTTGAGGGAAGACCAGGGGTCCTGACGAGAGGACAACCTATGTCCAGAAGACCGTTGACAAGCCTCGTGGTGGAGGACTACAATCGACACATGGGTGGGGTGGACCACTTCAACCAGATGGTCCAGTATTACCCCATCCAGTGGCAGACCATGAAATGGACCAAGAAGATCACCTTTTATTTCATCCAGATGGCCACTTTCAATGCGTTCGCCCTGTACAAATAGTGCTCGCATGGGTCAGAGGTCTGCTGGAATTTGTGGAGGAGGTAGTTGACAAGATCCTCCACTTTTATGAAACAGAGTGACCCGCATCAAGGCACATCATCCACCATGCCCCTGACCTTCCAACCCAACAGCCAGCAGGACCTCCAGCACTTGCGGCACCTGCAGCAACACCAGCACAGGTGCCATCACCACCGCCTCCTGGGCCAGCACCGTCTCCTGGACCAGCACCAGCACAGGTGCCAACACCACTATCTCCAGGAGGAGGACCAGCACAGAAGCCAGCACCACCATAGCCTGCAGGACCAGCACGGGTGCCAAGATGACCATCTGTAGCAGTTCCTGGTCTGTCGGGAGAACCTGCTGCCTCTGCCGTGCCCCGCCCTGCCACTGCACCTCCAGGACGACAAGACTGGGGAAGACCAGGAGGACATCCAACTAAGCGTCGAAGAGTCATCAATGACAGAGTGCAGTTGGATCATACACTGGGCCATTGACGGGAGAGGATCCCCAACCAGAGGAGGCTCGGGTACGTCCCGTGTGCCCTGGCAAAGATGAGGAGGGACATGAGCCACATGTGTCCTGTTTGTGATGTGACGCTTTGTGTGGGTGATTGCTTCGAATGGTACCCTACCGAGCAAAGTATTCCTTAGTGGAGCACACACACACACACACACACACACACACACACGGTAGAAGGGAGTTCGTGCCTCGCTCAGGTTGCAAAAAGTTTCACTGACGAAGTGGGTCGACGTATCGACACAGACGCACACACCCGACCCTTGCTCCCCCTGGAGCAAGGGTCGGGTGTGTGCGTCTGTGAAGGTCACGGCCTTGCCCTTGGATCGGACTACATGAGCTCTCAGCTCCCTTCCGGGAGGGTAAAAGATGACGATCACGACCATCCAGTGATCCTGACCGACCCGGTGAATTACACACACACACACACACACACACACACACACACTACATAACTCCTCATCTTCAAATCCCACAAGGTCCTTCAGGTAGCTCAACACCCTGGAGGAAGTGAGTTTTCCGAATTTTGTTGATAAGTACATTGACCTGTTATCAATACCCCTATAGTTTTCACACAAATAACCATTTTCTTTTACATATTAGACGTATGACAGAAAGTACAGCGTCATTAGCAGTAACTATAAAAAAGTAGTGTTCATATCTAGTAAGTTATAACACTATAAAAACAACCCTTGGAGATTTTGCAGTCTGTACATAAAAGAGAGAGAGAGAGAGAGAGAGAGAGAGAGAGAGAGAGAGAGAGAAGGCTTTGGGAGCATAGTCTTCAGGCAAAGGGGGGGGGGAAGACTTTTTTTTTTTCCGCTTGCGGTTAAAGTAGATAGCGATCGGAAGAGTAATAGCTTTGTCGTCCTATTATTCGAAAACAATTGGACGTATCGACTTCCTGTGAGAACCATGATAAAGAGCTGTAAATTCTACGTATGTGCAGGACATAACAATGTAATATCTCTGATAAAAAGTCGTTGTTACGTAGGCGGGAATATAGCGTTTGCTGTGTGCATATGATGAGAGTGACGCACGGCCTTGAGTACCCAGTCATTTTTTGCAAGTTGCTTGGAAACTATGAGGCCTATGAAAAAACAGAGGGTACTATGAGAAAGCTCATGAAATTCTACACAATAATATGAAATAAAAACATAAATATGCCAAAAAGTTATGAGGTAGAGCTCCTTGTATAAAAATATATATTTTTTAATGGCTTTCATTTTTTGGCTATTTTCTCGAAAACTACAAATCATATCATAACCGGATATTTATCATTAGAAATCTGATGAAATTCTCAATCAAAACTTCTAATAACATTTTCCTGTATGAGGGAAAGCATTCGAATGGTGATGTTGGGAAGTGAGATTGACGTTGCAAAATGTTTATTCAGGGCCATCTAATGTAGTTTTATTCGTGTTTATTTATTTATTTTTTTGCTCATCAGCTACAACAAACATTGACGAATGAGATGATATAGGTTTCATGGCAGTATATTGAGGTTTGGGTGGCGAAAATAAGGTGAGAATATGTGTTTTCAGCGGCTGGGCGGGCCGCCAGTCGAGCAAAATCGTGTGCCATGAAACTTACTGAAACGTATGCGTGCGCAAGAGTGTTATATACCTTGGCTTCATGAGTAATACATCTGGGATACCACTCTCCTTGCTCCCCACTTAGTCTTTAGATTTGAGCCCCCATCCTTCATGAAAGTGAGCAGGAAAAACAAGGCAGTAACGAGTTTTCCAAAGTGGCAGGTCAAAACTCATGTCTGTGATCAGTGATAAGCTCTACAGGTATGTGTAACGCGCAGGTTCCGCAACATCTATTTACAAATAAGTGAAAATGAAAAGCTATATCAGCTTTCATCGACATGGAAGGGTAATTACTTTACAGCCTTGTAGTGAGACAGAATATTAATGACAAACATGCCTGCTCAAATATGGAAACCATTCGTGTGAATTCTGTATACTCTTATGTTTATGACACTTGTCTGGCAATCTGCCTCCCATCCCTCATACTGCTATGTACAACCTCACTTTTAAGTCACTCATCTTAGTGAACAAGCCTACATCTTTTCTATCCATAATGACCTAGAGCAGCTTGTACAGCACCCTATCCGTATCCCTGACCGCCTTGGAGAGAGCTCCAACATACTTGACCTCTTCCTTACAACTAATCCTTCTGCTTACACTGTTAATCTTTTCTCTCCATTGGGCTCCTCAGATCATAACCTTGTTACCTTAACCTGTACTATCGCTCCAGTACGTCCTGCAGACCCTCCAAAGAAATTTCATCTGTTGCACTTTGGAGCTGCAGATTGGGAGGCCCTCAGGCAGTACTTCTTTGATTTTCCCTGTAATGATTAGTGCTTCCATGGCTGGGAGCCATCTGAGTGTGCCATGTGCATTACGGAGGTTATTTTCTAGGGAATGAAAGCATACATTCCCTTCTCATATCTTTTGACTAATGCAAGAAAGCCTTGGTTTAATCACGCTTGTTCTAATGCTGTCCACAACAAGGAGAGGGCCTATAAAAGGTACTGGAGCCAACTCACACTTGAATCACATCTTTTTTATGTTTCTGCCCGGAATCGTGCTAAGTCTGTTCTTCGGTCTGCTTAAAACAATTTCATCCGTACTAAATGCTCTCAACTCTCCAGCTCGAATTCTTCCCACTCCTTCTGGCACCTTGCCAAAAGCCTTTCTAACAACTTTACCTCATCATCCTTCCCTACTCTTTTCTACTCTGATGGCTCTGTAACTATCTCTTCTACTGATAAAGCAGATCTCTTTGCTCAGACTTTGTCCTCCAATTCCACCTTAGACGATTCCGGTGCTGTTCCTCCATCACTTCCCCATTCTGACTTCCTCATGGCTGACATTAAAATTTCTTCAGCTGATGTACTGTATTTTCTGGCATCACTGGCCTCGATACTTACAAGGCATATGGGCCTGATGGAGTCCCTCCTGTTGTCCTCAAGAAGTGTGCTTCTGTGCTTACACCCTGCCTACGTAAAGTCTTTCGCCTTTGTCTTTCAACTGTATCTTTCCTTTTTGCTAGAAGTTTCCTCTCATTCAGCTAGTCCCAAAGAAAGGTGGCCAGTCCCAACCCTCTAACTATCGTAAAATTGCTTTAACATCCTGTGTCTCAAAAGTTTTCCAGTCTATTCTTAACAGGGAATTTTTAAAGCATCTTTCCTATCACAACCTTCTTTCTGACTGTCAGTATGGGTTCTGTCAGGGACGCTCCACTAGTGATCTTCTCACCTACCTTTCAGACTCCAGGTCATCCTCTGTTTGGGACTTTGGCGACAGCTGTGCCACTGCACTTGACATCTCAAAGGCATTCGATCGAGTCTGGCATAAATTTTTAATTTCCAAACTGCCCTCTTACGGTTTCTATCCTTCTATCTGTGCCTTCATCTATAGCTTCCTTTCTGATCGTCCTATACCTGCTGCTGTAGGCGGCCATTGTTCTTCTCTTAGATCTATCAACAGTGATGTTCCTCAGGGGTCTGTCCTATCACCAACTCTCTTCCTTTTATTCATCAATGATCTTCTAAGCTGTACATCTAATCCTATCCACTCGTACGCTGATGATTCCACCCTTCACCTTTCCATTCGGTTCCCGCAATGTCCATCTCAGCAGTTACCTCAACAAACAAGGGATGAGGCTATGACACACCTACTGTAATGTCTGACTTGGCTCGCATCTCTGACTGCGGTAAAAATAATCTTGTTGTTTTTAATGCATCAAAGACTCAGTTTTTATACCTATCAACCTGTCAAAATCTTCCACAGAAGTACCCACTAATGTTTAATAATATCCAGCTCAATCCTGCATCATCCTTGAATATGGTTGGGGTTTCATTCACATGGGACTTATCTTGGAAAGATCTTATTGCATCTCTTGTAAAATCTGCTTCCAAGAGATTAGGTGTGCTAAGCTGACCCCGTGCCGTCTTTACTCCTGCACAGTAGTTGACTTTATATATGGGTTTTATTCACCCCTGTTTAGAGTACAACTCTTATGTGTGGGGAGGCTCCCCACATACAGCTCTTCTCAATAGGATGGAGTCAAAGGCTATTCGTCTCAACTCTCCTCCTGTTACTGGCTCCCTTCAACCTCTGTCTCTTCGCTGCACTGTTGCCTCATTATCTTTTTTCTATCGCTACTTCAATGGTCACTGATCCTCTTAACTGTCTGCTTGCATCCCTCCACTCCATGACGGGCGCATAGCACCCATCTTGCAACAAACTCTCATCTCTTTTCTGTCCAACTCTCTAATGGAAGAGTCAACCGTTACTCCCAGTCCTTCTTTTACAGTATGCAACAGGTCATCTCTGGAACTGTCTCCCTCTGTCTGTGTTTCCTCCTAGCCATGATCTCCAGTCTTTCAAACGCAGTTTGTCCAGGCATCTCGAATTGAGTGGATCTTGCATTTTTTTTTTTTTTTTTTTTTTTTTAAGGAACGTTCTGCCGGCTCAGCCTTTGGGTCCTTCTTCCTGGCATAAAAAAAAAAATACTCGAGCCACTGGCAACGACTGACGGGTCTCCCTTCCTGCTCCTGTTTCAACAGACCCACTAATAAGAAATGGAAGAGGAGAATCTTAGAATAACAACAGCCATTTGTTTACGCACATACAGTACTTAGGCATTTACAGCCTACTACTCTTCGGCTATTACTTTGCAGCCTCATTTCCATCTTTCATATAAGCATATAGCTATACTAGTGTCGTGGAAGATGTGACTGTGATAGACATTTTCCTTGGAACGTGATGACAATCAAAGCATATCCATCTGCAATTAGTCCTGGCCCTCCAGAGCCACCCAGTATCCCTTAAACTCCCTCATTACCTACTTTACCATTAGAATGCCATGAAAAACGATCCAGTCACTTGTGCTAAAACTACCTAAAAAACAAATATTTTCACTTTCGCACTTTGCCTTCATTTCTTCTCTCTCTCTAATTCTTTCCTCCTTCAGTACGATACTCACCCTTTCTCTGTGTCCATCTCTAACACCAGCTTTCTTATCCAGTTTTCCCTCCTTCCCTCCTCACATTACTCGTGTATTTCCCGTCCTTCTCCCTCTTTTCCCTTCCTCGTAATCTTCATTCTCGTACATCACATGCTTCCTAATTTTTCCAGTTTTCTCTCCCGCACTTCCTCTCACTCGCTCTCACTCTCTCCGCTCCCCTTCCTCTCGACTCCCACCCCAGCTATCATCAAATTAATTCATCAGTCCGTCGTGCGTGTTGGCCTAACTTGATCCCCGAGCCAGCTGCCATTACCCTCAAAATTGTTACTTCCTTCTTTACCAAGCATTTTCTAGAGGCTAGAAATATTGAAGTCATGCACTCAGTGATTTAATAGATTTATTCTTTGTAATTTTATTCATGTTGCCGGCAGAAAAACTTATTGGGGTAAATAGAGATTTGTTTTCTACCTGCACGGATTAAATCAGTTGTTTCCTAGCTTTGAAGTCTGATGAAAAAGAGCATATGATTTAATCCTCACTTGATTATATTGATCACATTTCCTGTAATGATACAAGGATTTATTTATTTTTTTCTTTTTACAAACTGGGTTTTCCATTTAATTATTTTTTTAAATCTCTCTCCTTTTTTGGTTTTCATAGTACGTTTAACTACCGAAAATAATACGTCTGCAAAATATGTGAGGGTGAAAATACTTTTTTTTTTTTTTTTTTGCATCAATGAATGGGAAAAAATATTTTTAAAAATGTGACAAATGATAATAGTATGCGTCCACATATGTTGATCGTAACAAATGAACTCAAAATGTGTGCTGCTTATTTGCTCCTGTCAGATATGTTCAAATGCTCGCCGAATCGTGAACTTTAAGTCATCATTTTCATACACTGTTTTCAAATTATGTACGAATTGCAAAAATTATGAAATATTGCCCAAAGATGAGAGACCTTCATTCATTATAAAGCAAGAGAAAAATGTATGTGCTATTGTTTTCAGCAAAAATTCAAATTTTTTTAAAGCTACATCATAAATAATTTACCATGAGACTACAACCCCCCTTCCCCCACAAGGTGAGTAGGTGCTTGGAAAACATTGGGTTAGATTGTTCTTTGCCTTCATTTCAACATCCATCATTCCCGGAGCACTGGATTTGCTGGATTAATAATCCTGATGATGAAGCCTTTTTCTTCTGAAAGAGAAATTAACGCCCATATTTATACTATCTGGTGAACATTTTAAATGATGGCCAATTTTCACTACTTCCCCGACATAAAATATACGACTCATTAGGACTGTCCATAAATTACTGACTTCTTCAATGACTGCTCTGTTATAAACTCGAAACCAGTATATGAATATGAAAGGGTTCAGAACAAACAATTTCACTTCGAACATGAGTTGATTAGGGGCCTAATGAACCTGAAAAAGATCCAAATTCTCTCTCTCTCTCTCTCTCTCTCTCTCTCTCTCTCTCTATATATATATATATATATATATATATATATATATATATATAAATTACCACTGATGTAAAATGTTTAACAACTGCTCCGAATAATCGTATAATCGAAGTAACTCTATGCATGTATAAAATAAAATTGTACAAACTGAGAAAGATGTAACCTGACATGTATGCCACACTGTTTTTTGATCCTTTGATACCCAAAAGTACAAATTGTTTACATTATGTGTGATATAGGTCTAATGCCCATGGAAAATCTGGAATTATAAACTTAACCGTCCTTTTAAATATATATTCATAATGAACTTGAAAAATAAATTGTGTCAGTATGTATTAGACTACAATTGCAAATTTTTGGTCTACGGAAAAAAAATTTATTCTTGCTGACATTAACACATATGGGCTAGATCGCTTTTACTCAAAGAGATTTCACAAAATGCCGCCCCAAAATATCACCATTTGGTGGCAGTCATGGAAAAAGTGACAGGTACAAGTCCAATAGTTGCACTTACCCCTGCTGGCTTACAAGGGAAAGGGAATATTATTTACTGAGAAATCGACAGCCAAGGGTCAAACCCTGGCTAAATTTTGTCTATGTGAAGGTCTATTACTGTGCAAAACTTTATATTCTTCTCTAAAATGTCTAGTTCAGCCCAGGTGGAGGTCTACCACTATGTAAAATTTCTTCTTCCTGATAAAAGTAAAACTATAGCCCCGCATACTGACGTTCCCAGGAGCCGTCCCTCATAGGGGGTTCCATGCTGCCTAAAAACTGGTCTGCGTGGGAAACTACCACTCAGCAAAATGTCATGCTCCAAGGTATAAAAGAAAAAAAGAAAAAAAAATCTCCCCACCCAGGGGCCAGCACACGCTCCAGTGAGAAGGTGGACCCACCCTGCCTATGACGATCAGAATGAAGGTTTATTGTAACATTGCAGAGTTCTTTTTCCAAAGTCAAATCTCAGAGCCAAGCATATTAGCGTTGTCTAGATATCCATGTGGGCCCCACTAGGCGGACATCAGGAAGGACCACCCTTTCACTGATATTCAGTAGCACTAACTGCACTCCCAGACGGGCACTCTTAGAAATCTTTAGGTGATGTTATGTTGAAGGTTAGTCTTATGACAGCGAGATGGGTGAGGTGATTGTGATATGTTGTGGGGGGCTGCACTGCAGAGTGTGCGAAAGGAATTACTTTAGGGTTGTATTTTGCACTAGTACTGATGCAGGGAAGGTCAATGGATGCATTGGAATGCAGCTAGGTGCACCCGTGTCTCTCTAGATAGGGTAGTTTCTGGGGAACAGAAGTTTCTTAGTGGTTCATTAAAGATGCTATGTGGCTGGAGGTTTGGGATGGCTGTGGCAGCTACAATATATACATAATTATGCATCGGTAAGTATTCATGAAGTGTAGTGTTGCATGAAGGTGTAGGGGAGTTTGGAAACATTCTAGTAATGCTGATCGGAACTGCTTTGCTTTTCGTCTTGTTTTTTTGTTCTAAGAGGATGATGCAACATAAGATAACATGGGCTAGATGCACCTTGACCTGAAGAGATACACTGTCTGTCTTTTATAATTATAAATTTTTTGGTTAGAATTTTTTTTTTTTTATTGATCAAAGTGATATGTTTTTAATTCCTGCATCCAGCTAGTATTCAGAGGGACTTGTTCTTGTATTTACACGTACTTCCATGTTAGTGATGGTTAAGGTAGGCGTCCAGCTTGGATGTGCATAATTCACTGCCGTTTTAACGATCTGCTTGTGTACTTGTACTGTTAGGTCTGTGTACTGGTACTGCTAGGTCTGTGTGGTCTCTCTCTCTCTCTCTCTCTCTCTCTCTGCCAGTCGCTTTATACCTCTGCCCCCTCCCCTGCACAATAACGGGCCGAGGATTGAACCTGTAATTGGCATTGTTACGAGCAATAAACAGCGTGTCATTGACGGCAGCCTCTAAAACCCCAGTCGTTTTGTTAACCCCCCACGCTGTTTCCCTCAGTTTGGGATAAAAACAAAAGGTACAGCACAGGTTAGGTGAGGCTGGGTTGGGTTAGGTTGCGATGAGCTGGGCTGGGCTTTGTATGCAGTGGATGTTGAGTTGTGGAGGTAAAGTGTGGTAAGTTAGAATAGGTTAAGTTAGGAGGGGCGAGGTGAGGTGAAATGAGTTGAGCTAGATGAACGTTGGGCTGGAGTAAGATATTCCTGAATAGGGATAAAGTGGGTAAAGGGAAGTTAGGCTAGGTTATGTTATATTTGCTTAGGGAGGAGAAGGATAAATGTGGGAAGGGGAAGAGGAGGAACTATTTGGATTTGTTTGATCACATTATTTTTATGGTATGTGTGGCTTGTAGGTGTAGGACTTCCACCTGCCACTCACTCATTGTTGGTGACTCTGCAGTGGGTGACATGTCGAATTGTTTTCTGTGCCTCAGGAAGCCATTCTTAGGCAGGGTGGTAACCATATAATCAACCAAAGCCAAGTAATCTAGTAGGATAATGTTCTCAAAGAAGATGGGGTTTGTAAGGGTTTCCATCTGAGGGGGGGTTTGGTTTCATCGTTCCTATAATGCGATTCCTGTAAGAGGGAGGATAATTTTCCTCGTCATAAGTATCGGAACTCGGTAACCTAGACATGGGCCCACACAAAAAGGGAAAAAAAAAAAAAAAAGTTTGAATGGCACATTAATAGTGTGTGTGTGTGTGTGTGTGTGTGTGTGTGTGTGTGTGTGTGAGAGAGAGAGAGAGAGAGAGAGAGAGAGAGAGAGAGAGAGAGAGAGAGAGAGAGGAGGCACCCAAATTTTAAAGTGCTGTTTAATTTTCATTTTCGTTATATGTCGGTCCGTAAGTTCTTGTTGTCTGTCGCTGTTTTTATTTCCTTATTTATTTATTTATTTATTTATTATTTGCTATTATCCCATACAGCACATAGAGGTCATTTTTTATTCATTGTTCCTAATGCCAGACTGCTTTATATTGCCTAGTATAATACCTTTGTAGGAGCAGTTTATTGATGGTTGTATCCAATCCCATCAATCGCCCTGTATTTTGCCATTTCAGTTGGATGAGTTTCCGCTATACATAACAAAATCTATAAAACAATAAAAAACGAAGACAGGAATGTGCACCCTTAATCTGTCTATCTATCCATCTACAGCCAGAAGTCTTAATCCTATAAGGGGTGGTTATAGACAAATCGCCTCCTTGTCACCCTGTCCCCTGCCATTAAGCTACCCTCCCCCCAGCTCACACACCACTCTTTCATATACCTCTCCATTCCATACCTCCATCTCATTGTCGGTCTCCTTCTTCCACTCCTCTCCCTCCACCTCACTCACATACATTCTCCTCGTTAGTCTCTTACTCTCATTCCTCTTCATATGGCCAAATAACCTCAGTGTATTTCTCCTAACGCGTTCTATCACCTCCACATCCACACCACAACGCTTCTTCACTTCCTCATCTGTCATGCTCCTCTCAGATAACTCATTTCCACTGCTCTCACTCTTGACTTCTGTCCTTCCAGCAAAGTCCTAGCTTCGCTACCATATGTTAGGGTTGGTATCTCAGTACTATCAAGCAGCGACATTTCTACTTCCATGCTCACTTCCCTGTTTCTTATCACTATTGTCAAAGAACCAGTAACCTTTCTTCCTTGTTGTACTCTTTCAAGCATTTCATCCTCTAAACTTCCATCATTACTTATCACACTACCCAAGTACTTAAATGCACTCACATTCTCCATTTCCTCAACATCCGTCCTCACTGTACATTCAGTGACTTCATTTCTCTCGAAGACCACAGCTTTATTATTCCCTGCATTAACCTTTAGATTCTGTTTCTTACATAATCTCCCAAACTCATTCACCAAGCATTGCAGTTCCCCTTCGTCTTAACCAAATAATAAATGACCTGCTCAAATATATTAAACACAGTAATAAATTGCCTCTCTTGGATACCATGATCTTAAATAGCAATGGAAACTTAAAATTTACTGTATGCCGAAAACCAGCTCTTGTACATGTTTATATTCATTTTTACTTAAATCACCACTTACGAGAAGAAATGTCAGTTTTCCCTGGAATGTTCTTTAATTACATATCGCGGAGCAAAAAATTGGAATGTATCCCTTGTAGTATACGGGATAAAAGTGAACTATCTGCTTTTAAGTCTGCTTATAAATCACACTCATTGTCGAAATACTAACTTTAGGACAAATGAAAATAGGATACACTTGTCTTTACTGTAAAATATTTATCGCTCATTTCCATGTTGTATATCCATGTTAATTGGGATTTGATGAGGGATATTTTCATTTTATTATTGGTATCGCATTATTATTATTATTATTTTTATTATTATTATTATTATTATTATTATTATTATTGTTGTTATTATTATTATTATACCAATTTCTTTCTATTTTTTCTCTATTAATATTATTATCTTTATTATTATTAGTTATTTTTCTTCTCAGTATTGTTATTATTATTATTATTATTACTACTACTGCTACATCCACTAACTGCTGATACTTCTGCTATTACTACAAAAACTTCAGTATGTTCTAGTTATAATTTAGCCTGGAGCATGTATAGCTTCGACCAATGCTGCATATAACCAGGTGCCTTTAAGGAGAGTGCCCACCCTCAAAAGGCTCAGCCGTATTTATATAAGTACTTTCTGTATTCCTTGTATTGTTAATTGACTAAATAAATTATCTGACTTTGACTTTGACTTTGGAGCGCATAGGATCTGTGACCCAGAATTCTTTAAGACTGAAAGTAATTATACATAAAATTTGGCACATAAGGTACGTTAACAATGATGGTGATTATAATAATAATAATAATAATAATAATAATATGAAGAAGAAGAAAAAGAATAAGAATAATAACAATTATAATCAAGTATACGTGCAGTATCTTCAGGGAATACATAGAAACTGCTTAAAACATCCTGCGAAATGCATGCCAATTTCGTAGAAATTCATGTGCTCACTTTCTCCAGCTTCTAATCGTTTTATTCTCGGGAGGAGTCTGACCCCCCAAGAATTACTGGGAGGGGCACGCTTCCCAAATACTGGATTACAGGTGACAATCCATTATACAACATGTACTCATGTACTAAGATACCAAAGCCATATCGCCAGTTCTTTCACAAATTCATACAGGTTTTAATTTTCTGAGGAGGGCTTACCTACATAGAAAATCAAGGTTGGACAATTGTATATAGTCGAAGACCTTCCCAGCAACCAAGCGAACACACCAAGAAAACGTCATGCAGATCTTTCCCCTATTTCTGATCATGTCTGTAAGTATTATATCACATTACGAATAGAGTCCACCGTATAACATGTACTAAGCTATCAAAGCCATATCTGCCCACCTATCTCAGTTTCTGAGGATTTTTTATTTGGTGAATGGGATGAATCCCCCAAAAAGAAATGGCTAAAAAACTGTATATAGTGGAAGACCTGAGTAACCTGACGAACTCACCAGGGAAGTTTTATTCAAATTTTTTCCTATTTCTGATTTTGTGGGGGTACGGGAGTGACCCTTTCAAGAAATTTTTCTATTTCTGACCTTTATTTTTGTTATTATTCTTAATATTTTTTGTAGGGGGCTGACCCCCCAAGAATCATTGGGGAGGGGTCATCTACCCCATGTATCTATGTGCAGTTTTTTGTGCATTCGGAGAAAACATGGAAACTGCATCCCTCATCTGGCGAAATGTATGCTCATTTCGTTGAAATCCTTGTGCTCACTTTCTCATATTACTGGACGTTTTAAGCTTTGGAAGGGAGTTGACCCCTTCTAGAATCATTTTATGTTCACGCTCTCCAAGTATTGCATTACTGGTGACAGTACATTGTACAATATGTACTAAGATATGAAAGCCATACCTGCCCTCCATTTACTATTTCTGAGAATTTCAGTTAGGTGCGGCAAGGCTGACCCCTTAAAAGTCAGGGTTGTAAAATTGTATATAAAGGAAAACCTTCTCCGTAACGAACGAACTCAGGAAGTTTCATTCAAGTATTTCCCCCATTTCTGGTCGTCTTCATTTTTGGGACGGGGGCTGAATTCCCTTCAATCATGGGGGGACGGGGGAGGAGCATGCTCCCCAAATATGGCATTATGGATGAGAGTCCAATGTACAACAGGTACTAGGATATAAATGTAATATCTACTCTCTTTCCCCTATTTTGCATCCTTTTTGTTTTGGAGGGGGCTCATCCCTCTAATAATAATGGTGAAAAATTATATGTTCAGGAGGATATTGTCAAGTAACCAGCCGAACTGACCTGATATGTTTCGTTGGAATCCGCCTGCTCACCTTCCCTTGTTTCTTATCATTTGTATTTTGGGGAGGGGTTTGACAACCAAGAATCAGTGGGGGTTCACGCTCCCCAAATATTGCATTACGAAGAGTCCATTGTACAAAATATGTTGCGATATCAAAGCCATGTCTGCCTTCCTTTCATTGTTAAGGGCAATTTTACATTTGGGTAGGGGGAGCTGACCCCCCTAAAAAATCGTGGTTTGAAATTGTTTGTAGTGGAAGAATATTCCAAGAAGCCGACGAACGCACCTGAGAAGTTTCGTTGAATTCCATCATCTCACTCTCCCTTATTTCTGGTCATTTTTATTTTTGGGAGGGGGGCCTACCCCTCAAGAATCACTGAGGGACTCATGCTCCCCAAATATTGCATTATGGAAAGGAGTCCATTGTACAACATATACTACGGTATCAAAGCCATATCTGCCTTCATTTAACAGTTTCTGAGAATTTTTAAATTGGCTAGGGGCGCTGAACTCCCTAAAAATCTTTGTTGGAAAATTGCATATAGTGGAAGACCTTTCCAGGAACGCCACACACCACTTCATCCTTCTTCTTCATTCACACACACTCATTCCTTGATTTTTTTACTCATCCATTCATTTCATCACTCATTCATTCGCTAACTTTCTCTACGCACTCCCCATTTCATTTTTCCACTTCCTCACACAGTCCCTTCATCCTCGTTTCATCTCTTCTTCTTTCCACAGCTTCCTCTCCCTCAGTGCTACCGTCTCCCAGCACAATCCCATCCTATACCCCAGCTAAGTGCGCTACACAATTATCCGATTCGGTTTACACAGGAACAAACTCTACCCAGTCTTGTTCCCGCGTGTCTCCCGGCTTGATTTGGCTATTTAGAGACCTGGGCGGGGTGGGGTGGGGTGGGATGAGGGGGAGGAGGGAAAAAGGGCTGGGGAGGAAGGGACAGATGGAGGGGGAAAAAGGCCAGGCGTAATGGAGAGAGAGAGAGAGAGAGAGAGAGAGAGAGAAAGAAAGAGAGAGAGAGAGACGGGCTTTTGTTTCTGTGGGTTGCTAGAGCGTGTGAGTGGGGGAACCTGGGGGACGGGTGCTGTTTTCTCCTGGATTTGGACTGCATTTTAGTATCACTTCCTTGGAAATTCCCTGTATGTTTTATCATCTAAACCTCTTGCTCTCGATAATGCTTTCTTTCCTTTGTTTGCTCATGGTAACACCAGATGATTTTATTTATCATTCAAATATCTGAGAGTGCAGGAGTTTGATCTTTTCGCTGTGAAATTAAATACTCTTCAGGTAATAAGTATGAGAAAAACGGAAAAACTGGCAAAAATGGATTAAGGTGGTTAATATTTTCCTTGCCCTGTGAAGGTTTCTTGCATCTTTTCCTTATATGATTGATTTTTGGTATTACAACATAATACATCCACGTTTTCCGTATCAATGATGATTACATCAGCAATATAAAAGAGCAAAATGACCTCTTAACCACCATGACGCCTCTTGCATTTTATGCTTCCTACTTATGAACGATTCCATTTTACATTGTGAAAACTTTTCACAGAGAAGGTGTTAAAAGCATTCTCGACAAAATTGGTCCGTCATGAAAGGTCCCCATAAACCTAAATTAAATCGTCAGGTAAGTGCGAAAATACGTCAATATATCGTCCTCAGGTTGAAGGGATTAACGTGAAGGAGTTGGCCGGTAAAGAAATGATGTTATATTGAGGGCCTATTAAGTTTGAAAGCTGTTTTTCTTTTTTTTCTTTTTTTTTGGGGGGGGGTCAGCTAATGTGGTTTTGTAACACTTTTCACTCACATGGCTATTTCTGCAGATGGTCTGCTTACCTTTCAGTTAGTGCTGGAGAAGGACGCCTTCATGTGGTAGCACCGATGTCATCCAGGTCGCTCAACTGCCTGGTTATGCAAATTTCTCTCAGCAGTTTCCTGATTCCCTGAAAGGAGGATGGTGAACTGCAATTGAAGATCAGATTAAATTTTCAGTCCAGTGGGAACACGTTTCATATAAACCAGTGGCTTCAACAACTACACTCCCTTCAGCCAAAGCACATCATATTATATCACTTTTCCTGTCACCATGCACTTCTTGTTCAACTCATTAAGGCAATTTTGTTGACAAGTAGTTAAGAAGGGCTACATCTAATACGCCCTGCTCGAGAAGTGTCTCCCAAAATGGAAAAAAAAAAACAGTCTGGAGAGCTAAAGGGAATAAATGAAAAAGTATCTCATCTTGTTAGAGGTTATAGGGTCAGTAGGATAATATTCCTGCAACAAAATATTCAAATTAAAACAAGAATGTGCTCCAATGAAGGTAAAATAATAAATAACATGTAACAGAAACACATGGTTCGTGGCTGATAAAGGTCTCGGGTCGGAGGAATGCGTGTACAAACCAGCAATGATTCGAACACAAGACGTGACCAGAGGATTTTCTATAATGTATATGCTACCAGGTACGCCAATGGACTATTACTGTATCTTAGCCTCGGACGTTCCTACACCTGGCGCTTTGAGGTCACCCTAAGGTAATGAAGAACTGGCTGTAACTATCAAACAAACCAAGTTGATATTATCAAAAGTGTTAGGTGGCTCAGAAATCCTCCAAACTATTAATTTGTAATACGCAAAGCACGTCGCAAAGAAAGCGGTGCTGTACTCGTAAATTCGCCTTAATCTACGAGAACTCAAGTCCGTTTGTGTTGTGTGTGTGTGTGTGTGTGTGTGTGTGTGTGTGTGTGTGTGTGTGTGTGTGTGTGTGTGTGTGTGTGTGTGTGTGTGTGTGTGTGTGTGTGTGTGTGTGTGCGTGCGTGCCTGCGTGCGTGCGTGCGCGGGCGCGAAATAAAGTGAACTGAACTGGGAGCGATTGAAAAATGCGGGCGAATAAAAGTTAGTTTATTGAAGAGGGAAAAAGTTGAGGAGAATGAAATAAGTCGGAAATTGACAGAGTGAGGGTGGTCCCAGTTGCTGTTGTTCCCAGTCCACAGAATGGACAAGGTGCCATCTTTTTCTAGGGGACTTAAGGATTGAGAAGGTTTAGAGAGGAGTGGCTGCATAGTGATGGGGGAGTTCGCTTTGATGGGGGCGTTCGCTTTATGAAACTGGGTTTTTGGGTTAAGAATGCTGTTCTAACGGACATTATGTTAAGGTTATCTATAGAATTATTTGTGCTTGCTGTGAACCACCTTAGATAGTAGCCTATTGCTGTGATGTGGGGCTACAGAGAGTTAATCGGCTTAGTTAAAATTTGTGTGACTGTGGATAAGCTTGTGTGTCCAACCTTTTAAACTTGTCCAACATTGTATTGCCTTCTCCTCACCTGGCCAGCCCAGTCCCATTGCTCAGTTTTTATCATTGTCCAAAATATTCTCCTCCCTCCCCCCTTTTCTTCTCACAACACCTCCCTTCGTACCTCACCGACTTTAACACCTTGTCACCTCACCTACAACCTGCCTTAAAGTGTCTGTCTGTAAATGTGTTTAGCTATTTATCCATGCCTTCCAGATCACAAGACCTTCCATGCTAACCCCATCTCACACGATACCACAACACACAACGCCAAAATACACACCACACAACCATGCACAAACATACAACACATTAAAGCACGTGACATTCATACTACACCAAACGCACATCACACTACCTTACAGTACTTAAAATCAAACCACATCACACGACAATCAGACACCACCCAACACTAAACCACACACACACACACACACACACACACACACACACACACACACACACACACACACACACACACTCCATACCACGCAACCTCACCCAACATACTTCAATATATAACAGCACACCACACTACAACAAAATAACACACATATTAAACCGAACCATACCACATCAGACCAATCCACACTGTACCCACACAGCACCCACGCCAAGCCACACTACACCACACTGTACAAGACGAAATCAGACTACAATACCACATCATACAGACATCCAAACTAAACCACGACAGCACCAACACCACACCAAAGCACACCACACGACAAAGCACGACATGACACTCACAGCATATTATACCCACATCAAACACACATCTAGATCTACAGTATACCCACTACTTTCACACCAACATCCACACCTATACTCACATCCAGACGTACACCTGCACCCTCACCCCTGCCCATTACACAGCTCACACTCGCTCCGACCACAAAGAGAAGCAACCATTATATTGTTCCCGTTGGGTGAACAAGACACACACACACACACACATACACACACACACACACACACACATACACACACACACACACACATACACACACACACACACAGTTTCTTCTCGGCTCTTTTCATATGCAGTGTCTAAGCAGAACATTAACTTTCTTACTACAGTTACGCCTCCCCACATTCAGGTGCTTTTGTTCAGTCTGGGAGAGTTTTCAGACTTCATTAATTTTGTCCCCTTCATTAAGAAAGGCTGTTCATAAGCAGTAAAACCTCATCTTGCAAAGGCAGGAATAATGTAAGAATGTTCTCGTCGTGAAGAAAGGATGGTGAGGTTTAGAGAGATCAATAACAGTCTCTCTCTCTCTCTCTCTCTCTCTCTCTCTCTCTCTCTCTCTCTCTCTCTCTCTCTCTCTCTCTCACTGTATGAGTAGATAGAACAAGATCAAACTAGAGGCCCCCCCAAGGGGGAAATCATACAAGTCACGAGCCGATACATATCTAGCGCAGCTCAGAATATGACCTTGACCTTGACCTACTTTCACCAATTTCGAACTCATAGGAGATTTTCATCCCTACTACACAACAGTAAATCTTTATGATGATATCTTGAGCTGTCGCAAAGTTATCGTGGTAGCAGACACACAGACTTTGACCTACTTTCACAAGTTTCGATCCCGTGATTTTTTTTTTTTTTTTTCGCCACTACAACTTGGAAAATTTTGTGATGGTATCTTGAACGGTTGCGAAGTTATCGTGCTAACAGACACACACGGACAGACAAACAAACTGAAAACAGTACCAGCTTCGCTGTTGCGGCTGGTAAAAACCTCTCTCTCTCTCTCTCTCTCTCTCTCTCTCTCTCTCTCTCCCTCTCTCTCTCTCTCCATGTGCTGTTCTGGAGTGCACACAGGTCTGTCTTAAAAGTACCTTCTTTTGCATGGTGACAAAGTCTTCCCACTTGAGAACTTGCAGTGACTGGGCAAGACATGAATTGTCACCAGAAGAGGAAGAGAAGGAGGAGGAGGATGTTCTAACGAAAAGTATTATTACAGAAAGCTGTTTTAAGGCTAACCATGCTACTGTTACAGATATTATTTAGGGTTCTCAATCGTATAGCTTTCCTTTTCATTAAGTCACTAGTGTTTTTAAAGATTAATGACATGTAGTGACGGTGATGATGGTGACTGTGATAATGATGATGATCATCATCATTAATAGTAGTATCATCATCATCATTATAATCTTCTTCGTTACTGTTTTTTACCTAACTCGTACTTATACAAAGAATGACAAGATAAAAAAAAAAAAAAAGCATGAGAGGCATTTAAGAGTTGCATTGCTGGAAACATAGTGATATCCAATAAAATGTACCACATATAGATTCATTCAACCATAGCCTTCAAAATCCTCGACTTTACCCCGCAGGTCAAACGATTCATATTAAATCGTGCTTCATAAACACTTTGTGATGAAGATACCTTTTATTTTTTTTAATTGCCTTCTTAATTTACGTCCTTCGGGGGGTTTAAAGTGTGCCATATGTCCTTATGGGTATGAATGCTGAAACTGGTTATTTTCACATATTCACATCTAAGCAACCATACCACCTACAACAATCAGTTAACTACGAAAATGTTAAACAACCCATCACCTTTCCAATATGCGTTTCCCCAGGCCACTAGGTAAGTCGCTGTAAATTGTGGAGAAGAGAAGCATTTTTTGCCGGCGCAAGGAGGTTGTGTTCAGGAGAGACTGGTAGCTCCAGCTCTCACTGATGCGCCACTCCCTCCCATGGCCATACTGCCTACACAGACATTTCCCCGGCCGTGAAACATGCTTCATTCTTCTGTACGTGTAGAGCATACCAATTCATCTGTTTCCCCCCTTTCAGAGCAACAGTGTGGTCGATGGTGTGGAGGGGGGTAATAAATACATAATCCCTGATTGAAAACCACACCTTCTCTAAAGCCACTTTCTCGCCTAATTTCACCATTATAAGTTAGTGCGCTGATCGTTATGTTAAACACTTTCTTTTCTATATATCTCTTATTCTTATTTCTTACTCAGTGAAAAAAAAAAAGTATGAACCAGCATTTACTGTATTATTCCCACCATTATTCCATATGGTGGAGATATAGGAATCGCCCCTGTCTGTTCGTCTCTCCGTCTTTCCGTCAGGATCTGTGTCTCAGAAACTATCAGGTGCATTGGCTTCATATCACACAGAAAGATAAAGTATGTGTCGTAGTTGATGCCAGCATATGTAAAATTGCCATATAATCGGTATTTTTCGAGCTATGAAAATATAAAGAAAAATCTGTCTTGTGTTATCTGTCTGTTCGTCTTTCCGTCCGGGCCCGTATCTCGGAGGCTACTGGGTATATCGGCTGCATATGAAAAAGAAAGAAAGATTATGTGTCGTAGATGATCCCCGTATATGTAAAATTGCCATTTTGTCTGCACTTTACGAGCTATGGCCACATAAGGGAAAATCTGTCTATATTATATTTTGGAAACTTATTGCTGGATTCTCTTCATATCTTACAGAAAGATTGGATATGAGTCCTAGTTTATGTCCTTATGTATGAAATTGCCAAATTGTAAGTATTTCACGAGCTATTACCATATGAGGAAACTAATCTGTAAATGGCTGTATGTTGGAGACTACTTACTGGATCATCTTCACTTCATAAAGGTAGTGTACGAGTCCTAGTTTATGCTCCTATTCATGAAATTGCCATACTTATCAGTGCATATCTATATATTCTTTACCTAATGGTGGGGATATACCTTTGCTAAAGGCTTATTTTCTATCCACGTTAACTACTGAAGAATTTTTTTTTTTCTAGAGGTACTTATATGAAAGCCTTGTATTTCTAAGGATAAATATTTACAATACTGTATACACACGTTAGTTATAAACACATCAATGTCATAAATATGTAGTATATGTCAGTACCGAAAAA
Source organism: Coenobita brevimanus (assembly GCF_032717465.1). Taxonomy (NCBI): domain Eukaryota; kingdom Metazoa; phylum Arthropoda; class Malacostraca; order Decapoda; family Coenobitidae; genus Coenobita; species Coenobita brevimanus. The sequence goes on along the minus strand of NC_137028.1, from coordinate 27,281,553 downwards.
ATTATTTTACCACGTCACATTCATAAATAAACCGTCACTGTTGCTCACTTTCTTCACACGTCACCTGCTACTTATATGCCGCTTGGATATAACATTTTCTAATTTCACTGCCATTAAGTATTTAGAAACATCACTCTCATGCACTATTTACACCGTGGAAACAACAACTCTCATGCACTATTTACACTATGGAAACCCCCCCCCCCAAAAAAAAAAAAAAAAAAAAATGCACGAACACATTACTCGCCTACTCCGTCCCTTCTTTACCCCTGCACAGTTGCTGACTTTATACACTGGTTTTATTCGCCCCCGTGTAGAGTACAATTCTCATGTGTGGGGAGGCTCACCACACAGACCTCTTTTCAGCAAGGTTGAGTCAAAGCCTTCTCGTCTCATTAGCTCTCCTCCACTTACTGGCTTCCTTCAACCTCTGTCTCTTCGCCTCACTCTTGCATCTTTATCTCATTTCTGTCGCTACTTCAATGGTCACTGCCCCTCTGAACTGTCTGCTTGCATCCCTCCACCTCTACTACCGGCACGTATCACTCGTCTAGAAACCAACTCTCATCCCTTTTCTGTCCAACTCTTTAATGCAAGAGTTAACCGTTACTCCCGGTCCTTCATTTATGCAACAGGTCAACTCTGGAACTGTCTCTCTCTGTCTATAATTCCTACTTCCTATGATCTCCAGTCTTTCAAAAGCAGTGTGTCCAGGCATCTCGAAATGAACGGATCTTGAATTTGGCTCTCTGTTGTATTGTTTTTTTTTTTTTTTTCTTGGAAGGAACTGTTTGTGGGCTCCTGGCCTTTGGTTCCTTCTTCCTTGCATTAAAAAAAAAAAAAAAAACACAGGGAATGAGGGGAGCAAGCATGTCAAGGCATCACAGGAGAGGAGGGGAGAGAGGGTGGCGCCATGCTCCCCACGTTTAAATTCCCCTGGTGATGGCTTATAACTCAACAGAGGAGAGACTAGTATGTCCAATGTATGCCCTGTGGTGCTGTCCCTATGCTTTTTTCTTCTGCGCTTTGGTGGGGGATGGCTTGGCAGGGGGGGTGGGAGTGGAGGCAGTGCACCTCAGACAGGCTGGCGAGGAATCAGATATCACAGAAATTTCACGTTATCCCCACGGCGACAAGCGGGTGAATACTTTGGCAGCTTCTACTGTACACTCAGCTGACGTAATGAGATGCCAAAGGCCACTTGAGACTAAATTTGTTAGCGTACTTTTCAAACTAAAGTGTAGTTGTGACTGTGTGTATATACGTGACATAAAGGAACTAGAATCTCTTTGTCATAGCGGGTATATCTGTGGCCCCACAGATAAGGGTTTAACAAATGACACGGGGTTTTTATCATATGCATCTCAAAACGTGGTTCATCTGTTCATTTCTATTGCCATGCATGGTGCAATATTTTTTTGCAGTCAATACACTTACAGTTTCCATCCTTCTGTTAGTGTCTTGAGGTCTAGCTTCCTTTCTGGTATGTCTATAGCCCCCGTTGTAGGTGGCCTGGTTCTTATAAAAGTATTGGTGGCGGTATTCCTCGGGGTTCCGTCCTCTCACAAAGTCTCTTTCATTCATCACCGATCTCTAGCTACACATCTAACCCAATCCACCCAACTGCTGATAACTCCAAGCTTTACATTTCCACCCACTTTTCATAACATCAATCACAGCAGTTACTTTAGCAATCATGGAATGAGGCTATGGCACACTTGGTTTCTGTTTTTTGTCTAATATTCCAAATTCATGCAGAAGTACTAATGTTATTTAACAGCATACATTTCGGTCCTTTGTCTTTTTTCAATACTCAGTGTGTTTCATTCTCTTGGAACCTATCATGGGAAGATGGTTTTACCCCTCTTGCTAAATCCGCTTTCAAGAGACTGGGTGTGCTAAACCGACTCCCTGCCTTCTTTACTATCACACACATTTATTGTGTACAAGGGTTTTATTCATACATTTGTGGGAGCGCTCCCCACACCCAGACCTAAACAGGGTGGAGACAAAGCTTTTCATCTCATCAGCTCCCCTCCTCGTACTGACTCCCTTTAGCTTCTGTTTCTTCACCGTAGTGTGGTATCTATTTCCACTTACTAATAATGATCGTTGGTCTTCTACACAAGCTGCTTGCATTACCTATCTATTACATGGGCTCCTGGCAGCCATTCTGCCGTGCATTCTCGCCCCTTTTTCTGTCCAGCACTCTAATGCAAGAGTGAACTGACTGATTAAGTCGTTCATATATGCAACAGGTCAGTTCTGGAACTGACTTCCTCAATCTGTATTTCTCTGTTCCTTTGAGCTGTGTCCAGGTCTCTCGAAAAGAACAGATCTGGGATTTTGTTCTCTTTTGTTCAGTATTTTTCTTGGAAAGAACGAATTTTTAGACAACTAGCCTTTGGTTCTTTCTTCATACCATGAAATAAATAATGGGGTCTGGTTGAAAATGGGCTCTGCCCTTTCAGATCACATGATTTTAAGTGACTTGGGCAAGATCACATCAACTTCTGGCATAGTTTTGCAACAATGTAACTGATAACTGCAAGTGTACATATTAGCCACGGAAAAATAAAGACGGACACAAAATTATGAAATAATGGGCACCTCAACCAGGAGTCGCCAGAATAGCTGATGCGCCATGGAAAATCAGTAACCGTTTAACTCTCAGGCTGTGGAGGTGCTTCTTTAACCCACGTCCATGGTGCGGCAATTACGGGAAAAACAGGGTTTCCACTAGGCTGTTAAGACCCATTTATACTTTACCAAACACTTTTAAGATTTACAAAATTAAATCTTTCCACTTTGAAAGAAACTGGAGGCCTGTAGGTGGTCCTGAGAATGAGGGAGTCCAAGCTGAAGAGGTGTTTTTGCATTGCGAGTGCGAGTGGCGCAGGCGGGCGCCAGGCAGCGTTGCAAATGGACGGCACGCCACATGAGGGAACGAAGTTGGGGAGGTGACTTCCATGCTTAATAACACCGCTCATTATTTATTATAAACACACTTATTGCACTGTATTGCGGCTATGGATGTAAGCCACAAGAGCAAAATTACAAGGACTACACTTAATGCCCTAAATGCTACGTCAGTGTAATAGTAATTGAGGTGACAAGATGGTTTTCTTTACAAGTTTTAACTTTCACTAAATACATCACTCACTGATATCACTTACTACTATACCTCATACCAATTAATCTGGCCAGGCATGTATGGCAACACTGTTCCTGCTGAGATTCTGATTGGCTGGAGGTGTTTGTTCGATTTCGTTGTTGTTTAAACTGATACTTTCTTTATTATCAGATGTGATACTGAGTTTGTCGACAGTACAATCGTCAAAACCAATAAGAAATCCGTTATATACTTAACAACATTGAAATCTTCGTAGGAAGATAGAAATATGAGTCAACAAAGTATTATAACAGTCCAAGTCAAGGTCAGCATTCGAACAATTCCTTTAAATTTCCAACACTCCATAATTTAACAGAAAATTAAAGAAACCTGCTTAATCTAAGCGTTGGTGTAACACATTTAAATTTTAAGATCGGTCCGCACCCTTAAATCGTGCCACAACTCTGAATAATTATAAATTCTAATGAAAAGATGAGTTCTGTGGGGAGGGAGGTTTGAAAAAATTGCGAAAATCAAAGTAGGCTAAAGGAAAACTATTTCATTATAATAATCTCCTCTTTTTTCACAGTACGGACTGATCTTAAAATATAAATGTTACACCAACGCTTAGATTAAGCTGGTTTCCTTAATTTTCTGTTATATTACGGAGTGTCGGAGATTGAAAGGAATTTTTCGAATGCTGACCTTGACTTGGACTGTTATAATACTTTGTTGACTCATATATCTATCTTCCTACGAAAATTTCCAAGTTGTTAAGTATATAACGGATTTCTTATTGCTTTTGACGATTGTTCTGTCGACAAATTCAGTATCACATCTGATAATAAAGAGAGTATCGGTTTAAACAACAACGAAATCGAACAAACACCTCCAGCCAATCAGAATCTCAGCAGGAACAGTGTTGCCATACATTCCTGGCCAGATTAATTGGTATGAGGTATATCGTACATGGTCACGTGTAACCCATGGAAGTAACATAATGATGGGGAGCTGCCATGCGAGGGAAGATATGTAGCACCTGATTTCCCCACTAAATTGGTCACTTATTAGCTTACTTTATATCACTTATTACTAATTATAAGCTAAGGCGTTAGATATCTGTCTCTGTCGGTAGTTATCTCTGCTTTTTTAGCTATAACAATCCACAATAACTTCGTAGAGAGTGTCACTTTTACTTTCTAGAATGCAGAGCACTGGAATGTCACTCACCTTTGTCTCCGTATTCACTGTTACATTAATTTATATTTTTTTACGTGATAGTCGAAAGGCAAAGCATAGCAGGAAGAAGGCAGGGTAGTGTAAGTAAAGAAATGGCAGGGTAGAGAGAGAGAGCAAGAGGGAAACCTGGATTGGGTGAGGCAGGGTAGAGTAGGGGAGGCAGGGGAGAGTAGGGAGAGGCAAGGTAGGGCAAGGAAAGTCAGTGTCAGGTAGAGATAGAAGGGGAAGGATAGAAAAAGACAAAGCATCACAAGGAGAAGCAGCGAAAGGTTAAGAAAGGTTCAGTGTATGGTACCAAGGAATGACGACGCTACATTTACCTTTAAACATTCCATCCGAGTGTAACTGTAGTCGAGGCGACAACACATCGTACGTGCTTATTTCTTCTAACATATATTACTAGTTGAGCAACCCGAAGGTATCGGCAGGTAGGGCAAGGAAAGGCAATGCATGGCTGGAGAAGCAGGATAAGGTAAGAAAAGGCTAAAGGCAAGGCATGTTCACAAATGACATGGCTTGGCAGCGCTTCATTTACCGTTACGCTTGCCATGTGAACGTAATCATGAACGAGTTGACAGCACATCGTAGGCTCTAGTTGTTTAACAATTATTACCTCCGCCAAGGAGGTTATGTTTTACCTCGCGTTGGTTTGTTTGTTGGTTTGTCTGTCTGTCCGTTAGCTGGATTACTCAAGAAGTTACGAAATGATTTTGGTGAAATTTTGTGGAAGGGTGGCACGTAGGCCATCTAAGAAATGATTAAATTTTGGGCCGGATCCAGATCCAGATCCAAAGTATCCCGCACAATATCTCAAAAAGTTCTCAGATTAATTTCAATTACATTTTGTTGAAAGGTGCGCAATGGACCAAGAAATAATTGGTTAAATTTGGGGGTGAATCTCGATCCGGATCAGGATCCTATATCCACGGATCTGAATCCGGATTAATTTTAATAACAATGGCATTGGCTGAGGTATGCGCTCTCTGAGCTCTTTCTAGTTTCAAGTTCAGCACCACAATGGTTATTATCTGAAGGGTACAGCAGAGAAAGGCAAAGAATGGCAGGGGAAGACAGGGGAAGATAAGGAAAGGCAAGGAATGGCAGAGCTACACTCAACGTTAAAAATCCCACGTGACCACAATTGTAATCACTGTGACAACACCGTTTTCCTTTTTGACTTATTTATTTATTTATTTTTGCATTTCCTCACTAATACACCACAGATTGTTATTTTCTACTACAGTTTCACTTACAACTTTTTGAAGTAGCATAATTATGCAGAGATGCCACATGAGGGAAAATGGTTGCACTAGACAACACAAAGGTAGCAATTTATTTACTCATTTTTCTACGAACAGTCATGAACATTGGGCATTTTCTTTCTCCATCAGTACGTACAGTATCTTTAGTTGTATATCTGTAGCAAACCAAAATAGCTTCTCAGTGAGCGTCATTTTCACTTTGGCTTGTGTGTAGTGCACTGCTATGTTGCTTGCCATTGTCTCCAACAAGATTTTTACGTGTAAACGTTTTTATGCAATCTCCCGAAGCATTTGCGTGCCACTTGTGTATGAAAAGGCAGAGTAGGGTGGGAATATTCATGAGTTATGGCAGGGAAGGTAAAGTTCAATTCCCAAACTGCTCTCTTACAGTTTCTATTTTTTTTATCTGTACCTTCATCTCTAGTTTCCTTTCTGGTCGTTCTATATGTGCTTTTGTAGACGGCCACCGTTCTTCTCCAAGAACTATCAATGGATCTTTTCCACATGACGTCACGGGTCATGTGACTTTTGGTTACGACGCCATACTGGACGGCAAATTGTCGGACGTCTAGAGAGAGAGAACTGCAGATTCCAAAATGGTATTCCACTGCTGTGCCTTCGGCTGTAAGACATGGCAGAAAAGTGGAGGTGGGGTAAATTTCTACCGGTTGCCAACCAATGAGGAAAGACAACAGAAGTGGATATCTGCCGTGAAGAGGGAGAATTGGCAGCCGACGGCCTGCACCCAACTCTGTAGCTGGCATTTCATATCAAGTGAGCCACCCCCACCCCTTCCACCCCCACCCCCATCCCCCCACCACCACCCAACCACTTCACACACACACCCACCCCACCTACCCACCTCTATCACCCTCCTACTCCCACCCCAACGCCACCGCAACCCCTCCACAGCCACTTCCACCCCACCACCCCTCATTCCCACCCCACAACAACCTCCTACCCCACACTTTCGAACCGCCTACCCCCCACATCCCTCGCTCCCCAACCCCCCTCCACAAGCCCCCCAACCCCCCATAATCCCCCCCACCACCACCCAACCCCCTTCCCCTCCACTCCCTACCCGTCCCACCCTTACCACCGATCTCCAACCCTCCGCCACACCCCCCATCCTCCCTCCACCTCCTTCCCCCACTTCCACGTCCCCACCCTGCACTCATTCATCAACTACTCGACTCCCAGTCATTGTATACAATCACTTTCCCCTTGGCCCCACGTTAATAATTTACTGATTATCAAGACGATTTACATGTACTGTATGTCAGTTCCAGCTAGATATATTACACATATTTACCTTGAGGGATGCCCCGGTGAACTTTCACGGGGTGTTTGTCTTAAAAGACTTTGTAGTAAAATTGTAGTGATGTTTTGTAGATTAGTTATATATATATTGAACTTGTGGACGAGCGGTTGTTATACTTGAGTAGCTTTGTAAGTAGAAAATCTTGGTTCCCTTTTGTCATGCAATGACAGGAGAGGTAAAGAATAGTATGGGACTATATTTATTTGTCTTGGAAATATTAACAAAGTCTCACACACACGAGTGAAGTATAAGTAGAGTCCCACCTGCTACCTCCTGTCTCGCTCTCTCTCTCTCTCTCTCCTCCATGTTGCTAAGCCCTTCTCCCTACTACCTGCCTGTTCTATGCCTAGCCTCCTACTGCCTCTGCTTCCTAAATTCTGGTGGAGCAGGGGTCGTGTCACGTGTGTTACACTGTTGTTGGAAAGTTCTAGAAGCCTGTGTGTGAGTATGTGTGTATGTGTGTGTATGGTCACGAGGCGCTGTCGTGTGCCTATAAAGCATTCCTTGAGTTAAGAGTGTGTAAGCATGTTTAGCATTGCTCGATTCTCGCAGACACAATACCTCATCATCATCTGACTTCCTGCTTCTATCTGTCTCTCTATCTATCTATTTATCTATTTATCTATTATGATTTGTAATTATAATATGGAGTCCTAACATCTGCTCGGCCACGCCGCTGAAGGTCCTCCGACAGCAATCATCATTGACATATGCTAATCTATTAGTACTTAATATTGATTATAATATTGTATACATATAATATTTATAGTAAATTGCAATGATCTAGTAATATTACATTTTAAACAAGTTGTATACATAATTGAACAAATGCAATGGTTGTTGTATGACATTTTGTAAGATGTGTATGTATAACAGACATACACATATAATTGTGCAATGGTAATACTGCTAGGTTATTACATTACATATTGAGTTATCCCTTTAGCAATGTCTAATATTTCACCTAACTTGTAAGATGATTCTGGTAATACAGAATTGTGGTATAATTGTATGACTTTACATAATATTGTAGTAATATTGTGGTAATACATAACTGTAACATTTTATGAATTGTTACAAAATATTGTGGTAATGCATAATTGTGTTGGCCTTATAATTGTAGTTACAATTTGTTAATGCAACTGTTACATAATTGTGTTGGCCTTATAATTGTAGTTAAAGTTACATAAAAGTTACATCTTGTTAATGCAACTGTTATATAATGGTTACATATTGTTTGTAGTTACATAATTGTAGTTAAAGTTACATAAAAGTTACATCTTGTTAATGCAACTGTTACATATTGTTTGTAGTTACATAATTGTAGTTAAGGTTACATAAAAGTTACATCTTGTTAATGCAACTGTTACATAATTGTTACATATCGTTTGTAGTTACATAATTGTAATAATTGCAGTTCTGACATTGAATCCGGTCATGCTGCGGTCGATGATATGATGTGCCATGCCACTAGCTTGTGGAGACAACCGTTTGCCTTTTGTTTCACTTATAGAAGGAGTTTATGTGGTATTTTGGCATTTGTAGTAACACTTACACTTATTTTCATTTGTTTGTTGTGATCTTACTCTATTTCTTTCTTTTTTCTTTCGTACTTTTTCTTTCTTTCTTTTTTTTTTTTTTGTATGTATTGATTTTCTATAGTTTGTTTTTCTTTCTTGTGTCTACGCTTTTTCTGTGTTGTTCATGGTTACATAATTGCTGGCTAATTCCTCTAGGACCCCTTTTTAAGGTTTAGTTTATATTACACGGATATTACTGAAAATGATATGATATAGTCCCATATTTTGTTATTTTATATAAAAAAAATATATATACACTATATACAGTATTAACTATATACACTGACTTGTTGTTCACTTGTACCTATCGTGGGTAATATGTGTGTCAGCACTGTGTGGAAATCATTGTCTTCACGATTGTGTTGAAGATGTTCATTCTTGCTAACGTCATTTGTGTTGGCCATTTTTTTTTTTTTTCTGGATTTCCTTGTAACTTAATTTATCTGTTTCCACTAGGTAGCTTTAATTAATAAATGTTTAATACAGTTCTTTTAATCGCTCACTGAGTAACTGTGATGGTATATTTTCTTTATTACTTTCTAGATGTAATAATGTATAGCTGTATGTATGAAACACGTATTTTATGTAGTTTTTTTTTTTTTTTTTTTTTTTACGTGTCCGACTCTGGGCAAAGGCTCAGGGCCTATTTCTTGGGGGCAGTCACCTATCCCAAGGCCCAGTAGTCCTCCTACATCTCCACATGTCACCACTTCGGCGCTAACACCCACCGTCCATATTGAATACATGCTAGGGCTGTCTCATGCAGGACTGGTGTATTGGTATTACCGGGGGTACTTTTATGACATGTCGGCGGGTCATCTGGTAGATCAGGAAAGTCCGCTTTTAGGAAATTCAAATCCTTAAACTGTTCCCTGCCCCAGCCGGGATTCGATCCTGGGTCCATTAGGACTGCAGGCCGCCTCTCTACCGATTCAGCCACCGTTGGTAGTATATGGTATAGTAAATGAATGAATATATATAGTGTAGAATATTTATTGTTGGTGCAAGTATTTAATGATCGAATTATGAAGATAATTGAAGTAGGTATATGAATTTAAGTTGTAACTATACAGCAGGTTTTATATGTTTGTGCAAAATGTGTTGTCTATCACTGTGTATCGTATGAATGAAGTAACTATGTAACTCACTAATTTTTTACCGTGGTGGGAATGGTGTGAGTGGTGTTGCACGTGGTGATAGCGTTGTTCTTCACGGGTTGATTGACGTGTTGTGGGGTGTCAGACACACGGCTTGGCATCGTTTCAGCACACGTATGGTGACGTTGACTTCCCACACTGGTAGCTGTGGTGAGTAAATGAGTAGCGATGAGTAACTTGAGTGAAGATGAGTGAGTAAGATGAGTTGTGAATATGGGCTTGGTATTCGCTTCGTTGTCTTGACGTCTTCACTCCTGCGTCAGCGGTGGAGGTTGGGTGGATGTAGCAGAGAGAGGAGGGTGAGGTCTGGTGGTTGTGAGTTGTGAGTCGTGTCTCATTCTTCGTTTGTTTGTTTTGTTTTTCTTTCTCGATGTTTTCTCGGCCCTTTTCTCTTGTGATTTACTCGTTGTGGGATGAAGACTGCCGCTACTTGTAGGAGCTTGTAGAAGATTGAACAGATGCATCGTAGAGTTGTTACTTGTAGTTGATTGTAGATGGTTGTAGTTCGTTGGTTCGTCGTAGAAATTGCAAGATTGTTTGTATCAGTACTTTGTTAAACTACTGGCAAGACGTCATGTGATCACTTCTACATCAGCGTGATGATCGTGGAGACGGAGGGGGGGTTGTAGAGATCTGTCAGGAGCTGGTTGTGAGTTGTTGGTTGTGTGTTTTTTTTTTTCACTCTCCATAATGAAGAATCAATTGTACACTCGTGGGCTTGTATTTTGTAGGAATTCATTGTAGAACTGAAGCTAATCTTGTAGAGTCTCGCCTGCTTTTGTAGAAATTCACTGTTGATTCGAAGATGAGGTCCGTACTTTCGCTACCAACCAAATGTCATAAAGGACTTTGTATAAACTTGTAGAGAAGAGAAGTTTTGTAGATTAGTTATGTATATATTGAACTTGTGGACGAGCGGTTGTTATACGTGAGTAGCTTTGTAAGTAGATAATCTTCGTTCCCATTTGTCATGCAATGACAGGAGAGGTAAAGAATAGTATGGGACTATTTTTATTTGTCTTGGAAATATTAACAAAGTCTCTCACCCAGTGTGAAGTATAAAGTCCCGCGAGCTACCTCCCTGTCTCGCTCATCTCTCTCTCTCTCACTCGCCCATGTTGCTAAGCTCGTTCTCCCTACTACCTGCCGGTTCAAATGCTAGCCTCCTTCTGCCTCTGCTTCCTAAATTCTGGTGTAGCAGGGATCGTGTCACGTGTGTTACACTGTTGTTGGAAAGTTCTAGAAGCCTGTGTGTGAGTATGTGTGTATGTGTGTGTATGGTCACGAGGTGTTGTAGTGTGCCTATAAAGCATTCCTTGAGTTAAGAGTGTGTAAGCATGTGTAGCATTGCTTGATTCTCGCAGACACAATATCTTCTCATCATCTGACTTCCTGCTTCTATCTGTCTCTCTATCTATCTATTTATCTATTTATCTATTATGATTTGTAATTATGATATGGAGTCCTAACATGTTCACCAAATAGTGATAGAGCTCGCCATATCTGAGATCTGGTTTCGGTCTCCCGTACTTGAAACAGGTGAATTTCTCCCTAGATATGGTGTAAGCATCCAGCCTCAAACACTTTATCTTGTTCCTGTACAGATCTTGGTGGCGTTGATCCAGATTTCTGCATATATCAGACAGTTCCATCTCTGACAGCCCTGTCTGGACAGCCATTACTGCGAGGAGTTTGCCATCCAATATGGAGTCGTAAACAAAACCGTGTGATTTCTGTGATGTTACTGGAAAAGATCTATAGTGGTGTTCCCCAGGGCTCTATCCTATCACCAACTCATTCCTTCTATACATCAATGACCTAAACTGTACACTCGCGGAAAAATCAGTCTTTACACTTTTGCCTTGAAACATTCTGACAGTGGGTCCAAATCTTGTGATAATACTTCAGTGCAGTCAGCTGTGATATTGGTAGCGCTGCTGGAGCTCACCATCTCGTATGATTCGAATCTTCGCATGATTTTCTCTCTCTCTCTCTCTCTCTCTCTCTCTCTCTCTCTCATGAGGTTGATTTCTTAAGTCAGGACACTGTCTGTACTGATTGATGAATACTATAATAGACCCATGTTGCATACGACCAATACATTGCTGTTTTGTGCCCAAAACAGGTCAATAATTGGATCAGAAATTATTATTTATCGAATACACATTATGTCTACCCGCATTCACTCTTAGGGGCGGTAACTTAGTCAAGATACCCCATCTCCTCTCTGCTCTTAGTGTTATTTATAATTCAATTTTTATATAGATGGATGCATCTTTATTTATCTGTGTCCACAACCCCATTATGTGTTGATAGCCATATATTATTCTGAAGGAGAAAGAATACAGGTAGTAATGCAGACCATTTATTCACATTCTTAGTAATGGGTATATGAGCCTCCTGCTCTTAAGACACAGTTCAGCCTGTCAGGCATTGACGCAACCGGGGTTGTAGTCAGCTCCTGTCCCGTACGGCAACGTATGCCTTCTCATGCTCGAAGAGCATCATTCACTAAAATGTCTCGTTGGTGGTGAGTATGGTTGTTGGCCATTTTCCTGCACATTGCTGCCCGGACGTGCTCAGTAGGGTTCAGGTCTGGGGATTTTGGAGGATGAGGGAGGAGTGTAATCTCTGGATGTTCAGCAAACCATGACTTTACAACTCGTGATGTGTGGATAGGGCTATTGTCCTGCAGCACTTAAAATGTCGTAGGCTCATGGAACACCACATCTCTAACTGACGCCAGCAGAATCTCATCCAAGATGAGGACGTATTCTTGACCAGTAAACCTCTCCTGGCCAACATCAGCTAACTCACCGACACCACTCGCATGCATCCACCCGAGAAGCCCAGCTGTAACTCTCCCACTCCTACGACAGTGATTAACCTGCCCCGTCCCGGCCACTTTTCGACCACTGGTACCCCCCAATCCCGGGCATTTTTCGACTTTTTTTTTTTTTGCTTAAACTTTCGCTTTTGGTCAGAAACAATGGCCGGTGACAAAGAAATTGGTCCCCGGGGTCCCTAATTAACTTAACCAGGTATGCCTTGGTCCCACCTGGCCCCGTGTTCTCCCTAGGTGGTGTGAGCCTCAAACGTTTTCTATGGTATTATAAGTCTGGGAAACCAATGAAAGTAAGTAGAAATGAATTTATTACAAACATAAAAACATGTGATAAAAGAGTATATTGGATTTTATACAAAAATAGAGCAGAAATAAGCATTGTACCATCGTGAGAAACGAGCAAAATCGGCCAACTTGGTCACGATGAATCGCTAACATTCTAAAATCATGATACATATAATTTTCTTTACTTACATAAAACTTCTACAATAACATTATACCATTTTACATTTTATTGAACTGTTTTTACGTATTCACAGGCCTTTTGATAACATTTAGCGTAATGTTAGCGCTTATTTACGTAGTGAGTGAACTCGCTGTGACTGTTGTTTCAACTCGTATTGTGCTTTTTCTACTTACATAATACTTTTCTAATATTATTATACACTTTTCAACTTTATAGAACTGTTTTGAGATTATTTTAGGCCTTACGTAAATATATAGCGTAATAATAGCGCATAATAACACACACGGTGAAGTCGCTATGACAACTAATTCAACTTACAACCTATTTTTGTACTTATATAATAATTCTACACTAACATTGCACATGTAAACACTTGATATAATTGATATCACATCATTTCTGAACGTACGATGGAACTTAGCGTCATATTTGCGCGTACTTACACAGGGAGTGTTATCGCGATATCATTTGTTTCATCTTAACACTAGTAATCAACTTATAAAATACCTTACTACTAACATTACAACATCTTCCACTGTATATAATTCCTATCCCATACTTACTGACCAGAATGTGGGTGTACTTGTGACATCAATTATGACAACTTACAGTAATGTTCAACTTATACGTTTTATTCATGCTAACATTACACCCGTTTCCACTTTATTTCCTTGCTATCACATATTTACTGACCTGATTTACACAGTGGGTGTAGTTTTGATAACAATTCTTTCCACTTACACTAATTCTCATCTTATACATTACTTTTCTGAAAAAATAACACCTGTTTCAACTTTATATTTGACTTAGCACCTACTGACTGGCCTTACCATTATCATGAGCGTCATTTCGCCTTCCCACACAGTTTCAGAAGTGTAGGAAATTATGATATTCCTTGAAACAAGGCTGAAGGCACAACGCAACATTGCACTCGACACACTCGTATCTTGTGTCTTTTCTCTGCGTGGATGGTCTGACTGTCGAGTGCTTACATACAGTACATGGCAGCGACGCTGGGGTTTATGACGGTTTGGTTCGGAAGGGATTGCGCTGGGGTAGTGGCGGCCTGCAAGACGTAGGGGAGTCTGAGCAGCACGGGGGGCGCGGGGGGGGTGTGGGGGTCTGTCCTGGGCATGCTTGGCGATTATTTCACGTGCCAGCTCCCTCACAAACCCCTCAAAGGTCTTGGATACTCCGGTGGTCATTGCGTGCAGGTAGTGGGCGTTCAGGACCGTGATGTCGAGCAAGTGGAAAAAGAGTTTCTTGTACCACTTCATCGTGGTCCTGGCACAGTCAACACTTGAAATCATCGAGTCTGACTGATCAACTTGCCTCATGTTCAGATTATAGGCAAGTACAGACTCTGGTTTCCATACGTTGCGCCTCCTCTCGCTACGGTGATCCACGGAGTCTGTGCGGTGCATCAGGGGGCTGTGAACAGTTGATAGGAGGCAAACTTCCCTGTTGTGGTTCCACAGGGTGGCAAGGATGTTATTGGCCTGGAAGAAAACCACCTCATTCTTGTCAAGTATCCTCCCTATCTTGACCATATGGCGACGGTTTCTCTTGACTATACCACAGACTCCGGTGTCGTGTTGGTGGAGGAACCTAGCGAGAAGAGGGCTAATGTACCAGTTGTCCAGGTACAACACATGACCACGATGAAGGTACTCTTCTATCATTGTCTTCACCACGGCCCCAGAGAGTCCTATACTTCGATCTTCTATTATATCTCTTTGTGCGCCCGTGTACAAGACTATGTCTTGCACATAACCAGTCTTACAGTCACACATAACAAAGATCTTGAACCCGAAACGGTGTCTCTTGCTGGGTATGCACTGCCTAAAGGAAATATTGCCTCTCCACAACACAAGACTCTCGTCTATGACGAGGTCTCTGTAGGGATAAAATGAGGAGCGGAACATTTCCCGTAAATGATCAAATACCAGCCTAATTCTCCTCATTTTATCGGTGTTATTTGCATTGGCTGGATCATCTGCATCAAAAAAGTGGAGGCGGCCGAGAATAAACTGAAATCTGTTACGACCCATCACCTTTCCAAAGAAAGGTGTGAGGATGATTGGGTCCGTTGTCCAGTAGGCAGGAATTTGATTTTTCCTCACCACACCCACCCAAGATTACCAGGGCAAAAAATCGGAACATCTCTGAAATAGTCACGGGATAGTCATACTGTTCTGCATGCTTGCTTGTGGTTCCTAAGCGTTCACTTTCAAGGCGCTGGGATTGTGAAAAAATATTTGTCTGTTCTACTATGCGCCCAACAAACGCCTCACCAAAAAACAAGTTGAAAAAATCTAACCGTGACGACCCAGCATTTACACCTGGAGCCGTGCAACCTGACCGCCACTCCTCAGTGAAAGGGTGAATGATGAGAGTAAAATTACTCCCATCCTCCCAGTTCCACGTGACACCACCGTCTCCAGCCACGTCACCATCGTCCCCTTCGTCAGGGTGGGGAGGTGAGGGTGGTGGGGGAGGTTGGGGAGGTGGGGAGTGGCGCCTCTCATCACTCGCACTTCTCTTCCCTCTCCCTTTTCCTTTACCCTTTCCCTTCCCTTTCTTTCCTTTCCCCACATCCTGGGGCTGTGGGGAGGAAGTTTGTGAATATTCAGGGGCGAAAGAAGTGCTGGGGAGTGACTCAACCTCCTCTCCCCTAGGCCTACGAGCACCACGTGCTCCTGCTGCCTCCCTCACACCACTGGCCCCTTCACCCCGCACTACCCCGCGAGCTACCTCCCTGTCTCGCTCATCTCTCTCTCTCTCACTCGCCCATGTTGCTAAGCTCGTTCTCCCTACTACCTGCCGGTTCAAATGCTAGCCTCCTTCTGCCTCTGCTTCCTAAATTCTGGTGTAGCAGGGATCGTGTCACGTGTGTTACACTGTTGTTGGAAAGTTCTAGAAGCCTGTGTGTGAGTATGTGTGTATGTGTGTGTATGGTCACGAGGTGTTGTAGTGTGCCTATAAAGCATTCCTTGAGTTAAGAGTGTGTAAGCATGTGTAGCATTGCTTGATTCTCGCAGACACAATATCTTCTCATCATCTGACTTCCTGCTTCTATCTGTCTCTCTATCTATCTATTTATCTATTTATCTATTATGATTTGTAATTATGATATGGAGTCCTAACATGTTCACCAAATAGTGATAGAGATCGCCATATCTGAGATCTGGTTTCGGTCTCCCGTACTTGAAACAGGTGAATTTCTCCCTAGATATGGTGTAAGCGTCCAGCCTCAAACACTTTAACTTGTTCCTGTACAGATCTTGGTGGCGTTGATCCAGATTTCTGCATATATCAGACAGTTCCATCTCTGACAGCCCTGTCTGGACAGCCATTACTGCGAGGAGTTTGCCATCCAATATGGAGTCGTAAACAAAACCATGTGATTTCTGTGATGTCACTGGAAAAGATCTATAGTGGTGTTCCTCACGGCTCTATCTTATCACCAACTCATTCCTTCTATACATCAATGACCTAAACTGTACACTCGCGGAAAAATCAGTTTTTACACTTTTGCCTTGAAATATTCTGACAGTGGGTCCAAATCTTGTGATAATACTTTAGTGCAGTCAGTTGCGATATTGGTAGCGCTGCTGGAGCTCACCATCTCGTATGATTCGAATCTTCGCATGATTCTCTCTCTCTCTCTCTCTCTCTCTCTCTCTCTCATGAGGTTAATTTCTTAAGTCAGGACACTCTGTACTGATTGATGAATACTATAATAGACCCATGTTGCATACGACCAAGACATTGCTGTTTTGTGCCCAAAACAGGTCAATAATTGGATCAGAAATTATTATTTATCGAAAACACATTATGTCTACCCGCATTCACTCTTAGGGGCGGTAACCTAGTCAAGATCCCCCATCTCCTCTCTGCTCTTAGTGTTATTTATAATTCAAATTTTTATATAGATGGATGCATCTTTATTTATCTGTGTCCACAACCCCATTATGTGTTGACAGCCATATATTATTCTGAAGGAGAAAGAATACAGGTAGTGATGCAGACCATTTATTCACATTCTTAGTAATGGGTATATGAGCCTCCTGCTCTTAAGACACAGTTCAGCCTGTCAGGCATTGACGCCACCGGGGTTGTAGTCAGCTCCTGTCTCGTACGGCAACGTATGCCCTTCCATGCTCGAAGAGAATCATTCACTAAAATGTCTCGTTGGTGGTGAGTGTGGTTGTTGGCCATTTTCCTGCACATTGCTGCCCAGACGTGCTCAATAGGGTTCAGGTCTGGGGATTTTGGAGGATGAGGGAGGAGTGTAATCTCTGGATGTTCAGCAAACCATGACTTTACAACTCGTGATGTGTGGATAGGGCTATTGTCCTGCACCACGTAAAATGTCGTAGGCTCATGGAACACCACAGCTCTAACTGACGGCAGCAGAATCTCATCCAAGATGTGGACTTATTCTTGACCAGTAAACCTCTCCTGGCCAACATCAGCTAACTCACCGACACCACTCGCATGCATCCACCCGAGAAGCCCAGCTGTAACTCTCCCACTCCTACGACAGTGATTAATGTGCTGTGGCTCATATCTAGGGAAACATATGTACTGACTATTACAAGGAATCCTACGAAGATAACGACATTACTGTAAATCATAAGAGGAGTCAGTAAACATATATGAGTAAAATAATTTATTTGTGATGCAGTGGTAATATAATATTATTTTTTAATATAATACATACCTAGTATTTATTCCTCTCCAAACTCTCGAACCTGTCTTTTCATCGTTGGTAAAAGTTTTCTCGTCACAAAATATTACTTCCTCCCAGAATGACGGTGGTTTCTCAACATAATCCATCGCATATTCCACCCTTTGTTCCATATTTCCCTCAGTTAGGAGTGAGTAGTTATAAAGTGCCCAGCACTATGCATGCGTAGTGCTGGGCACTTTGTAATGGGCATCCCCTCACCCCCCACCTCCCCACCCCCCATTGCGTACTACTGGGCATGCCTTCAGGCAAACCCCTACTCCAACCCTTTGCCCCAGGACTATGCGTGCGTAGTCCTGGGGCAGGGGTTATACTAGGCACCCACCCGCCCGCTCCATTATTAGGTCACATACCTCCTGTCCAAATCTACACAGGGCTGAATATATTTTAATCATGAGAGCTCATCTCACACGTCCACCTTCCACGGTGGGTGTTGGGTAAATGACCGAGGGAAAGCTCGAATGAGTGGCCTTGACTAACTTTCATAGGCGAGTAACTTTCTCTCTCTCTCTCTCTCTCTCTCTCTCTCTCTCATTTTGCTACCACCAGTAGTGCTGTAACAGATACGATTCGCCGAAACCATATATCGCCGATAGTTGCATTTTTCCGATTCAGAACCGATACCGATATTTACTGCTGATATTGGGATTTTGGATATGGACGGAAGAAACATTAACATGACTTTTATTGAGTATTTCGATCATTGTTTTGCCTTATTCTGTGTGAAAGAATGTTGTTACCTTGACAGTTTTGCAGCCTAATAGTCTTACTCAGAATCATTAAATGTTCATAATAAGTGGGCGAGTGGGAAAGGAGAGAGAAAATAAAAAAAAGAACTGAAGGCCGAAAGCAGCAAGTATGAGAGTGAGGTATACTGTGTACGTGTACTGGTGGTGTGTAAGTGTGATGGCCTTGTGGGTTTATGTGCAGTATATAAATAGTGTACACTCGCTGGCGAAATAAGCGCGAAATGACCGAACCTATTTGTTACTGTATTCTTTATCTAGTCGTAATAGACAGTCTTCTCACTGGAGTCTAAGTAAGAAGTTATTTACATACGGAAGAAGACAGTAGATGGCGGTAATAAGAGGACTGTGACTCAGACGTGGGATGAACGACATTTGGCAACTTCGTAGAAGCACAGCATAAACAGTGAAACAATACTATACTTGATGGAAAAAAAGTTATATATTGATCTTGCCTAGGCTTCTTCATTACTACGCTATACATACAGGGTTTGCAATTTGGCACGTGTGTGTGTGTGTGTGTGTGTGTGTGTGTGTGTGTGTGTGTGTGTGTGAGCTACTATAGTACATATATATTATATGTGGTTGGCATACACTGAACTTAGACATTTGTTCTTTATTTCATGGAAAGCGGTTTTAATCAGGATATATATGAGGCTCAGTCTTTGACTACTAGTGTGTTAAATTCAATCTCAGCAATGAAAGCAGGTATGTTTATCCACCATGCACAAACTTCGGCTGGACTGGCCTGAATTGGCTAATGATCAAAATGTTACGTACTGTGGGTCACAAAAGTATCGGTGCTCAGGGGTCCAATGCCTACCGAAAACATGCCAACAACTGCTTACATTACCAGTGTCACATTTTATATGAACAGTGATTATATAAACATACCGTTTGCTAAATATTTGCATGAGGATATTGTTAGTTGGCGATATATGACACCTCCCGACGACAGGCCTCCCAGCATTAGGTAGGTTGAACACTAATATCTCACTGGCCTTCGTTCTGTGGTTCAGAATGTTTCACGCATATTGTCCACCGATACCTTTGTGACCCATAGCACGTTTAAATGCAAATGTTGTTTATTTCTATGGCTAATGGCCGGCCGTCCAAGATTTTACATTCGGTACGGAACTTTGAAGTAAAGATGTTTTATTATATGGTAATGACCAGAAGCTTATATATGTTATGCGTTTCCTATATTGTTAAATCACCATGATCTGGCTTAGATTTAGAAGTTGTCATATATTTACCGTTTGTCTTATGACTTAGTGTTCCGTACTTTTAGGGGAACAAAAGTTACGGTATGCGCTTTATGTTTCCTGTTACTTTACCCAGTTATCATTTTATAGCTTCATTATAATAAAAATCCAAATATAAAAACCAAAGGAATTGTTATTCGATGTAATTTGATATATATATATATATATATATATATATATATATATATATATATATATATAGCCTATATATATATATATATATATATATATATATATATATATATATATATATATATATACTATAGCACTAGCTGTGTGTGTGTGTGTGTGTGTGTGTGTGTGTGTGTGTGTATTTTTGGCAGCCGAAACTACACATTCAAATCGCTCCGAAATTGGCACAAAAATCGCAAAAAATTCGCTGATGTGAAGAAACTTGATATTTAATGAGCAATCACATTTTGACCAAAAAACGCCGCTCCAGGCGCCCGGCATAGGATCTCCGTAGAATTTTTTGCCCATAGGTACAACTAAAATAAAATATAGCAGCGTGAGAGCCCTCCGCAGTAGAAAGTGCGAAGGACCCGAAGGGCCCACTAGCACTTGTATCTATCTATATAGACAGAAAGACAGGCAAATGGATGGACAGAGAGACGGATGATCAGACAGATAGACTGATAGATAAACAGACAGATTATACAGGCAGACAAGCAGACAGGCAAACTGACAGGTAGATCGAGAGATAGATAGAGTACGGTAGATACGTGGATGGTAGATAGATTGATTGATTGATTGATTACTTGCTTTACTGGCTGATTATTTGATTGAATGAGATAGACATACATATACACAGATAGGAAGGTACATGGATAAATAGATAAACATATAATTAGACAGATAAATAAAAATAAAATAGGATAGATGGGAGGAGGAAGGAGAGAGGAGATGAGAAAGGAGGAGACGGAGGGAGGGACGGTGGTAAGAAGTGAGGGAAGAGGACGATACAGATCTAAGGTAAGAACTATAAAAGTGGAAGAGACATAGTAGGAAAGAAGATAAGGAGGTAAGATGGAGAGAGAGGAAGGAGAGGTGTGTGACAAGGGGAAGAGATACGAGAGATGGAACAGGGATCGCATTTAAAAACTTCCTTGAACCCGTATTATTTACTGTTACGGACATAAATACAGAGCCACTTGATAACAATGAATATATAGTGAGGAGAAACTTTGAAATCCAACGATGCGGTTATGAGAGCTATGAAAAGAAATCAAGAATATTGCTAAAATCTGATTATTGTCCATTCAAAATGAGGAGCGATATTATTGTCGGCAACTGTACACAATCGATTATTCACTCTTATATGTTATCTCAAACAGATGCTAATCAGTGAACAGCCCAACCGAAATGAATATGATGACCCTAAATTCGGGGAAGATTTTTTTTTTTTTTTAGCTTAAAATGGTTTTTCTTTTTTTTTTTTTAGCTTAAAGTGGACTTTTTTTTTTTTTTTTTTTTACTGAAAGTGCCAGATAGTCCTTTTTAAACCACACAGCGATAGGGCTCTCCTAAGCTTAATATAATCACTCAGTGGTAGAAAGAAAAAAAGGAAAAAAAAAACTAGAACAGCTAAGCTGCTTATTGCCAGCTTTTGGAGCTCTTAGCCTCAAGTGGAACTAAATGAGCCAAAGACGACCTTAAAAAGGTTTTTATGTTAACTTACATATTCGTGAATATTCTTGAAACATTTATAAAAACTCTAAACATAAGAATCATTATGAATATGATTATAATCTCAGGTAAGCATCACGAAACATACAGTTAGAAACAGTGATGACTGCAGGAGCCACACGGGGGGGGGGGGGGAAAGGAAGGGTCTATTCTTGCCCACTTCTTTCATGGTTAAAACGAGTGATTCTCTCCTGATTAGAATATAGGACTCAGAGACTGATGCGTAAGAAAATGGGCCTCTCTAACATGCCGGATGTGGCAGTGATGATGATAATAATAATAATAATTATAATAATGATAACGATACTACTACTACTACTACTACTACTACTACTACAACTACTACTACTATTACTACTTATTATTATTATTATTATATTGTTGTTGTTGTTATAAGTTAATAACCATAGTAGTAAGATTAATAATAATAATAACTGGATTCAAGGAGGTGAAACATTAAATGTTATGAGAACAGAAATATACCTAGTAATAATTCACTGACAGTAGCTCCTAATATGCCAACGACATCAGTTGATGCTGTCTGTTCCAGTGCGTTTTGCGTCAATATGGCGCATTTTCTTAAAAAATGCCAAATATTGATGGTCTCTGACATGTTTACACGAACCCTCTAAACCTGTGGTTCTTAACCTTTATTGAGTCACGGATCCCTTTGAGAATCTGGTTAAAGCTATGGACCCCTTCGCTAGAAAAATGAACATTAGCACATAAAACATTTTGCATACAATGAATATACATTGTTTTATTGAAAACTACCTCATGCAGTGCATGGCACACACAAAGTATAAAACAGTCTTTCCAAAGAATTATGTTCGTCACTCTTTTTCTAGCAAAAACTAAAGGCCACTCAATGAAAAGGTGAAACATCCAACTTGTGAAAATGAAACAAAACAAAACTATAATTCTGCTAAAAAGTTCATTTCAATGAGAAGGTTCCTGTTGTTTGGTATGAAAAAAAAAAAAAATGAAATTGTGGTCTTTGACAAGGTAACACGCTTGTCATCTTTGACATCCAATTGATTTAGACTTTTCGTTTTGATAGAAACAAACGCTGAAAACCCTGACTCTCAAAGGTATGTAGTACCAACGGAATCAGAGCACCCATAGTTCGGCTTGCCAGACGAGGGTAGGCTTGTGTCAACAAACACCTGAATTCTTCAAGAGTTCGATTTTTTTTTTTTTTTTTTTTTTTTTGCAGCGAATGCTGCCAAATGGTATCACGCAATATTGCCAACTTGTTCTCAGTTGTTCTGACCTTCACGGACCCCCTGAAGCCCATCCATGGACCCCCAAGGGGTCCATGGACCCCAAGTTAAGAACCCCTGCTCTAAGCCATCCCAGGCACTCAGCCTCTCGGAAAATCAAGCATTTGAGGCTGACAAGCATTCAGCCTGTCAGTGCCTGTACATCATGCTCTTCAGCCATGTCCAGATGTATTTCTTTTTATCTTGAAACAATCCAGAAATAGAAACATACCCCTCCATTCCCAAGCATCGTATACTATACAAAATATATTTACAGCTATATGCTTCCATAAACAAAATAAACATCAGATTTCCAAAAAAAAATGTTAAAATATTTTTCTTAAACAAAAAAAAAAATGGCCCTAGGACCAGCTTGGGGGAGGGGGTAATTAATATATTGTCTCTTGGCGTTAACGGGACTTATTAATGTAAGATTTGATTCCTTCAATCCGAATGAATTGAATTTGTTCGCAATACATTATTATTTTTATTAACAACCATTTCAGCAACATATAAGGCGTTTAAGTAGTGAAAATAACGACATATTATTATCCGCAATTTTATCTCTTCTTTTCCTTAGATTTCACTAGCAAGAAGCAGCCATTTTATGATTTTTTTGATGAATTGCAATGAATCATAGGATGGGTTTAGGTGGCTAAAAACTTCATTGACAGGTACTACAGACACTTGTGTAATATACTAAAGCAGTAGCCGTGTGTGTGTGTGTGTGTGTGTGTGTGTGTGTGTGTGTGTGTGTGTGTGTGTGTGTGTGTGTGTGTGTGTGTGTGTTTTGGGCAGCCGAAACTACACATTCAAATCGCACCATAATAGGCACAAAAATCGAAACAAAAATCACTGATGTGAAAAAAACTTCGTCACATCACGATTGAAAAGCTTTCACTACATTTAATGAGCGATCAAAGCTTGACCAACAAACGACGCTCCCGGCGCCCGGTCGGTTCCCATGGCCGAGTGGTTAATATCTTGGACTTGCATGCGGACAACTTGGGTTCCATTCCCGAAGCTGCAAATAACACGACCAATTGGTTAGCTGCAAAAAATCCAAGTGGCAATGTTAGACAAGACCACCACATAAACGGACCATTATGGGTCCTTCGATGTCGCCTTGACAGCCAATAGTGACAACGTTAGACAAAAACAGCAAGTAAGCGTGACTCGGATTACCTGAAATGATCACAACGCACGCGCGAAGCGCGGGGAAACAAGTGAGAAACACGAGGAAACGAGTGCGAAGAACCAGAGAGCGATCGTGCAGAGCGAGAGCCCTCCGCAGGAGCAAGTGCGAGAGGGCCCAAAGGGCCCACGAGCACTTGTGTGTGTATATATATATATATATATATATATATATATATATATATATATATATATATATATATATATATATATATATATATATATATATATATATACAGTATGTTGGAGCCTTTAAAAACGAAAACGAAAATGATATATATATATATATATATATATATATATATATATATATATATATATATATATATATATAATATTTTGTTATACAAAATTAGATTTGCAAGTTTACTACCAAATTTGGCACTAATTTCCCTAAACTCAAAGAAAGGCAACGATAATTAAATTGTGTTTATTATTTAATCGTTTGCATTTTACTGAACATTATTAGGAAAAATTGAAAAGAAACCCTTTTCTGCCCACCAGTGTGTGTGTGTGTGTGTGTGTGTGTGTGTGTGTGTGTGTGTGTGTGTGTGTGTGTGTGTGTGTGTGTGTGTGTGTGAGAGAGAGAGAGAGAGAGAGAGAGAGAGAGAGAGAGAGAGAGAGAGACTCTCAATTTCATACAAATCTGCCACTCTTTCGTGGCAGAGGACCGTTTTCTGTCTAGCTTCATTCTAACAAGTGATATAATATTATGATTTAAATATTTCGTATGTTCTAACATGTGGTATCATATTATGATTTAAATATTTCAGATGTTTCAGTTCAAGCATTTTATCATTTAAAACAGTCATTAGAATGTGGAACACGACCGCATCTCTGAGAAATAATCATTATACCGTTAGTTTACACCTACAGTGGTAGAGAAATAAGTGCTACAGTCTAGGGTCTTTAGGTAAAACAAGCATTTATGTATTTTTCATCGTTTCTCAGCCGATCAGGAGACGAATCCGATTATCGGATAATTTTTCCCTTCCGATACCGATACCGATAATAATCGAATTTTGGCTGCCGATTTACAGCACTAACAACCGACCGATTTTAACTTTTAACAGACCTTTAGCAGCGGAAAGGTTACTGAAAGCTGTAGTCAACACTTCCAGGTCGAAAAATTTGTTCACAGTTTACAAAAATTCTTTAACGGAAGCATTAACAACCATTGGGGTGAAGTGGTTATGAAATTATTTGTGACGGTCATGTGTTCTCACAAGGACTGTTAATTGAAGAGATGAAATTGTGGGAGCGACTGTTGATGATGATGATGATGATGATGATGATGATGATGATGTTTTTTTAAATAACAAAAGAGAGGAAGGAAAAACAAATGAATGAGAAAAATAATCCATACACCAGATTACTGGCGTCCTCCAATTAATAAATATCTGTAACAGTTGGACTTGAACAGATGTAGGTTGAAGTGCGGGGGGAAGCCACTCTGGGGAAGCGAGTTCCAGAGAGATGCAGTTCTGGGAATAAAAGAATTCTGATAGGCAGAAGTTCTGCAATATGGCTGAGTGACATTCCAGTCATGAGCGCTACCAGATGGAAGTGTAGCACGAGGGAAGGCATGGAGAGGTGGCATAATGGACGCAACTTCGTCTGAGCATTTGCCATAAAAATATCTGTAAAATAATGCAAGGGAGACAACATTCCTTCCTACTTGTAGGGAGGGTAGTTTATTTATAATAGTAAGGTTATTAATAATTCCACCAGCTTTGTTCTGAATTTTGTCTAGTTGATTTAATGCAACCTCTCCACAAGAAGGCTCGTAGTAAAACAGTCCAAGGAGAATGGTGAAGGATGCGACGTAATAATGACGTTGTGTGTGTGTGTGTGTGTGTGTGTGTGTGTGTGTGTGTGTGTGTGTGTGTGTGTGTGTGTGTGTGTGTGTGCGCGTGTGTGTGTAGCAACGATGTAAACTGCCTAGACAGGTTAGAAAAGGTGAAGGAGCGAGTAGAGAATCTTTTAGGATTGACTGTGCACGTTTTATCCTATTTTACCTGGGGCTGAAGTCGAACATCTACTGAACAGTACTCTTCGGTGTGTTATTGTGATTATCTTCTGCCATTTTGTGTGAGCTGTTTCATATGTGCCATTTTCACTAACTTTTTCTCGTGTTAAATGAGTGATTATATGACTTTTCATTAACTGTAGTCTGGTGTAGCCTTTGTCTTGCCTTGTTTTCCATGGGTTGCTTCTTCAGTAATTTATCCACAAACTCGTGTCTGTGATATATGAAGGGAGAACTTTATTAATTCTGGTTATTTAGTTTGTATGTTGTCTTTTATGATAGCTGGTTATATCAAGCAGTATTACCTTTTAATGACTAGATTTGGACTGGTCTAGCTTCGTAGAGTGTGTGTGTTGTTCCATCTTTATTTATTTTTTTTTCCATAAGTATTTCTGTGATACGTGAATGAATAGAGTACCTCATTAACTTGCTATGGACTGTTGTTTTTATCTTGAAAAGTATGGTGTATGCTATTTCCTCCACGGCTTTTTTCACTTACTCTCCTGTGATATATGATGTAACTC
>NC_137028.1:27012612-27252612 GCF_032717465.1 Coenobita brevimanus | reverse complement strand
TAGAGAGTGATAAAACGAACAGTACACATTATGAAAATGAAGTGATTGTGAGATGGAGAGGAGACAAAGAGCCCTTGAATAACAAGAGAAAATGCGTAGTAGAATGGTGTGTCGGGGGAAGAGCGATTTTCATTGATTTGAAAAATATATGGACGGGGATTTGTCAAAGCCGCCCCTCACAAAATGCGGCGTCAGGCAATAGATATATGGCAGTGTCAGTCAGTAGTATATGGCATTAAAAATGCTGGTACTTTATGATATAAGAGGCGGTAAATCATTGCGGAAACATTGTTTTCTCTCTCCATTCACATTCTCTCTCTCTCTCTCTATAGAAGATATATATATATATATATATATATATATATATATATATATATATATATATATACACAGAAGATGATGTTTAACAATACAGGTATGCATATTAATTACAATCTCAAATACTTTACCAATACCAGGTGCAATAGCTATTAGTCTGTAATCAGAGGAGTCAAAAGAACCTCCTTTCTTCGGAATTGGGTAGATATTAGCTTCTTTCCAAGAATTAGGGAAATAAAACGTACGGATGCACAGTTTGGCTAATTTAGCTAGAACTGGAGCAAGTTCTGGGTTTCTTTTTCAAAACGGTCGAAGGAATTCCATCTGAGCCTGGAGCTTTCCTGGCTGGTAAATTTTCTAGGATGGATTTTACGTATCTAGTCTGTATCATAAGTAAAGCAATTTCGGAAGAGTCAGGTTCTAGTACAGGAGCGGTCTGACCAACTTCCTTTAAGGTAGAATTTGTAGCATACTTACTGGCAAGGATGTTTGCTTTTTCAAGCGGGTCATTTACAGTGTTTCCATCTGAAGATTGCAGTGGCTGAGTGGGTGATGACTTGTTAAAGTTATTATTGAAATAACTGAGAGTTGACCAGAATATTCTACTGTTATTAGGATTATTTAATAGTTTGGATGGTTGGTTGTGAAGAAGTTTGATTTAGCGAGATTTATTACTGTTTTTGCATGGCTTCTCACAATCGTAAATTAATTGAGAGATTCATTATTTTTCATTTTGGGTAAAAGTTACATGCTAAAGACTAGTGTCGTTGCTCTGGCACAATGGCTGTCAAACCATTTTGGGAAGTCCGAGAGGGGGCATACCTCAAAAACTGGA
This sequence comes from Coenobita brevimanus, assembly GCF_032717465.1. Lineage (NCBI taxonomy): Eukaryota > Metazoa > Arthropoda > Malacostraca > Decapoda > Coenobitidae > Coenobita > Coenobita brevimanus. The sequence continues at coordinate 27,251,459 of NC_137028.1, read as the reverse complement.
TAATGCTGACGGATGTGAAGGTAAAATGCGAACGAATTACGATAAAAAAAAAAGGGGGGGGGGGAAACCAGATTCATCGCCAAATCGAATATGGGCATAAACCTGAACTCGACTCATTCAGATTCTGTTAAGAGAGTTCATTTCTAATTGGGTCCATTTAGAACCAGCGAGGATAAGTCATGTCATTGACGCCCGTTGGGGCTTATTGAAATCAGTTCACATCGTTAGTCAATGCAAGGTCCAGTTAGTTTATTACCAGTGCTTTTCATGCCTTTAACCCATTCAAATCATTAGGACCATTAGGGTGCCTCATGTCCATTTTGGCTTAGTTACATCAGTTCATATCCCGTTAGAAACTTTTAGGTCCAGTTAAGTCAACTGCGATGGAGTTAGGTCCATTGAAGCCACTAACATCCATTCAGGGTGGGATAAGATGGGGCTGTGGAAGGTGGCGGGAGGAGATATCCAGTGAATATGGACACTGGAATTAGAGGCCATCATTGTTATAATATTCACGAGGTCTGAGCGGAATAGGATGAAACAGTGGGATACGGGTGAACAGAATGAGTAGAGTCAAATATGAAGAAGGAAAAGCTACAGGATGGGGCTGGTAGGTAGTAGTTGGTTGGGGTGGGTGAAGTGAGGCTGGTAGGTAGTAGTTGGTTGGGGTGGGTGAAGTGGTGGTGATGTAGGGCAGAAAAAGTGCAAGATGCTCCTTGTGTACCTTGTTGGCGGTAAAAACAGATTTGGTTATTCGTGTGGTGGAGGATTGATGGAAAGGGGAGGAGTGGATGGACTGTAGTGGGTGTGATGGACGGGGAGAGTGACAGTGTGTGGATGGAAAAGGATAATACACCTTGTTAAGCTGGGCATTGTAAGTTGGCCGCTTTGGCTGGAACTATAGTACATTTTGACACTTTCGTCGATAACGACATAACAATAACAGCAGGAAGATAGTAAGCCCAAGTTGCTCTCATACACCTGTCAACCAACAACGCAGGTTACATATCCTTGTACACAGCTGATTATCTTTGCTATCGCCCTGACATGTATGTTACCATACATGATATTAAATTCTTGGCGTCGATTACGCCTTTTTCTCTCTAGAACCTACGGACGATTCGAATAGCTCTGGGAAACCTCTAGTAGTGAACGGATAAGAAAGTCTCCTTAACACTCCTTCAGTATGAAAGATCTTGCCAGGGCTAAATAAAGCAATCGGCAACAGTCATATGACGGGAAGGACGACCTCTGGATGAAAGTGATAACGTGCCGTATACAGACATGAACTGATAAGAAAGCGGTGGTAGAGAATAACATCCGACGCCTCCTAGTTCAGTCCGTAAAAGAATTTTAAGCTTTTCGAAAAATTATACACAATGCCAAGTTACAACTTACGTCTCAATCTGATCTCATCAAGAAGATAACCTCTTTTTATTCTATTATCTTCAGGTAACATTACTTATCGTATAAGACGCTTTCGAAAAAAGGAACTTATAGCCTTTAATAACTTCTTTCCAGCACTAAGGCACTGTCCTGAAATGAGTATAATTTCTGGAAGTAACATTAAACAAATGAAATAAAATTAAAAAAAAGAGATCCCATACTGAACGAGTTAACTCCTTCAAATCAGAAAACTTTTATATAGAGTTCTTGTTGCTCTTACACTATGTAACTGATCTTAGTAATGCGTCCCAGTAGTGATGGTGTTATCTAAAACTATATGTACACGTAGTCGTTCCACTTAAAAAAAAAAAAAAAAAAAATCCGTTGAAGTGTGGAAACAGCAGGAACGAAATGAAGCCAAAGACCAACGTTTCCATGTAGTTCCATGTCATTGCTCAAGGTTTGTTTCTTGAATGTAAATTCCCAAAGACGAAGTACAGAGCTTTAGTGTGCTTCAGCCGAGATGACAGTTTTCCGTCCGTTTCGCCGTCCTTCCGTCGGTTCATGCTCTAGTAACCGCAGTTCTGGTCTGATTTTGACAACTGGAATGTCAAACGAATCCTCTCCCATAAAGGTGTGCCCTCGTTGTAGTGGCCAACTTGCTCAAGGCAACTTCAAAGTCACAATGACTAAAAGTTTCCCTATTTACAAGAGTATAGGCATAACACTGGCATCACGGCAAAGGACGTTTAAAATGCATTATTTAAGCATTAATCACAGTACTGTGTCACGGGGTTTTTGTGAATTTTATATATTAATGACTACTTTAAAATGTTGCTTGTAAATATGGACAATGAACTGGCTTGTGAAAATCAAGCAGTAGGTTTACTTTATGCCAGCTTACTTAGCCGATTCTCTAAGAATGAGAATTTATAAATTTTCTCAACAGTACACAGCAGAGACTAATTACTCACACGTGCTGTTTGTGTACTGTTAGCCTCTAGAGAAAGTGACTCCACCCCTGACAATCAATAACTAATGCTATTAATGATAAACAGGTTCTTGCTGGTGCATTAACTCCTGGCTGGCACAACGGATTTAAGCTTAGTACAAGAGAACTGGCCTAAGTACCAGTTATGCATAATGCAAAGTGTTTATGCGAACTAGGAGCGGCAAGTGAAATAAGCTTAATGTGGAGAAATAAAACGAGAGTTTACATTACATTACGCTCAAGAAAAAGAACTGTAAATTTATTAATTACACTGAAATAAATTTTACGTTACAAAATAAAAACACTCTCGCTCACTCAAAAGCTAAACTCTTAAGCCTAGGAAAAACGAAAAGAAATACTGGTCAACAGAGGGGGCTGAGTGGAATGAACTGGGCGTCAATATGTAGGAAGGACGCTGCACCTCGCTGAACCTCTACGCCGATTCATGCTGAGTGGAGATTTCCAGGACTCGCTGTACACGAACCTTCTCTCACGGCGCTTCAATCCTGACTGACTTCAAATTGTGAGAGAGAGACGAGGGCCGGCCGCTTGCTAACGGCCAACGGAAATAATGTGAGCGATACACACTCAGAATTAATCACTCAGCGAAGGTGCTAATGTCCCGCGCAAGGACGATCACTTATGAAACAGTGAAAAATGTTCTAAAAACCGTCCCAATCGAGCGAATTCGTGGACGGTTGAAATGATCGATACACAATGAGAATTCCACTAGAATTCGCGGTTTTCACAGTGAACAAAAATGTCACGAACTTATACACACGCTCACGCCAGTTTATGACATACTGATCATACAACTCACTGGAAATAATAAATACGTAAATAAAACGAATAAATAAATTAATACGTGCCTGTGTGTCTAACTCATCATGTGGTGGACGCAGGCAATGAGCTGGGTGGTGAGGCAGGTACTTGATTGGCAGGAAGGTAGGCGGGTAGGCAGATCGACTGGTGGGGAGGTTGGTAGGGATATAGGTAGGCAGGTAGAGAGAGAGGCAGGAAGGGAGGTAGGCAAGGAGACAGGTTTGGAGCTGGGTAGGTGGGTAAGAAGGTAGATAGGGAAGTAAGTAGGTTTGTTAGCAGGCAGGTAGACAAGGAGTTAGGTAGATGGGTGGGAGGGTAGATAGGGAGACTGGTAGGGTGGTAGGTATGTAGGGATGTATTTAGGAAGGGATGGAGGTACAGTGGTGGGTAGGGAAGTCGACAGAGAAATAGGTGGAGATGTAGGCAGGAAGGGGGTCAGTGACTGGTACGGATGGGGAGGTAGAAAGATAGCTAGGTAGGGATAGAGGCAGGGAAGTGGGAACTAGGTATGTAGGTAGGCAGGGAGGTATTGGAGAGGAAGGCAAGTAGGTTAGGAGGTCGGCAAGTAGGAGAAAAGCGACAAGAAGTACAAGTTAACCCTTTATATGACTGAAAAATAATCTGTAGCTTACAAGCAATGCCTTCCTGTTAAAGGATAACAAAGAATATGCAATACACAGAAACGGTAATAGGAGACTTCATCATCGAGACCCTAGCGTGGCAACATGGAGCTAGTATATATTTATTTGCTTCTTTAAGTAATTAATATGAAACGAATCACAAAGCAAACAAGCAAGAGAGCACGAGGTGATCGAACTCAGTCCACACAGTAACCGCGTTTAAAGCCGAATAGCTAAGTTTAGTAATACCAAGTCGGTTCACTTTCCCTCAGTGCGCAGGGAGGCGTGGCTTGTGTGTGACGTCAGACGGATTAAGTAACAGGAAATGTATAAAAGGACAGACTCAAATTAAACATTTATAATAAGGGAAAACGAAGGAGGGGAAGAAGTGTGGACTCATCTAACCGTATAACATCGCAGTAGGTTCCCTCACACCCCTACGCCTTCCTTCACACATTTCAGTCCCTTCCCTCACTTTGGACTGAAACTGTGTCATGATCTGGAGAGTGCAGCATACATCCACTCCCCACCACGGTCAGGCGTCAACTGAACTTGGGTTTCGTGCAAGCTGATGTCACTCCGCCCTCTGCGCCAGCTTAGACCCGTTTTAGATGGAAGTGATTCGACTTGGTATTAGTAGACTTAGCCGAATAGAACCGTGCCTACTTAGAATGATTCTTTTGGCGCCTGGTGGTTACATGCCCGTGCTTTGTTAGTTCCGTACCACTTCCTCCCCCTCCCCCCTTTTTTTTTTTTTTTTTTGCTTGTCCGTGTGTATTTTCGTGGCACATAAAATAGCTCTGAAGGCCTAATACGAAATTCAGTGTAAGGTGTCTGGAAGCGCAGAGCCCAATTATACAGTAACTTTCAGGACAATCAGCCAAGAGAAATAGCAATGAAGCCGTGGCAGCGAGCACTTGCAGCAAAACAAGCAGAAAAGAAAAAAAACATTATGAACATTTTCCCTTCCAAAAATGTAAAGGGAAGAAATCAGATTGAAAGGACTGATGGATGTCCAACCGAGATTCTATTCCAGACAACACTTTGAGGCAGCGGACTGACACGTCACTCAGGTGGCTCATTCATCCTGTTTCTTGAGCTAATGCTGGGTATAATATTGCTTGTTTATATATTTATCTTCAGTCTTCAAGCAATCAAACATTTCATAACCAAACATTCTTGATATTAAGTTGTGCATGAGCTTGTTTATTTACATTTTTATCAACTATGATATAAATGTGCATTCTATCATACGTCTTTTGTATTTCCTTCTACTCTCAGACAATTTAAATAAATTAGAGGAGTAAGATTTAGCTTTCATTTAACTCGTTCACTCTTTCCTTGCTCTCTCAAGCAAAATATTATTGTCTGGTAAAACCTAGTAAAAACTTTTATAGATGTCACCGTAATGAGGGGCTAATAACTTGACACCACGCAGAAATATTACGATGAGAAAAATCAGATATTATCTAATCCTGTGTGTGTGTGTGTGTGTGTGTGTGTGTGTGTGTGTGTGTGTGTGTGTGTGTGTAGCACAGCCAAAAGGAAAAGGATTAATAGGATTTTGATGAAACATGGCAGGATGGTTGGAACTAGGTCCCAGACGGGCCAGTTTCAATTTGATGATGAATGGAATTTTCTGATGGGATTTACTGAACTCTAATAACTGTCCCCACTGGTGTTAATATACGCTCACACGGAAGAGGCGGCGGGGCATCCACGTGGAGTTACGTTTGTCCTTGGAGAGAGAGAGAGAGAGAGAGAGAGAGAGAGAGAGAGAGTTGTTTATCTACAGACCGATGTCTATTACTTCACTGATGCTACGAACATACGATTTTATTCTGCAGAAAATATTGGTATCTATGGCTGTGGTGGTGTGGTTGTGGTGGTGGTGGTAGTGATAGCTGTGATTATGCTGGAGGTGGCAGCTGTGGTGCTGGTGGCGGTGGTAGTGATAGCTGTGATTATGCTGGAGGTGGCAGCTGTGGTGGTGGTGGCAGTTGCAGTGGTGGTAGCTATTATGTTGTGGTGATCGTTGTGATGATGATAATGGTGGAGGTAGTCATCACTGTGATGGTGATGATGGTGATTGTAGCATTGGTGGTGGTGGTGATGGGGTTAGTTGTGATGGTGATGGTGGTGGTAGACGTAATGGTGCTGGTAGTGGTAGCTGTGATGGTGGTGTTAATGATGGTTGTGATGGTGATGGTGGTGGTAGCTTTGATGGTGGTGATGGTAACTGTGGTGGTGGTGGTAGCTGTGGTGGTGGTGGTAGCTGTGGTGGTGGTGATGGTAGCTGTGGTGGTGGTGGTAGCTGTGATGGATGTGATTGTGATGGTAGCTGTGGTGGTGGTGGTAGATGTGATGGCGGTGATGGTAGCTGTGGTGGTGGTGGTAGCTGCGATGGTGGTGGTAATGGTTGCTGTGATGGTGGTAGTGGTGGCGATGGTAGCTAAGATGATGGTGGTGGTGATGTTGGTGACAGTGGTTGTGGCGATAGCTGTGATGATAATGGTGGTGATGGTGGTGGCGGTGGCAATAACTGTGATGATGATGGTGGTGGTGGTTGTGGCGATAGCTGTGATGATGATGGTGATGGTGCTTGTGGCAATAGCTGTCATGATGATGGGGATGGTGGTAGCTGTGGTAGTGGTAGTGTTGGTAGTTGTGGTGGTGATGGTGGAGGTGGTGGTAGATGTTCAGAAGCGCATGTCATTTGGGAAAATGTTTTCCGGCCTACAGCAAAGCAAATGCTCCAGAGCAAAGCGTGGTTTAGAGATGGCTCTACTTTGGACAAGGTCATCCCTCTTAAAAACCCAATCGTAAGGAGCCATAAACAAAAGAGGCCAGAAATCGCTTCAAAAGTCAGGCATTATTCCGGCCATAGCATCTCTGGTATTAATTGAGCTACAGTTTCATTTTTGACAGAATTATAGCTCAAAGTATGCCAATGAAGATGAGCTTTGTAAAATTTTTCATATTTTCTGCTGTTTTAATTATATATATATATATATATATATATATATATATATATATATATATATATATATATATATATATATATATATATATTTATTTTGGGTGCGATTTCTGGAACATTTTGAATCCATATTAATGTAGCTTACGTGTATGAGAGGCAAAGAAATATTATTTATTAAAAAAAATATATTGCCTGTAGCACATTACTAGTGCAAAAAAAAGGAAAAAAATAAGGAGCCCAGAGTGACAAACAAAAAACGCCAGAAATTGCCTCCAAAGTTCAGCAATATTACGGCAATAGTATCTCTACGATTGAATTATAATGTTATTTTTTTAGCAGAATTATAGTTATAAGTATGCCAATGAAGATGAGTTTTTGGAAGAATGTTCATGTTTTTTATCAATTTTGTTATAATATATATATATATATATATATATATATATATATATATATATATATATATATATATATATATATATATATATTTATTTATTTATTTATTTTCCAACTTTGGACGCGATTTCTGGCACATTATGAATCCACATTAACGTAAATTCCATGTATGAGAGTTAAATAAACATTAATCAGAAAAATAATTTGTCTTATTGCTCATCACTAGTACAAAAAAGAAAAAAAACAAATAGCACTGCACACTACTCTGTCACTCTATACCTTTTATTACTGTCTGTCTGTCTGTTAAAACAGAGAAAGGGGGAAAACAAGAAAAATAGTAATGGCAGAAATCAGACTTAGAACTATCACCAGCAGTAGATTAGTGATAGCAGTAGTGGTATAGTGATAGGTTATGCAGTCACTGTTCATAGAGTAATCCATGTTCGGTCCATGAGTCGGCAACGTTGGGGACGTGGCAGGAGGTGTGGCATATCACTATGGAGCTGTAAGGAGTCAAGGCTGCACACTTTCGTAATACAGTGTGTTGTCGTCAGGGTCAGGGAAGCCCATGAATGTTTCTGTCTTGCCCCTCTGACTGCGTGGAGCTCGTGGCAAATTAGACAGCAGAATGCCTTGGTAGCCATGTTTTCAATGTTTCACACTCTTCCAGCTGCTCCTGCCACCCAGAGACCAAATGTCCCACTACCACCGCATTGTTCTCTTACGTAAACGGGATGTTGAGGCCTAGAGGCTCGCGACACTGCTGGGTGCTCGATGCCCGCAGCCGACAGAGTTGAAAAAAGTGTTTCCGCTTTGGCTTTCATCCATACTTCCGGTGCTGAATAGGTCCTTACAACCAAACCTAGGTGATAGAGCACGGCTTAAAATAGAGATACAGTACACATAAAAAATAATCGTATTCAGCAGGGGTGGCGCTTTGGACCCTTAAGATATGCGACGCCTCGACCCCTCACGATAGGGCCATGAGGCTTTTGTAGCACACTATAATGTACCCATGCCTGGAGACTGTAAATAATCCTTTCCCAATTCTAAGACAGTCTAGGTGCTGCAGGAACATCATCTGTCGCTGCTTCGCCCCAGATTGGAAGAAGTGTGGGTTCGAGTCATTACATCAAGCCCCTTTTTTTATTGTATGAAGAAATAAGCCAGTAGGAAAGAGTTTCTAAGGAGCCTTCAAAGTAAATTGATAAGAACTGTGGTACAAGTTATGCCATTGACGTCCAGTCACTCTACACCACACCTTTAGCACAACACACCACATCACCACCATTACATCAGTATGTTACCGTATATCATTACAAGTATGCTTTTATATAACGGAGGATGCTACTGCCTCATGTATTACAGTGTAAGTCTACATCGTACCTTGGTATTTTAAATTGTGGGTTTCGATCGCTAGGGATTGTTGGTGTTGGGTTCCTGCTTGAATAAATATGTCTTCAGCCAGCACGTTATTTCTTTATTCATGCCTCAGTACTGACTGACGCAATACCCTGTGAACCATCAGCACTGTATCACACATCAACATCACACTGCATCAAACATACCACCCTAGCCTACACCACACAACTGCGATCACACTATAATGCATCAGTATCACACTATGCAACACAACATAACCAAGCCACCTCATTACACAACACTACCATTATGCATCACTATCACACCATGCTACACCACATCACTACAATAACTACACTACATCATACTACTACCGCCACAGTACAGTACACCACAGTCTCACTATCGCACCAAGCTACATCACCCGAAAACAACCACCTCAACACCACTGTCACACCACACCACACACCACTACACTTGAGGGCTTTCGTGACACGGATACCATACCACCACACCGCTGATAAGAGTTCCAACCTCACCAAACACCACTGCCCACTGAATTAGATTCTGTGCGTACACTCAATATCAGCCACACTTCCCTCACTGGTAAAATTCCCCCCCCCCCACGCTCCCCTCCAGTCCTCTCTTCCCTTTTTCCTTACCCTCACTTCCCTCCCACTCCCTTTCGCCCCCACACATTCACCCATCCGCCTCTTCCCTTCCCTTCACATTCCCCACTCCCTACCCCAACCAGCTACCCAAGTGAAACTCTCCCCAACTTCCCTCACCTCCACACACTCTCATCCCTGCCCCCTCCCCCCTTCAAACCGCACACAGTCTCCATCCTCCCACCCCCTCACACTGCCCTCCCTCTCAACACACTGCCCATCTCAATAAGGCTTCAACAATCACGCAGTCACAAGTCAACGTAATATTGTGGTGGCCCCGGGTGACGAAGCAGGGGAGAGAAAGAGATTAGGAGGAGGCAGAGGGAGAGAGGAGAGGAGAAGGAGGAGGGGGAAGAGATTAGGAGGAGGCAGAGGGCGAGAGGAGAGGAGAAGGAGGAGGGGGAAGGATAGTGATCTCTCCTTGGATTGATCTGGAGGTTTCAGTGAGGGTGATATTAGTTCGGTGAAGAGAGGGGGCGGGTTTACGAAGGACTGATGCTGTGGGTGTGAGAAAAATTGTGAGTGTGAGAGTAAGTGTTGGTGTGAGGGGTATTACATATATGGTGCGAAAGTATAAGTGTGAGGTGTATTAGGAATGTGGTGTAAGGATAATTGTTAGTATGAAAGGTATTGGAAGTATGGAGTGAGGAGGAGATTTAATGTATGAGGCTGAATTGCGTGAGGTGGGAGCTAGTGTGAAAAGTATTAGGGCTAAGAAGTGAAGGTGAGTGTGAGAATGAGGAGCATTATGGGTATGGTATGAAGGTAAACATTATATGAAGAGGTAATAACACAGGATGTGAGGGAAAGGGCTAGAGTGATGGGTATTAGGGGTGTGGTGTGTAGAGGACTGTGCGTATGAGGAGCAACAAATTTTGAGTAATGCAGAGACATGGTGAGGTTCTGTAGTCCCCGTTTCATGTTCTTCGTCAAAGAAATAGTTTGGTTACGACAGGGAATTGATCTTAAGTTTAGTTGTTGGTCTTGGAACATATAATTTACATATTTACGATCACTTCTCTGTTTAAAGGAAAAAAATGTTTCCTGTTTCACGAAACAAGAAAGGAAACTAAAGACTATTCCCTGTTTCTGTATTTCCTGCAGTTATAAATCATAGCTGTGTTTTGGTGTGTTTTGGCATACACCGTTGCCCTTCTCTTGTATGTTAGCAACTCCTTTTTGCACGAGTGATGGGTGGAGGGAAAAAGGATGGGTTACAGTTACACAGATCCTGTACAAGGCAGGTAGAGAAGCGAGGAATGACGGCTGACACGGTGAGGAGTGAGGTGAGGAACGTGAGAAGGAAGGGGTGAGAGGGGAAGAGAAGAGAATTTGAGAGGTTATGGAAGAAAGGGAAAGGGGGTAAGGGCTAAGAGTGTTAGCTGTGGGATGAGGAGGTAAGGGATGAAGGGGTAAGAGAGTGATGGGGGTGAGGGAGAAAGGAGAGGGCTGACAGGGTCAGCGGTGGGGGGGGGGGAGGTGAGGAGTGAAGGATGAGGGTAGAGAGGGGGGGTGAGGGAGTGCTGTGAGCCTCATCTGGTACGGCATCACAATGGCGCCACTGAACCAGCGGCTTCATGATGGAAAATCCCAGACCGGTCTTTGAATGCAAGGATGTCCTGCCGTTTGGGGCATATATATATATATATATATATATATATATATATATATATATATATATATATAAATAATATGTATATATATATATATATATATATATATATATATATATATATATATATATATATATATATATATATACTGTATATGTAAAGTAATCCGTTCTCAGAGAGCAATGGAAGGTCAATGTTGGGAATATCTTTAAGAGAGAGGAAAAGATGAGCTTGAGTGAGTGAGCGGACTAAAGTCATGGACACACACACACACACACACACACACACACACACACACACACACACACACACACACCTTCACCATTGTGCCGTATATCCCTGGCACAGCTTCCGGGTGCGAGAATGTATGTGCTGGAGGTCATGTTCCACTAACTTCATTAACTCTATATTACACACAGGTACCAAAAAACCATCAATGGTTTCGATCTTAAAGCGACACTGCATTTCGCATAGCGCTATACTTAATGAGGTCACAGGATTTAACAGGCATTTAAATATGTATTCTGTTTGCACTGGCGAGGTGTGAGATGCTGGGGAAATACACAAAGACTCGGTTGGGCCTAACCTGTTCATGACATTTGTGTACCCTTAGTAAATTCTTGGAAACGCCAGACATATTGTTCTCCCTGGGACCGACCCCTCGTGGTGCGGGAATTAGGAAATATTCGTTAATATTGTCACGAGAGGACGTATGTACATCGTATTGTATTCTGCACAACACCTAACGATTTTCCTTAGCTATAGAGAAACCCATCACTGTGAAGGGGTCAAAAGGCTGTACTTTAAGGATTCTACAACTTAAGCTGTGCATGAAATTGCGTTTCTAATTTAACCTTCATGAATACGAGATATGATCAATAGATTGTGATATTGGTGTCACACTCTTATTAATTCCAAAGGATACACTTCACTGTTTTTTCTTTTAATGAAAGGAATAAGGAACCTAAGCCCAGAAACTTGCAATATTGTTCCTTCCAAGAAAAACAAAAACAAAGTACAGGAGAGCCTAACTCAAGATTCGCTCGAGATCCCTGGACACACTGTGTTTAAAAGACTGGAGATCATTGACAGTAGGAAATGCAGACAGAGGAAGACACTGTCAGAGCTGATCTTTTGCATACATGAAGGTCTGGGAGTAACGGTTAACGTCTGCATTAGAGTTAGACAGAAAAGAGATCAGAGTTTGTTGCCAGACGGGCGCAACGTGCCCGCATCAGTGGTGGGGGATACAAGCAGACAGTTCAGAAGCGCAATGACCACTGAAGCAGGGATGCATCAAGAGACGACAATGCAGAGAAGAGGCAGAGGTTGAAGGGAGTCAGTATGAGGAGAACTGACGAGAGGAAAAGCCTCTGACTCCATCTTGTTAAAAAGACCTGTATGTTGGGAGCCTCCCCATATACAAGAGTTGTACTCTACACAGGGGCGAATAAAACCCCTGTATAAAGTCAACAATTGTGCAGGGGTAAAGAAGGCACGGAGTCGACTCAGCACACCTAATCTTTTGGAAGCAGATTTTACGAGAGAGGTAATATGATCTTTCCAAGACAGATCCCGAGAGAATGAAACCCCAGATACGATCAGTGATGATGCAGGATTGGGTTGGATATTGTTAAAAATCAGATGATACTCCTGTGGAAGATTCTAACAGGTCGGAAGATATAACAGTTGAATATTGATACATCAAAAACAAGATTATATTTCTCCTACTCAGAGATATCAGATAAGTCAGACATTCGGTTTACCATAGCCTCATCCCTTCAGTTTAAGTAACTGCTGAGATGGACACTGCGAGAAGCGAGTGGAATGGTAAAGGGTGGAGTCATCAGTGTATGAGTGAATAGGGTTAGATGTAGGCTACAGTTTAGAATAAAAGGTCACTGATGAATAGAAGGAAGAGATTTGGTGGAACACCACTATTGATAGCTTCAGGAGAAAAATGGCGGCCATCTACAACAGCACTTGTACGGTAGAATGACCAGAAAGGAAGCTAAAGATGAAGGCACAGACAGGATAGCAACCGTAAAAAGGCAGTTTGGAAATTAAAGATTTATGCCAGACTCGATTGATAGCCTTTGAGATCTCAACGTGCAATGGCAAAGCTTTCTTGAAAGTCCCGAGAAGAGGATGACCAGGAGTCTCAAAAGGTGAGATCGCCAGAGGAGATTCCTGGTGGAACCCATACTGACTATCGGAAAGATTATGACAGGAAAGATGTTTGAAAAATTTTTGCTTAAGAATGGATTTTAAAAATTTTTTTGCTTACAGATTTTAAAACTTTAGAAATACAGGATGATAAAGCAAGTCGGTGATAGTTAAAGGAATAGTTACCTTTCTTTGGGACAGGCTGAATGAGAGCAAACTTCCAGCAAGAAGGAAAGGTACTAGTTGACAGACAAGGGTGAATGAGTTTACCTAGGCAGGGTGTAAGCACAGAAGCACAGTTCTTGAGGAACACAGGAGACCCATCAGACCCATATGCCTGATTTAGGCGGGGCCATGCTAGAGTTTGCTGATAAGTGTCTATGGAGCTGGGAGGCACAGAAGCGTGCCTGATTTCATACCTAGACACCAAGAAGAACGCATCTGTAATATTCTACTCCACAATATAGTCCCAGAAAAACTCAGTGGACTTCGAGCACAACCATTTGACTTTTCACCTGGCAACACTAAGCACCTCATGGCGTCTGCCCTCAACTTTACCTTTACTTTCCCTCTTTTTTCTTCATTCTCTTTCCTACCAATTCATCTTTCAAGCTTTAAAGTCATCCTATAATTGTTCCAAACACTGTTCTGCATCCTGTGTTTACTGATTTTTAAAGAACTGTGTCAGATCAATCCCAAGCTGAGGCAGAACTGTTGATGGCCTGAAAGTGGCCTTCCACCCAACACACGAACAAGCCATCAATACACCCTCTGTAATACCTTAACTCTACTCCTGAATGAGGCAGCCCTAGCTTATTTTCAGTGGATGGTGAGTATTAGATCCCAAGAGATGATATATAATGGTGCGTGTGTGCTTTTGTCACGTCTAGTAGGATTGCCGATCCTCATGGAACGGAGTGAGTAATCAGAATTCAATGTCATGTACATGGAAGAATCGCCTGCAGGGTTCGTCAGGTCGGTTATGGGTAATGAAATTGTTCATGTATTTTGGTGGTTTATTGTTTGCCAAGCGACATCGTTTTTTTATGACATGTACAAATGTACGAGTATGTTCACTCTCCACGTCCGCATCAGTCAGCAATGAACGCTGATGTTCATGGTAATAGAAAATGTATTTTACTCCAAAATGCTTAATTCCTTCGGTCTTTTAGAAACCCCGCCTGATGAAAGGATTACGAAGGGTATATCTCAGCTCCTCACTTCGAAAAGTCTTCCTCGGGCTAGATAAACTGGTCTGGTGATTCTAAGAAATCTGTGTCGTGAAACAAGGAAGCAAGAAACTCACTTCGATTTCCAGGTTAAAACTCGAAAATGAAGAGGTCTGAGCCAGTGTACCACTCCGTTTCATAAAGCACAAGATGCCACACTCGACTTGCGAAGAAAGGGAGCAGAGGAAATACATAATTATACTCTTTTAAAATGCTTCTGCTTGTGGCATACGCATATCAGTGTGACACAACTATCGGCAGACACTGATCGGTGGCAGATATGCAGGAGATAGGCTTAAACTTCTCAGTGCCTGTATTTGTGGAGGTAAGAGCTGTTTACAATATACTTAAACACTACACATTTGTCCTCTCTCTCTCTCTCTCTCTCTCTCTCTCTCTCTCTCTCTCTCTCTCTCTCTCTCTCTCTCTCTCTCTCTCTCTCTCTCATGTAAGGGGGAAGAGGAATGTTTGATGACGTAAAGTACTGGTTAAACAAGGTCATCATGTATGAATAACCACAAGAAACTGACGGTTAGGATTACCTGTATCATCGTTTATGCAATAAGAAACAAGGAACTATCATACAGGGACATAACTATTTCCAACTCAAGTATGGGACGAACATTGATGATTTCCTTATGTATCCAACAGGCATAACAGTCTGCCAGGACTCGCCGTCTCCATACCCGATGTCTGCTCTGCGTCACAGACCTTGTCAAAACTCACTGGTGTTCATTGTGATCTGTAACCTCATCTTAGGGGCAGCGACTGCCGAAAATATAAAGATCAGTTAGGTTAATAGAACTCCTTTCTTATGACAAAGTTCTTGTTGCACCTGGTGAACTAATGGGAAAGATGGTCTTGGTACAGCACACTTCACTATCAACCTAGTTCTTGGAGGTCATCCAGTGCACGAGTATGTATCAGAGTTAAGATAGAAACATGGCCAGCGGACTGTGGTTGACAATCTTTTGGATGACATGTTAAAATGATTGTAACTGGGCATTCGACTTCATCATGGAATAGCCCGGTGGTTCCAGTTTCTAATAAATTGGGAGAATTACATGCGGTCATTGATTATCATTGTGTAAATAAGCCAGCCATTGCAGATGACTATCTCTTTTAGGCACTACTGGACCTTCAGGAATTTATTGGTTAGAATAGTAATGTTTTACTGCCCCTCATGATCTACTTAGTGGTTATTGGTAGGCTGATATGGAAGAACCTTCTCACCCTGAGTCTTTAACGTACCATCAGGTCACTGGAAGTTCACTGGTATACCCTTAATACTGTATAGTACTTCAAGCGCTTTTCAGTGTCTAGTTAACGTAGTTTTCAGTGACATGATTGGTTATACTCTCTTCGCTTACCTCGATGATGTCACTGTGGTCAGTGTATCGGTTCCTGAACATTCTGAGGAACTAAAGAAAAAGTTCGGTAGGCTTGACGAGGCTGATCTGAAAATGGTGCTGACCAAATATCATTTCTTGTGTAAGAAGCTACAGTTTTCCCATCATGTGATACTGATTTTTGCTGTTCATATGCATCCCACTCCAGTCAATTTGTATGATACAGTATATATAAATTTTCTTATACGACTAGTTACTATTGACATTTTATCGATGAATTTTCAAATCCTGTTACACCATTTATTAAAATGCTCAAGGAAATGAGCATTTTGTCTGGTTTCAGGATCAAAACAGTGCCTATGATATGGTAAAGACAGCACTAACATCTGCTCCTGTACTTGCCTTTCTTCGTTATACTAAACACTTCATCCTCTCCACTGATGCATGTAGCCTTGATCGAAGGGTAGTAGTAATAAGTACCATATAATAGCTTTAGCTAATCATGTCCTAACTCTGCCGAACATAATCACAGTATAACTCTCTCGGAGGCTCTCACCCTCTTACCTGAATTTAATCCTTGTGATATTCCAGTGATATAAATAGTTACACAATGATCATTGGGACGGACCACATGCCTCACTGGGACTTATTCGAAGGTAGAAACCTCCCTGGTCGTGTAACATGCTAGTTTTCGTAACTGGGGATTACAGCTCTTCCCTTGAATTTATCCCTGATGAGCTTGATGCTGTGGCAGATGCGTTACTGCAACACATTGCCTCAGTGTCTATGGTACAGGGGATCTGCCTAATTCGTGATCCTGATCTTGTCGCGAAATCTCAACGTGATGACCCTTTGTGGTCTAAAGTAATCCATTTCCTAGAGTACAGTGATGATTCTTCCTTGCCCAAAACTGTGGTTCCACTGTATGAATTTCTCAGGATAAATGGGCTTCTGTACCACCAGACTATGCTCACTGATGGTAATACGTCTTGTAACGAGGCTATGCAACAAGTTGTTGCTACTGACTGACCATGGCTTTACATATGACCCATGGCAATTCTTATCCTGCACATGCCTTAATGTAACTGTCATTTTACTTGCCAGCCATGCATAAGAACCTTCATGTTGATTCCTGTATGTCATGTGCTGAACATAAATGTTCATCTGGCCCTTCAACGCCTCTGTTACAGAACTTTTGCCAAATGGGACACTCAGTTAACCTGAAACTTCCTCTCACAAAATCTGATTCAGAGTATTTATTCGATGTGAGATTTTGTTGCGCTTCTGCGCACTTTTGCCTCCGAAGAAAATGTTGGTGAAGTTAGTTGTGCTGGTTTTTGTTAACTATGCGATCTGTCCTTTCACAACTCCTAACATGATTCTTAGGGACAGTGGCAGCAAGTTTTAAAAAAGCTTACTCCAGGGAAATAGTACATATATAGTATGGAAAAACCACGTCCAACTTAGTGACCCACTATCCTGCTATGAATGGGTTGGTGGAGCAAAACTGGAAACTTGTTGTGTCGCTGCATCATGTTATCGGTGACTAGAGTGATGGCAGTATGGGCTCACTCCCCAAGTGTTCGTTTCTATTAAATGAGTAAAGAAATCAGCGAAACTTTTTTTTTTTTTTTTTTCAACAAATGCCCCCCTTACTTGCTCTTGCAACAATCACCATACACTATGGTCGATTATATGAACATTAGATTATTACATATTTAGACAATCTTGCCAGTAATTATGAGACAATTTGGCCCTTCCAAGCCTTGAGATGTTACATCGGTAATATATGTATGTTTCAGATACTGGAGTACAGGATAATGACTTAGCTTTTGCTTTGATCATAATCGTTGCTCCAAATTTGATGTTAAACTTGAAGGTCCACTCCGTTTTGTTTCCTATGATGGCAGTAAGTTCAAAATCAGTCAATTGTCTACTTTCAAGGCCAAAATGGTTCATTCCGATGATCTCAAAATAATGTCCTCCCATCAATTTTGTTTTTGGTAAGCACCCCATAGCCTTCTGTTTCGTCTTCTGCCTCCTTTTCATCTTTAACCCCTCAACCATCTTCCTCCTATTGTTTGTCTTACGACACTTCCACTCCTGTTAGTACCCAATGTCATAAGCTCCAGTCTACTCATCGTTCTTCTGTGCTGTTTGTTTCCTCGTCGACGCCTTTTGACGAGTGTACTGCTGAATTTGCATTCCTTTTACACGTAAAGAGGTTCTGTTGGGTTCTTGTTGCGGTACTCCGTCCATAAGACACAAAAATATCATTATATCATAGTTTTGTAAGTTAAGAATTTCCTGCATATTTGAAACATAATTGCTATTATCTTAAACAACATCTTTCCCTCCGCCCACTTTGCAAATTACATTTTGTTTTTATTCCCTATCAATTTCAAAATATTAAAGTCGCCCTTAGTAAAGATAGGTAAGAATACTAGGTCTGAAGCCATAAAAAACATAAGGAAGGAACATTCCTGATGACGTAAGAATAACATTAAATTTAAACCCTAGTCTACTTCCTAAAACATAAAAAAAAAAAAAAAAACTGAGAGAAGTTTGGTTTATAGATATGCAGCCAAGAAATATATGTGGGCGGGTGTTTCAGCTTCGCCGAGGACTTTGTCTCCATTCGGTACGAGCTGCAGCGGCTGATGGAGGTGTCCTCCACTCTGCCTTTCTTTGCACGTCAACATTCTTATCTTCTCTTTCTGTTGGCTTCCTCTGTCTGTCGTTAATTTATCTATAGCGATTCCTTATCTCCTCTGATCTATTAACTGTATTGCAAATTAGGCTACATTGACGACATGTTTAATCCATCTGCAGCATTCCCTTCCACAGTGCCCTCCTGTTGCTGGGTCCCGTGACAAACGTGATTTCTTTCATCTTGGGGTAATGACTCTGGTATTTTCACCACAAGTGATCTTTAACCCATGCCAGGATGATTCTTTGTACGATAGCTTACCTGCCTTGAGCCATTGTTTTATAATCAGCATAAATTGTACCTCATATGGGACTTGAAGGTTGGCCCGTGTAGACCTTCATTGTGTTAGTTGTGTGTAAAGCTCGGTATGGGTTAATCCTTCCACTGTCATTTGGATAACCTTCCGTCTGCCCTCCACGCTCATAATAGATTTGTAAATGCTCGTCAGCATCAACTGAAGAAATTATAAAGTCATATCAATGAGATTCGCTTTACATATATTCGAAGTGGCTTATTGAGGAGAGTCATTGTTGTGCCCAATTTATGTTTCCATTCACACAGAAACTTTGTATCACTGTCTAGCTTCTCCTAATGTTAATAGCCTTGTTCGTCTTTTGGCAAATGCTGCAGACTGTAGCACCAGTCGGGCAGGGCAGTACTCCAAAGGTGGATGGAAACCTGAAGACAGGGAGAGCCGGAGCTCCCGTTTCATCAGTCCTCAGGACTAGTTCCTGACCATCCCCCTTTGCTGAACTTTTTCAGTGTTTCAGAAACACACAGAGTAGTCCAGTATGCTCTCCAATACAAGTTTCTCTAACTATCATCACTAAACTACATGCACAGTACACACTACACTTCCTTTTCAAAATTACTTAAAAGAAAAATGGCGCAAAATAACAATGACTCGGAGTCCCCAGGGGGAGGGGACCATAAATGCCCCTACCATCCGCCCCTCTCCCGTTAACGACACTCTGAGTTGCCTGGATCCACTGTCTGACTCACTTCGTCATTTCTGTAACATTCGCGGCCTTTCCTCAAATTTTCTGTCTGTTGAACACCACCTCTCCTCCTCTAAACCTCACCTTCTCTTTCTTACTGAGGCTCAGCTGTCTGAGGCAACTGACAGCAAACCCTTCTCTGTATCCTCCTACTTTCTGTACACTCATGTCAAAGCCAAAGGTGGATGCTGCATATATGTACGCGACGACCTATCTTGCTCTCGTGTTCCTGAACTTGATTCTTCTGAATTCTCTACTCACTGGCTTCGGCTCTTCTGTCATTCTCTGACTAAATATATCTGCGATGTTTACTTATCTCCTAATTCTACTATAAACAATTCTTCGACTATCTTACTTCTATGATGGAACACATTCTATCCATTTCTCCTTTCTCTGAAATCTCCATTCTAGGAGATTTCAATGTTCACCACCACCTTTGGCTCTCCTCTCCTTTCATTGATCCACCTGGTGAACAAGTCTTCATCTTTTCTATCCTTAATGACCTAGAGCAGCTTGTACGGTACCCTACCTGTATCCCTGACTGCCTTGGAGAGAGCTCCAACATATTTGACCTCTTCCTTATAACTAATCCTTCTGCTTACACTGTTAATCATTTCTCTACGTTGGGCTCCTCCGATCATAACCTTGTTACTTTAACCTGTCCTAAAGCTCCAATACTGCCTGGGACCCTCCAAAGCAACGGCGTCTGTGGCACTTTGGAGCTGCAGATTGGGAGGCCCTCAGGCAGTACTGCTTTGATTTTCCCTGGAATGATTATTGCTTCCCTGGCCGGGAGCCATCTGAGTGTGCCTTGCGCATTACGGAGGTTATTCTCTCGGGCATGCAAGCATACATTCCTTTCTCATATCCTCTGACTAATGCAAGAAAGCCTTGGTTTAATCACGCTTGTTCTAATGCTGTCCGCAACAAGGAGAGGGCCTATAAAATGTACTGGAGCCAACCTATCACCGAATCAAATTTTTTATGTTTCTGCCCGGAATCGTACTAAGTCTGTTCTTCACTCTGCAAAAAATAATTTCATCCTTTCTAAATGCTCTCAACTCTCCAACTCGAATTCTTCCCGCTCCTTCTGGCACCTTGCCAAAAACCTTTCTAACAAATTTACCTCATCATCCTTCCCTCCTCTTTTCTACTCCGATGGTTCTGTAGCTATTTCTTCTACTGATAAAGCAGATCTCTTCGCTCATACTTTCTCCTCCAGTTCCACCTTAGACGATTCCGGTTCTGTTCCTCCCTCACTTTCCCCCTCTGATTTCCTCATTGTTGACATTAAAATTTCTTCAGCTGATGTATTTTCTGTCATCACTGGTCTCAATACTAACAAGGCATATGGACCTGATGGGGTCCCTCCTGTTGTCCTCAAGAACTGCATGTGCTTCTGTGCTTACACCCTGCCTGGGTAAACTCTTTCGCCTTTGTCTTTCTACTTGTACCTTTCCTTCTTGCTGGAAGTTTGCTCTCATTCAGCCGGTCCCAAAGAAGGGTGACCATTCCCAACTCTCTATCTCCCAATTGCTTTAACATCCTGTGTTTCAAAAGTTTTTTAGTCCATTCTTACCAGAAAATTTTTAAAGCATCTTTCCTATTACAACCTTCTTTCTGATCGGCAGTATGGGTTCCGTCATGGACGCTCCACTGGCGATCTTCTCACCCACCTTTCAGATTCCTGGTCATCCTCCTTTCGGGACTTTGGCGAAAGCTTTGTCATTGCACTTGATATCTCAAAGGCTTTCGATCGAGTCTGGCATAAATCTTTAATTTCCGAACTGCCCTCTTACGGATTTTATCCTTCTATCTGTGCCTTCATCTACAGCTTCCTTTTCGGTCGTTCTATAGCTGCTGTTGTAGACGGCTATCGTTCTTCTCCTAGATCTATTAACAGTGATGTTCCTCAGGGCTCTGTCCTATCACCAACTCCCTTCCTTTTATTCATTAATGATCTTCTAAGATTTACATCTAACCCTATCCACTCGTACGCTGATGATTCCATCCTTCACCTATCCATTCGGTTCCCGCAACTTCCATCTCAGCAGTAACTTCAACAAACAAGGGATGAGGCTATGGCATACCTAATGTCTGACTTGGCTCGTATCTCTGACTAGGGTAAAAATAATCTTGTTGTTTTTAATGCATCTAAGACTCAGTTTTTACACCTATCAACCCGTCAAAATTTGCCACAGGAATACCCACTAATGTTTAATAATATCCAGCTCAATCCTGCATCATCCTTGAACATGGTTGGGGTTTCATTCACACGGGACTTATCTTGGAAAGATCATATTGCATCTCTTGTGAAATCTGCTTCCAAGATATTGGGTGTTCTAAGCTGACTCCGTGCCTTATTTACTCCTGCACAATTGTTGACTTTATACAGGGGTTTTATTCGCCCCTGTTTAGAGTACAACTGTCATGTGTGGGGAGGCTCCCCACATACAGCTCTTCTCAATAGGGTGGAGTCAAAGGCTATTCGTCTCATCAACTCTCCTCCTGTTACCGGCTCCCTTCAGCCTTTGTCTCTTCGCCGCGCTGTTGCCTCTTTATCTCTTTTCTATCGCTACTTCAATGGCCACTGCTCTTCTGAAATGTCTGCTTGCATCCCTCCATCTCTACGACGGGCGCGTAGCACCCGTTTAGCAACAAACTCTCAACCCTTTGCTGTCCAACTCTCTAATGCAAGAGTTAACCGTTACTCTCAGTCTTTCATTTACCCAACAGGTCAACCCTGGAACTGTCTCCCTCTGTCTGTATTTCCTACTTCCTATGGTCTCCTGTCTTTCAAAAGCAGTGTGTCCAGGCATCTCGCAATGAATGGATCTTGAAAATGGCTCTCTTTTGTATTGTTTTTGTTTCTTTCTTGGAAGGAACGTTATTGCGGGCTCCTGGCCTTTGGTTCCTTCTTCCTCGCATTAAAAAAAAAAGCTTGTGCTTATATGTAAGCCTTCGTTCCATTTTACAAAGGGCCAACTCTAGTTTCAGCTTGACTCCTCTTTTCTCTGACTCTGCTCTGGAGTTGTATTACCCTCTCCTTAAGGCTTGGGTACTCTGGCTTCTGACGCTGTTGTATTTCACTGCATATTTGTCCTTCTGTCGTTTTTGGTGCATTTGAACTGCATGTTTTTCCGTGTCTGGTGAACTCTTTTCGTGGCTTTTCTTCCCGCTTACATTTTTTCTTCTTTGCAGGATCATACGTGTTTGCCTGTTTCCTTCACTGACTCCGTTACCCACGATGACTATGCATCTGTCCTTCGGCTCCTTCATCTTCTTCTGCCAACTTGTTCTCCATCCTCCCAACAAAAACTGCTCCCTGTCCTGTCCTCGTGCTCTTTCACTCCTGCTGCTGATTCTCCTGTGTTTTAGGTATAGGTTTAATTTGTCCAGTACCACTGTGTTCGTGAGGCCTTGTCTGTTCGTGTGCCGTATCCTGGTGTTCCTGTTAAATCATTTCAGGCTCGTCGTTTCTGTGTTGCACCGGATTATTGTTCTGTTCAGTCTAAGTTCTAGTCTGTTTACCTTATCCGTCATCATTACGCATCCCTTCGCGCAGTTGTAATGTCTTTGTGTCTCTCAATGTTTCTTTCTCCCAACCATTTGCCAACTTGCCCTTCACATCTGGGAAGCGTTGCCTTATATTAATGGCATCAAAATCCTGGATACCGAGCTCTCTTAGGTTGGTGATCGTTTTCTTGTCCACCTTTCTCATGTCTGTCCAGCTGTGGTTTTATCCTGTGTTCATATGATTGTCTGTGTGATTGTTTGCATTGCTCTGCTAGACGTATAGCGGACCGTCTTCAGAAGAATCGTGTTGCAGCGACCCACGTTCCTCAGTAATGCACCAATATTTCTTCCCTGGGTTCTTCCTGTGTCTGGACTGCGATGGTTGTTTCCCATGTTTGTTTTTTCACATGTTTATCTACTAAAATATATTGCACATAATATGATGACCTCGGCTCTTTTGTGTAATGAACAGTAATTTTGCGGGGTTAAGGATAATCTCGATAACAGGCCTAACATTTGAAATACTTTATTATATTCAACTTGTCATAGTAGCCATATCAGGGACCTGACAATGTATTTCAGTACATCACGCTTAATAGTATTTGTATTAGGATTATTGTGTTACATATACATACTTCTGTTATTGGACATTAAATACTAAAATCACGGAATAAAGTGAAATAGTTGTGAATAGACAGACTGCTGAGAGAGAGAGAGAATTGCGAGTGAAAAGACTGAAAGAATGATAATAGTGGTAGAAAAGCAGGGAAGGAGAAAAGGGAGGTTGGAAAGAGAGAGGGACGAATGGAGAGAAAGGAGGAAAGAGAAAAAGAGAAACAGACGGAAGGAAGGATGAAAAAAGGATGGAGAAAAAGCAAGGTTGAAAGAAAAAAAGAAGAGAAATAAAGCGACGGTGGAGTAGGAAAATGGAAATATAACGAAAGAGAAGGAAAGAAAATTAAGGAAAGGAAAGAAGAAGGGAAAGGGAAATGGAAGGAAAGAGAGAAGCAAAGAAAAATAAGGAAAGGGCTGAGAGAATGAAGGAGAGAAGGCAGAACTGACCCAAAGAGATAAGAAGGCAGAAAGAGGAAAACGCGTTGAGAGAAGGAAGGGAGGGAGAAAGAGAGTAAAGGAGGTAAGGAGGGAAAAAGGTAAAGGACTGAGGGAAGGAAGGAATTAAAATAACGAGAGGAGAATAAATAGACTTAGAACGGGTGGAGGAAAGACAGGACTTTAAAAATAAAAATAAGTAAGAGAGACAGATGGAAGAATTGAGATGAGGGAGAGAAGGCACGGAGAGAATAACGTAATAATGAGAGAGGAAAACTAGGAAACTGAACGAAGGACGTGTAAGAAGAAAAAGATAAGACACATATGTTCCTTAAAAGTTTTTTCTCCATTGCTAAACTTCCCTTTACCGTGTTTGTCTGAGTGTTATTTGTCTGTCTGTGTCTGTTATTAGTCTGTGTGTCAGTCTTGCCTGTGAGTCTGTCTGTTTTTTGTCTGTCTGTGTATCAGCCATTGTCTGTGTGTCTGTCTGGGTGTTATATGTCTCTCTCTCTCTCTCTCTCTCTCTCTCTCTCTCTCTCTCTCTCTCTCTCTCTCTCTCTCTCTCTCTCTCTCTCTCTCTCGGGTACGGCAAGACTATCCTATTATAAATCCTCGACCGTGACACCTCATGATCCTTTAAGTCAGGGGGTCCCAGTGTGAGGTAATTGGCTCCACGTAAGGTAATACTAAGGTGTGGAATAACTAATAAAAAATGTATAATATTTTCCCTTATGTTCTTTATCCAAGCCAAGTTTCATATGTTTAAATGGAATGTGATTTCATAAAGGACGTGAACCAAACAAATAAGGAATTCCATAGTATTATCACAGGCCAAAAATCCTCGATAATTCACCATTATTGAGACCTGTCTGCCATTTCTCCTTCCTCCTGTATTATGACCTTGCTTCCATTTTTCTTTCCTCCTTTCTTGTGACCTGGATTCCATTTTTCCATCCTCCTTTATTGTGATCTGACTTCCATTTCTCCTTCCCCATTATTGTGACGTGCTTTCATTTCTCTCCAACAGCCAGGGAAGTGCCCGCCAACTTTTTGAGTGTGATGATACAATTTTTCACATCTTGCATCATGGGAGGTTGGAAGCACACAGTTTTCACTCTTCCTGTTTTATGGAAAGGTCGACAATTTTCCTCTTCCTGGTTCATGGAGGGTTGGAAGCATATACCCATACAGCATATATGACGGGTGGTGTACTGGTCACATTTCCTCGTCCAGTTTTAAAAGGAGGGATGAGGTTCAGCCTTCAGCTCACATCCCATACACTCACCTTTTGGGAAACATTCTAGGTGGCAGAGGATGCATCGTAGCACCTCTTCTTTAGCGATTTACTCTGCATATAATACACCAGGATTCTCTTGTGTGCTGTAGTTTGCATCAGTAACGTACAGGAAGATACTGATGATTACTGAGCAGAAGATATCAAGCAACTGTTTTATGAAATGCCCAAAGCAAGTTAGAATATGACCCTTTGCTAACAGGGAATAAATGGAT
This sequence comes from Coenobita brevimanus, assembly GCF_032717465.1. Lineage (NCBI taxonomy): Eukaryota > Metazoa > Arthropoda > Malacostraca > Decapoda > Coenobitidae > Coenobita > Coenobita brevimanus. The sequence goes on along the minus strand of NC_137028.1, from coordinate 27,226,097 downwards.
AAATTCTTTCTTGAATATGGTCAGTGGCTGGCTTTATGCACAAAAATACTACACTCTATGCATTCATTACGGGTGATTCATCAGACAAGGTCATTCCTCTAATGGGACTATAAATTGTCTGTCTCTATCTTTTCCCAGACTCATTAATCCCGTAAGGAGCAGTCACAAACAAATCGCCTCCAAACTGCCCTGTCCTTTGTCACCTGGTTGCCTTCCCTCTAACTCACACCCCCCTCACTCATATACTGTATCTCCCCACTCCATTCCTCCACCTCATTCTTGGTCTCCTTCTTGCCCTCCCCCTCACTCACAGACACTTTCCTAGTCATTCTCCATCTTCTGTACGTGGACAAACTGAATTCCATATAAACTAATACTTTTGAGAACACCTGGGGCACTGAGTAATGAGTTTGGACAGATGTGGAAAACTAGGAGATTACTGAAAGGAAATTAAGAACCGCTGGTTTAAAGAAATACAACACAGATATTGTCAGCATCACGAGGGCAACTAGGCAACCGGAAAGACGGGTGGCAGGGTATTTGTGGTAGATCATACACTTAATACTATGCACAATTATGATGGTGGTGGTGAGGGGTGGGGAGAGAGAGAGTGGGTGAGAATGGAGATAAAGGAAGGGAGGAAGCAGGGTAAAATGGAAGGATTATGTAAGGAGTGGATGCAGAGTATGGAATAAGTGAGGGAAGATAAAGCCAGCATAAGGAATAATTTAGGGTAATGAAAAGGAGCAATCATAACGAGGGAAAAGGAGTGAGGAAGAAAATATTACACAGGCAGAGAAGATGGGAAACTGGGACGCGAAGGAAAAGAAGAAAGGGAAAGGTATACAGTTTTAAAAGAAAGAACAGAAAGAGGAAGGGAGAAGAAAGGAGAATCTAGGAGGTTGACACATGGGGAGAGATGAAGAAAAGGTAGGCAGAAAAACAAATGATTGAGTGGGACAGAGAGAGGGAATCGTGATGAGAAGAGAAAAGGAGAGGAGACGAAAAAGAGGATGGTAAAGAAATGGAAAGTAAAAAAGACAACAGAGAACAGCAGGGGATGATGATAATATAGTATTAGGGAGAGTAACAGGTAATGATAGGGATGAGTGGGGTAGAAGGGAAGGAATAAACAGGAAGGATTTAGGAAGGAAGAAGGATTTGAAGGAGGAAGGGCAGAGAAAGCTAGAGGAAGTAAACACGGCGGGGGATATAAAGAAATGAGAGAAAGAATTCGGGATGAGAGGAGGAGGGGGATGCTGGGAAAAAGGGAGGAAGGGGAAATACAGCAAGAAGAACGGAGATGATGATAAAACGGGTGAGGGAAAGGAGGAAGAAAAAGATGCATAAGGAAAGAAGTGAGATAAACAGCATAGAATAAAGGAGAAAAATAAACAAAAGAAAAGAGACAGTGACAGAAAATTGAAAGGAAAAGAGGAAGGAATATATGGGGAAGATAAAGATGAAGGAAGAAAAGTGAGCAGAGAGGGGTGAATGAAGCGATAATATATAAATGAAGAAGCAGAAGGAAGAGTAATAACCAGTAAGGATGAGAAGAAGAGGGTAAGGATAAAAGAAAAAATAAATAAATAAAGATTGAAGGTGGGGTGGAAAGAGAGACGAAGGGAGAAATTAGAGAATACTGTTGAAGGGTGTAATGAGTGGATATAATGAAGCTGAGAATGAAAGACAAAAAGAAGAAAGGTGGGAGTACAGCATTATTAAGAAAAAGGAAGCAGCGAGTGGTGAAAAAAATTTAAATGAGAAGGGGAGGACAGGGGATCACGGTGTGCAAAAGGAAGGAAGAAATGGATGGAATGCGGATGGGAAACAACGATGAGTGTACAGTATAGACTGTGTGAACCGTCAGTGTGTACAGATTATGTGAGCCCTCACTGTGTACAGACTGTGTGAGCCGTCAGTGTGTACAGACTGTGTGAGCCCGCAGTGTGTAGGTACAGTTTGTGAAAATAAACAGCTATATATGAGGTGTTATAAAAGCCCATTAGTATGCTGGTCCATCTGATGCAAAGACAAAAGAGTATTATACCCGCATTAACAAAAACACCAACATCAATAGCCGAAACAAATGCATTTCATCACTGTTTAGCCATTTGGTCGGTATCTACCCCAACTGAATTAAACTATCTCCTGACAGTCAGATTAAACTATGTAACATCACGAATGTATGATAACATAAGAGAGAACTGAAGATACAACTGGGTAAGTACGATTTGGAGCAGAAGGATGAGGTGGAAGTTGTGTGCAAGTTATTCGCAGAAATCTGTGCAGGATGTGAGGTGGTGAGTGGAGTGAAGAGAAGACGAAAGTGGGTGCAAGGAACAGCGTGGTCGAATGTACAGGTGAGACAAGATGTAGCGCAAAAGAAGAAAGCATACAGTGGGTGGATGGGAAGCAGAGGCATGGAGGGAATTGAGAGGCGGAATAGACAATTACATATAGAGAAGAAGGGAGAGGTAAAACAGTTAGAAAGAAAGAGTAAGAAGAGGGTGGATGAAGGATTTGGAAGGAATCTGAGTGTGAAGTGGAGAGAACGCAAGAAAATGTTTTTGAAGGAGGTAAAGAGAGTCAGACAGGGTGATGAAAAAGATAGTAGAGGAGTGAAAAATAAGATGGCAGACTGCCATTGGAGAAGGGGGAAAAAGTGAGTAGCTGAAGAAACAGTTTAAGAAATTGTTAAACGTAGAGAATGGAAGTAATGCGATTATAAGTGGGTGGGGAATGACTGGGAGGAGGGAGATCAGAAGGAAGGAAGATATCAGTAGAATGGAAGTAACGGAAGCAATGAAGAAAGTCAAAATGGGGAAACCTGAGGAACTGATGGAGTGTGGGGTGAAATGCTGAAGCACGGGGAAGAGATAGAAGTAGGATGGATATGGAGGATTGCCTGGGAGGAAGGTAGAGTCCTGGAGGAATGGAAGACAGGTATAATTATTCCCCAGTGCAGAGGAAAAAGGGAAAAAGAATTGTGTGCTAATCATAGGGGCATTTGTCTTCTTAGTGTAATAGGAAAAGTATATGGTAGGATACTGATCGTCAGAGTTAGGGAAAGAGCAGATGAATTAGTTGAAGAAAAGGGAGGTTTTAGGAGGGAAAGGAGTTGTGTGGATCAGATACTCATCCTAAGGTCTATAGTGGAAAGTTTCTAGAGAAGGGAAAGAATCTGTATACGGTCTTCATGGATTTGGAGAAAGTACATGACAGAGGGGATAGGCAAGGAATGAGCAGAATATTAAGAATATTATGACGTAAATGGGAAGCTGTTGAATGCCATGAAGATTATATATGAGAACGCTGAGGCTGTAGTGTTTGTGGGTGGTGAATTAATTCAATTTTTCTATCTGAATGTTGGATTAACACAGGAATGTGTTATGTTTCCATGGGTGTCCAATTTATAAATGGAATTAGTTATAAAAGAGATTCAAGGTAGAACAGTGGATGTTGGAGCAGCCCTAATGAGAGAGGGCAGCGTTTGGAAACTTCCTGTGCTGTTGTTTGCAGATGATAGTGCATTGTTTAGTGAAGACGAAGGGGACCTTGGTGAATGAGTTTGGGAGAATGTGTAAGAAATGGAATCTAAATATGAATGTACGGAGAAGTAAAGTTGTGGTCGTCGAGAGAAATAAAGTCACTGAATGGACAGTGAGGTTGGATGGTGAGTAAATGGAGAATGCGGGTGCTTTTACTTACTTGGGTAGTGTGGTGAGTAAGGATAGAAGTTTAGAGGATGAAGTGCTTGAAAGGGTACGACAGGGAGGAAAGGTTGCTAGTTCTTTGAAAGCAAGGATAAGATGTAGAGTGAAAAAGTCGCTGAATGATAGTATTGAGACCAATTCTAATGTATGAAGCGAAGCTTGGACCTTGTTGGAAGGACAAGTCAAGAGTGAGTGAAGTAGAAATGAGTTATTTGAGAGAAGCATGTGAAGTAACATGGAGAGATAAATAAGAAAGTGAAGGAGCATTTTCGTGTGGATGTGGATGTGATAGAGAGAGTTAGAAGAAATATACTGAGGTGGTATGACCATGTAGAGAGAATCGAGAGCGAGAGACTAACTAGGAGAGTGTATGTGAGTGAGGTGGAGGGGGGTAGAAGGATGGGGAGACCGAGGATGAGATGGAGGCATGGAATGGAGAGGTACATGAGAGGGGTTTGAGATGGAGGGAGGTCAGTGAAACTGCAGGGGACAGGGGGACATAGAGGCGATTTGTTTGTGGCCGCCCCTTCCGGGATTAAGGCGTCTGACTATATACCGGTATATATATAAATTGATACATAGATGGCTAGATAGATAGATAGATAGACAGACAGACAGACAGACAGAGACAGATAGATAGATAGATAGACAGATACGCAGTGTTTCTCATTCAAAGCAAAGTCAATATTCAGTTGAAGAAATATGGCCAAACAATATGATTTCTGATCATTCTCACTCCTATGGAAGCTTATGTGTTGTAAAAACTGGTTGGACAGATCTATAACTCAGTTTTTTTTTTATCGAGGCGAAGATGCATATGACAGATTGGTGATTATTGGCTGAATGCAACATTACTTCATAATCTAGCATTATTAACTGACAATAAATATCTGAGGGGGAAATTTGGGTTAGTAAATATTTTTTGGACATGTTGCATTCAGCCAGTCATCATCAACCCGTCCAGTGCATCTTCACCTCAGTAAAAAAAATTGAATTAGTTACCAAAGGTGTTCCGTAAATGTCCGTTAAATATGAGGGACATGCCTTCCTCTGCTCCATGTAACCTTTAAACAAAAGGCTGAAGACTTTGGAGAAACGAAAAAATATTTTGCTGGTCTGGCACTGTTCATCGTTGGATGAGGGAAGGAAAGTTTTAATTTAATGAGAATGAGAGAGACGGTAACGTACTTTCCATGTGATTATGGAGGGAAGTAATCTTGCACCCATTAAACTTTGATAGTTATGAATAATATGATGGCGGGACAAACAAAGAAATTCATTCTAAAGGAACGGCACTCGTATTGCCGTGGGAAGTGAAGTAAGGTGTCTCCTTCATCATCGTCGTCGTCGTCGTTGTCGTCGTCATAATTTGAACTGAATCTGTTCACGACTATGACATTTAATTGATTTCTTGCTAACTACAGAGTATTCTATTTAGCTAAGATGCTTTTCGAGCAGAAGTGGTTAACTGTTGCATTCATTAACCCTTTCGATGGGAGTTAGGTTTCCCTGAGCTGAATAAAATCGTCTGGAGGAAGCAAGATTATAAGAACATTGGACATCAGCACTGAAAGAGTTTAGAGATAGGGCTGTGCAGAAATTTAGAAACAAGCAAGAAAAAGTACTAAAGTAAGAAATCAGCCAATAAATGAGTGCAGTCATTCACACATATACACCAATTACGTAAGACGAAAAAATGTCATCAGAAACACAAAACAGTCCTGGAAAAATCACTTCAGTCTTTCAGGTGCACTAGCTAACTAAAGGAAACAGATGAATCAGCGTTAGGCACCCTACTGGTTGCTCTCTTAATGTTGTACTTTCCTGCTGCGATATCTGAATCTCTACCACATCATAACCTGTTCTGACTTCTGCAGAAAGAGTTCTGGTAGTTTTTTAAATAGTGATAAACAAGTACCTTCAATATTTCTTCCCAGAATATATGTTTACATTTGGGTATCGAACACGTATGGAAACTAGGAGTGAGGCGAGATATTCGTAGGGTGAACTAACAATCTGAACACTAGAAATTCTCCTAGCTGTTTGCAACACATATCATCAACTATGAACTAACAGTTTACCTTCCTTCCTTCCTTAACGACAGCCACTAAGTGATTCATGGCTAGAAATTGCATCCCCACTGTCAAAAGGCTTTCCTAATACATGCTGAAGTACACTCACAACAAGGGAAATATCGTCAACTTTGGCACTCATCATCTATGGACTGTAAGAATAAGTGTTAAGAGTATAAAGTCAAACGATGGTTGCTCTAGTCCAGTACAACCAGAGCGTTACTTGATACTCGCCAGGCGGCACGACATCACCCCCACTACACATTCACAATCGTACTGCAGACTTATCTTTCTCAGTTCGTTGTACGACCATCATCCACTTAGCCTCACATTGCAAGACACACACGCATATGTTCAGTTTAACGCGCGTATGTGGGGAAGGCAATCCTCCAGGTATTCTTCGAGTGAGGGGGCATAACAAGTAATCGAGAACAAAATGCTTACACTACTGTTAAATCTGTTGTACCTTCGTGTGTGTGTGTGTGTGTGTGTGTGTGTGTGTGTGTGTGTGTGTGTGTGTGTGTGTGTGTGTGTGTGTGTGTGTGTGTGTGTGTGTGTGTGTGTGTGTAGGGGAGAGAGGAGTTGCTGAGATATTATGCTACTGTTGAGACAGCCTGCACTGAGTGTGTGGTTATATATAAGCTGAGTTGGTTGGTGGATGGGCAAAACAGGTTCACTGGGCAAATATATCCATGGCTGAATAAGTCCATGTAGGATATTGGATCTGTGGGGGAACCCGACCTTGGGAGAAATGATGTTTAGATGAAGCATAAGTAAAATGGGTAAAAACAGAACAATAGGGGAAACATCCTGGGGAGAAAATTGGTCCACTTGAAGCTTTTGCGTTTCCCCATGGGGAGAAAATAGGTCCAAGAGGAAAATAGACCCGTGGGAAATAAAGATCCAAGAAGGAAAAAATAATTCCATGGGGAAAAAAAGATCCACGGGGGAAAATAGATCCACAAGGGAAAATTATGTCCCTGAGGAAAATAGTTCCATGAGGGAAATATGTCTACGGAGAAAAGTATGAGCAGATCCATGTGGGAAAATATGTCGAGAGGGAAACAATAGGTCCAAGTGATACTACGGGTCCACAGGAGAAGTAGGTTCACGAGGTAAAGTAGGTTGATGGGAAACAAACAGAACACCAGGTGGAGATATATCCATGGGGGATAATTGGTGGGTGGGGGACGACCCCTAGGAGTGTGGCCGGATACAGGTGTATGTGCAAGTGTAACAAGAAGCTGGATACTTATTAGTTGGTAAATGTGTAGTAGTTGCCTGCATATAATGGTGGTATTATTTCTAAAGTAAGTAACCGACCACAACACCAAAACGGTATTATTTCAGTAATTACCTAAGCCACAGCAGATCTACATATACGTAGGTGCATCTCTTATGAAAAAACAGTGTTACATAAGTGTCTTTTCTGAAAATTCTCCACCATGTCGTCTAAGAACGCCAAAATGCGCTAAAATAAGTATAGAAAGGTTATATCGAATAAGCTACAGCATATCTACGCCAAACCGTTGGAAAGCTTACGGAAGTAATTATGTTATTCCTTAAGAAGATCTTCTCAAATTCACCAACACAGCGCATTCTGGCTTAGAATAAGATGGATCATTGTTTGAGTGGGCTTGCGAAGCAAGTAAGAACACCGTATCTGGTGATTAATGGTTACTAACCGGGTAGGGGTTATCTCCAGTACAGTGAGTAGTTGAGCATAGCACCAAAGGTGGCTTTTCAGAAACTATCAAAGCGTTCGTGTATCTACATGCATCGTTGGAATGCTCATGTAAAAGCAGTAGATGTTTCTTGAATGCCTTTTCAAATTCATTACCATATTGCTGAAAAAATCTAAAAAACGCTGAATGCAGCCCCAAAACTAGGTTATCCCGGAAACAGTTAAAGCTCCAATGGTCCCATGCACATTACTAAATAGGCCTGTGGAAAACGAAGAGATAAGATTTTTTCTCAAAATTTTGTCCCCATATTCATAAAAAAAAGTGCCCAAACCACCAAATTCAGCACCATACCCTTGTTTTCTCGGAAATTAGTAAAGGTACATTATTGGAAAGGTAATGAAAAAGTAATAGGTGCTACCTAAGAGGTCTTCTAGGTATTTGCCACTGTATTGATGAAAAGCAAAAAGAGTCAAAATGTGCAGGGAAACTGGGTTGTTTCGGAAATTATCAAAGCTACAGAGGGTTTAAGAACATCTTTAAACAGCTTAATGAAAAGTAATAGGTGCTACTTAAGAGGTTTTTCTAAAAAGTCATTAATTGGCGTTAATTGCCAAAAAACAACAACTGAACACCTGTAGTGGGTTATCTCTGACGCAGTTAAAGTTTCCTCGGACTTACGCATATCACTAAAAAGCGAAACTAATAAGATAAGCAAAAGTGCACGCTCGAGCACCTTCCTCACTTTCATGTGTAGACACCTGTAGCTTAATTTCAAAGTGTGCATTAAGATCAGGCAAGTGGGACAGAATATTTCATCATTTTTTAGCTAAAGCTAGCAGGTGTACCCGGCGTTGCCCGGGCCAACAAGGCGAACACTCTAGTTCTAGTTGAAAATTTCTTTACGGTCCAGAAAGGCCATGTACTTCTTCCTCTTTTGAAGACGGATTATATTAAGAGGTCCAGGAACTTTCTATTTCAGTTTTCGCAGGCTAAACACAGTATTTGTGAGCACTTGTTTACTATTACCGATGATCTCAGATGGCCTCGGACCGGTGACCTCAAATGACTTCTGAGGTCAATCGCACATAGGCTATGTCCGAACTGGAGGTCATGTGAGTTTCCATGCCAAAAACTGGGCTACTGGGTCCAGTCGTTCGAGCGTGTATGAGTGTTGACGTCAAATGACCTCCGACCGGTGGCCTCAAATTGCCTCGGGGTTCACCCTCACATAGTCTATGTCCAAACTGGAGGTCATGTGAGTTTCCATATCTAAAACTGGGCTGCAAGAGTATCCGGCGTTGCCCAGGCCAAAAAGGCGAACACTCTATCGTTGACCTTAACTGACCAGATCTGAAGTTTGACCCCCCCTAAAACTATCATTGGGTCGTCCTGACTCAGAATATATATGGCTCTGGGGGTCTCTGGCCCTTAGTTTTGGCGTGATTGAAGGAAAAACAAACAAACAACGCGGATCTTTTATATACTGTATATAGATAGATAGATAGATAGATAGATAGATATAGATAGATAGACAGATATATATATAGGTAGATAGATAGGTAGATAGACAGATAGACAGATAGATAGATAACATCAGCAAAGTTGCTCGCTCGGACACGTTCCAAACTTTGAAGTGCGGCCGACTATAACTTATTTCACATAAGTTTTGAAATATGTGGCAAAGACAAAATGTGTCTGTTCTCTCGGTATCGGTAGAGGCTGATAAAATCTGACCACCATATACGTTCCATTATTTCCCTTCCATTCGTTAGTCACATATAAATCATAAACCCATGCAATTACTGGTTCTCTCTCAGTCCCTCTCGGACACTGACCCGTACATTTTCAACGTCATCACGCCCTCATCGCTGCTTGTTGGTGACATTTTTCACAGCCACTCACAAGCAGAATAAAGCTCGACATGTCTATCTGTCTGGCTCTCTGCTACCTGTCTGGCGCCACAGACCGTGAAGGGTGGACGCGACTAAATAACCTTCAGACATTTCTGACCCTACTATGCAATGCCCAGTTTTCACCGCACAGCATCTTCTTATACTCTAGCAACTTATTTTTCCACCTCGTCAGGGTCTCCTCATTCTTCCCCTCCCAGTTTCAACATTTTTTACATGCTATCTTGCATAAGCTTTCTTTCCGTCTATCTATCTATCTATCTATCTATTTATCTATCTATCTATATCTATCTATCTATCTATACCTATATATGTATGTATGTATGTATGTATGTATCTATCTATCTATCTATCTATCTATATATATATATATATATATATATATATTTATTTATATAATTATCATCATCAGCCCTTTGAGTGTCCACTGCAGAACCGGCCTCCGACCGAAGTGGGGACGATACAGCCACTGTATCTCTACCAAGTGGCTTAGGCTGTCTGGTCGAGACTGTATGTAGGGTGAGAAGTGCTTGTAAGTGTAATTGTGGTGTTGGAGTGGCTTTGGATGTGTGTGTAGTCTGTGAACCAAGTGTAATCGGCCGGCCTTAAGCCGACTGGGTGCAAGCATATTATAGTCGCGGCGCGCGACTCTGAGGTTGTTATTATCGTGTTATGGCAACCTACCATTCAAAATTGCGTCTGATTTCGTGTATAATGTGAGACGCATGTGATGCGTGTATAATGTGTTCATTTATAATAATATTCGTGTATAATATACTCATGCATAGTAATATGAATCATGTATAATATGATAAGAAATCGAATGCACTTTTGAATGATACGTTGCCAGGGTACGATAATCACAACCTCAGAGTCGTGCGCCGCGACTATAGTATGCGACACTGGTTCAACCACAGCACCCCTTATGTCTGTGAAAGTAGCAAGTGGCTTGGTGAACGCTTCCCAAAGTTTTTAAAACTCTGGCGGAAGGCGAACCCGCTTTCACCAGCGTGCAAAACGCACACTCAACCACTGTACCACAGAGGCTCCATATATATATATATCTATCTATCTATTGCCAGACGCCTCAATCCCGTTTGGGGTGGCCACAAACAAATCGCCTCCAAGTCGCCCTGTCCCCCGCCATTTCACTGCCCTGCTCCCAACTCACACCCCCCTCTCTCATATACCTCTCCACCCCATCCCTCCATCTCATCCTCGGTCTCCCCCTCCCTCTTCCACCCTCCACCTCACTCACATACACTCTCTTCGTCAATCTTTCACCCTCCATCCTCTCCACATGGCCAAACCACCTCAGTGTGTTCCTCACAACGCTTCCTATCACATCCACATCCACACCACAACGCTCCTTTATATCCTCATTCGTCAGCCTGTCTCTCCACGTGACTCCACAGGCTCCTCTTAAATAACTCATTTCCACTGCTCTCACTCTTGACTTGTGTCCTTCCAACAATGTCCAAGCTTCACTTCCGTACGTTAGAGTTGGTATCACAATACTGTCATGTAGTAACTTTTTTACTTCCATGCTCACTTCCCTGTTTCTTATCACTGCTTTTAAGGAACCAGCAACCTTTCTTCCCTGCTGTACCCTTTCAAGCACTTCACCCTCCAAACCTCCATCCTTACTCATCACACTACCCAAATACTTAAACGTACTCACATTTTCCAATTCCTCACCATCCAACCTCGCTGTACATTCACTGACTTCACCTCTCTCAAAGACCATCACTTTACTCTTCCCTATATTCACCTTTAGGTTCCGTTTCTTACACACTCTCTCAAACTCATCCACCAAGCCTTGCAGCTCCCCTTCGTCTTCACTCAACAACACAGTATCATCTGCAAACAACAGTACAGGGAGTTTCCAAACACTATCCTCTCTCACCAGGGCCACTCCAACATCCACTACCCTACCTTGTACCTCTTTTATTACCCCATCCATGTACAGATTGAACAACCATGGAGACATGACACATCCCTGTTTCAAACCAACTTTCACAGAGAAAAATTCACTTAGTTCACCATCCACACGCACTGCAGCCTTCGCACCATCGTACATACTCTTCACAGCATTCAACAACTTCCCATCTACTCCATATATTCTTAACACTTTCCACAATCCTTGTCTATCCACCCTGTCATATGCTTTCTCCGAATCCATGAAAGCCGCATACAACTTCTTTCCCTTCTCTAGAAACTTTTCCACTAAAGATCTAAGAATGAATATCTGATCTACACAACCTCTTCCCTTCCTAAAGCCTCCCTGTTCTTCTCCAACTAATTTCTCTGTTCTTTCTCTAACTCTGTCTATAAGTAACCTACCATACACTTTTCCTATTATACTAAGAAGACAAATGCCCCTATGATTACCACACACTTCTTTTTCCCCTTTTCCTTTGTACAAGGGAATAATTATACCTGACTTCCAATCCTCCGGGACTCTACCTTCCTCCCAGGCCAATCTGCACATCTTCCACATCCATTCTACTACTATCTCTCCCCCATGCTTCAGCATTTCACCACACACTCCATCAATTCCTGGGGCTTTCCCCGATTTAACTTTCTTCATTGCTTCCACAACTTCCATCCTACTGATTTCTTCCTGTCTTCTCACCTCCCTCCTTCTCCCAGCCATTCCCCAGCCACTTATACTCGCATTACTTCCATCCTCCACGTTCAACAATTCCTTAAAGTGTTCTCTCCATCTGCTCACTTTTTCTCCCTTCTCCACTAGTAATCTACCATTTTTATCTTTCACTCCCCTGCTAACTTCACTTCCACCCTGTCTTACTCTTTTCACTTCTCTCCAGAACATTTTCTTACAGTCCCTCCACTTTACACTCAAATTCCTTCCAAATTCCTCATCCACTCTCTTCTTACTCTCTCTTACTATATATATATATATATATATATATATATATATATATATATATATATATATATATATATTGTACAGTACTTCAGCGAACCCTCGAGAGCACCGAACTGATTTTTATCATGGAAGCTATAAATGGCAAGGGGACATAATTTTTTGCAGGAGGTATTGACATATATACAGGCTGGAGAGGAAAGTGCATAACTTGAGGAAAGTAAGATCTGGAAATGCAAAGTTAAAAATACAATATCAGCAATGGTCAGAATCCCTACCGTTATGGAGTCATAGTTACCAGAATCATTATAAGATAAATATTATGGAGGAAACCATTCTTGCCCATAAAGTCATCAGTAGTTGTAACTCTGTAACAGTAGATCTGTGGCTATGTTGACTTAGTATTTTTTACTTAGAATTTCCTAATCTATCATATTCCAAAGTTATATCTTTTCCTTGCGGGACTCCCTTTATATTTAATGATTGATATGCTAAAACCACGATGAGAGACGTATTCTTACTTGAAAAGAAAACACACTCCAAATTACACCTCTGAGGTATAGGGAATTTCATCACTCCATTTTTTACTTTCCAAACGTTCGTTTCCCTCAGACTCTCTCTTTGACTCTCGTATTGACGCTCTCTCTCTCTCTCTCTCTCTCTCTCTCTCTCTCTCTCTCTCTCTCTCTCTCTCTCATCAGCATCCTAAGTCTCAGTAGAATAAAAAGGGGCGCATGATCTAAATTCAAAAAGAAGAGAAAAAAAAACAGCACCTGGCGAGCTATCAACAGAGCGCCCCGTGAAGTGGCTCACGCAGTCATTCAGGCATCATTCAAGATTTCGTAATTTTGGCCCCACTTTATAGTGAAAAACCGTTCAAGTATTTAATAATAATAATAATAATAATTTGTGGTAGGTGGGGGCGCTCACCATCCACTCACTCAATGTAGAGCTGCTCTCAGGTGTTTGCCTTGTCCTCTCCTCCATCCTTCTTTCCATCCATCATCTTCTGTCTTTCTTTCCTTCATTCTTTCCTCGTCTTTCTGCCTATGGGTGACTTTACACTCCATCTTCTGTCTTTCATTCCTTCATTCTTTCCTCTTCCTTCTGCCTGTGGGTGACTCTACACTGAGTGACAAGCCAAATGGTTTCCTGTACACCAGGAAACCATTTACTACGCTGGGTGGTAACCATATAACCAAATTTTGGCGCCTGGTGGTTTAGTGGGTTATTGTGCTCCAATCGGATTGAGCCGGTGAAGGTTTATATCCGACGGATGGTTGGGGTTTATTGTTCATGTAATGCCACTCAGGGATGGGTGAGGTTTGTCACTCTCATCTTAAATGTCAGGACCAACTTGCCTAGCCCCGGGCTCCTACGCTCCTCATAGGGCAACGTAGGATTGGATGATGGATGGATAATAATAATAATAATAATAATAATAATAATAATAATAATAATAATAATTGCCCAGCTCCAGGTTCCTACGCTCCTCATGGGGCAACGTAGGATTGGAAGATGAATGGAATTAATAATAATAATAATAATAATAATAATAATAATAATAATAATAATTGTATTATTATTATTATTATTATTATTATTATTATTATCTGTTAATTAATTAAATATGAACTGATTTATTCGTCAGAATCATTGCTCCTATTTCTTTTAATGAATTATGTCCTTCAGATTTTGAGCCAACATTAGAAGTAAAACAAAAAAGTACAAACTGATAACCTAATTTCACATGTACATGTGTTTATAATCGATGTATATGAAATCTTACAGTACGAAACTGTAAACTCAAATTAAGACCTGATGTGATAATTCTTCAAGAAAGTCTAACACAGTTCAGCGGAGTTTCCCCAGCCTAAACGTGCAAGACAAACTATCGGAAATAACTCGTATTTATGGGCAATCATACCTCCAGGTTGGATAAAAGATGGGTAGGAACAGAGAGAGAGAGAGAGAGAGAGAGAGAGAGAGAGAGAACAGTGAATGTATGGGAAAGCGGTAAAATGAGAGTTTACGGGTGAAAGGAGCAGGGTTCGCCCATACTCTTAATGTTAACCAAAGTCCTGAAAGCTTTTAAAACTGTAGGGAACGAATGGGTGGGGGGAGGGGGATGAAGGAAGGGTTGAAGGGATACGAGAAAGGAGAACGGGAGGGAAGGAAAAAATAAATAAATGAGAGAGAGAGAGAGAGAGAGAGAGAGAGAGAGAGAGAGAGAGAGAGAGAGAGAGAGAGAGAGAGAGAGAATAAAATAAAAGATACTGAATCAGACTTGGGGGGTTGGGTGAAAGGAGAAATGTGTGTGTGTGTGTGTGTGTGTGTGTGTGTGTGTGTGTGTGTGTGTGTGTGTGTGTGTGTGTGTGTGTGTGTAACTATCGTCAAAAACTAAAGATATCTGAAAACTTGCAGCAGTTTTCGAGTGCATGCCATCACTCTTTCAATTTGCAATGCATCCTGTAAACGCTGGTGCCAATAATGATGTGTTTTTAGGTGCCCAACTCGCATCACTTTGGGAAAAATTGTCTTGCTATTTCCGTGTAGATTTGTGTATAAGCCACTGGCTGAGGTCACTGACAGTAACCCCTTTTCTGTATCCTCCTTTTCTATGACCATTTCAAAGCCAAATGTTAATGAGCCAAGGGATATTGGGTAAATGTGTATTACGGTCTATCCTTTTAATGTTCCAGAACTTGCATCCTCTGAATTCTGTGTAATGTATCTTTTGCGATTATGTTACTCTTTGGCAAAATTTATCAGAGGTACCAATATACCAGTACAAACGCCTCACAACCTCCTCCTTATTCCATCCTCCACTGCCCCACATTTCAAGGAGGACAATGTACTGTAGCCTTGGCACAGTGTAGGTTTCAAGTCCATATGGGCTCCTCACTCTCTGTCCTCTGGTTTCAGGAAGAAGGTGACCCACAGGAAAGTGTGCTAAATGTTCACTTATTAGCTTGTGCCATCAATGGAATAAAAGAAGCCCTGCCCGGATTCCACGGATGGCTCCATGGTTCCATGCAGTGGTGCAGGTGTGCAGAGATTTTGAAGGTACCAAGTCTACTGTCTCGTCTCTGGCTCTCCATCAACGATTATTGGAACATATGTCTGTTCACAGAGACACAGTTCCTGTATATTCAGATTTTCCGAAGTCAGGCACTGGTGTCAGGTTTGGGGCGGTGTTCCCAAATTTTGTTAGTGGAGGAAGTCTTCACCTAGATTCCTCTGTTTTTACTGCAGAATTGACCACACACAAGGAGGTTCCTAATTCTGTTTTAATGATTCCCAACGTGATCATATAGCCTTCAAGTCTTTTGATTCAGCTCCTTGCCGTTCTCGACGGCTTTCTCTGATTCAGAGACGGATAAACTTGTCCTTTTTTTCGGAGGGGGGGGGGCTTCCTGTGCATGTTGGTGTGGAGCGCTATGAGAAGGCAGATACATTAGCTAAAGCCGCGTATTCCCGATGACCCCCAACCAACTACCCAGTTCTTGCATCCGATATGACACCTTCCTTAAGTCTGAGATTCGTACTTGTTGGGAAAGACAGTAAGATGCTGTTCTTAATAATAAATTAAAGGAGATTTTTCAGAGGGGATGTGTGCCAAGGGTCCTCCCTTCTATGCCTCGGCGACTGGAGGTAGCTGTTACACGGCGTTGCATAGGACACCCACAGCATACTTATGGATTCTTCATATGTGGTGGGACTCAGTCGTATTGTGGTGACTGTCTGGTTCCCCTTATTGTCTGTCACTTGCTGGTCTAGTGTCCGAGTCCGGGGATCTGCATTGGAGATTTCCCCATATGAAAAGAGGGGTAGATGGCGGCTGCTATTTGCCCTCCATTCTTGGAGAAACATTTGGTTATCCAGCTAACATTTTTGGCCTTCTGAAGGAGGTAGACTTTCTATACCTTTTACAGTTATTTGACATTCATAAATTTATTTTTTGTTGTCTTTTTCGTGTTTTTTTTAAAGATGACATCAAACTTCGTTTTAATACACAGGTTTTATCGTTTTTCAGCGCCAAGATTTTCTCTGGTTATTCATTTATTCATTTACTCATCCATTCACAGTCCTGTACACAAACCTTAACCATCAAAGCCATCAAGACCTCCGAGCAAATAGCAACCTTCATGAAATTCTGCCATTCATTCCATGGAAACCGCACTTTGAAAAGATACATGAATGCACCTAGCCTGGAAATAATATGACATTCACCCTTCCCTGCTTTAGTACCAGCACAAAATACATATCACAAACAGTTTACGATGTTCTCGCTGCAATACACCCCTTCTCGCCACAGTACACGTACATACCTCATGCATCTCACTTTCACAACACAATCTTATAAATAGCGCCAGGAAAAGACCTGAGAGAGTCCGACTGATGTGACCCGTTTCCTACATTTCAATGGGTTAACGTACAGACAACCTTCGGACCACAGCAACATCACTTATCCTCTTAACTCTGTTGACTATCAACAGCTCTGTGTCTATATCACCTCTGCACTGTAACACATTTCCCTCAGTTCTTCCTCTTTCTAATATGTAATTCTTTAGGATATTTAAATGTTCGCTAATACCTCAGGATTTCCTCTCCGTTCAGTTGGCGAACAAGCCTACTTGAGTGACCAGTTACAAACTCCTGTACGGCATTACGTGAGCAATTAACCTTCAACAACAATGAGATCTGAATCCTTACAAGCCATTTCCAGCTGGGGTGCTTTAGTCCAGTAGAACGCTAGGCGTCTATTTGTTGGTTTGGTGGTTACCATCAAAAGTGTTAATTGGATTCCTGAGTTACAGTAACCCATTTCATTGGTCAACAGAAGGTATCAAAACAGACGTCTAACCTGCTTTTCTTTTCTTTTTTTTCCAACTAAGTACTCTTCTTACTCTGCCAGTCTTTGTTTTCTCTTGGTTTTCTCCAGTTACGACCTTATCGTGGAAATCTGTCATTTCCCTTCCATAATGACTGGAACCCTCCAACAAGTGGAACTTTAGCATTGCCATTCGGGACTCATCATGCACTACTTTTGAATTTTGTAAGGATAAGTATCATTTCCATGGCTGAGTTGCTTCTATATATGCTTTGTGCATTACATAAGTTACTGTTTCGGGCATAGTACATGTGGAGATGTAGGAGGACTACTGGGCCTTGGGATAGGTGACCGTCCCCAAGAAATAGGCCCTGAGCCTTTGCCCAGAGTCGGACACGTAAAAAATATATATATATATATATATATATATATATATATATATATATATATATATATATATATATATATATATATATATATATATATATATATATATAACTGATTAACTTCTCTCCGTCCATTCCTGAATTCATCTGAGTCTTTACACACCAGCTTTTTTGTAATTACCCTCGCCCTCTACTTCAGCTGTCTCCTTGGCACCTTTCCTTCTACAGACAAGAAGCAGATAGGCCTGTATTATTCAGATTAATAAAAAATAGTTCCTTCTAACATGGACACCAGCTTACCTTAATTCCTCAGACATTTCCATTTCATCAACGGTAATATAGACAAGCTACCGGGACAAGACTATAATTAATCCCCCTCCCCACTCCCAACATTTCTTCATTCATACCGTCCACCCAAAGTGTATTTCATATCCTGTGTTTTTCACTGCTGAGCGTCATAGTAACACAAGAATACCTGAGTCAATTGATGTGAGCAAAAAGCTTTGTATATTGCATGCAGTGCCAACTTAGACTGATGGTAATGTGTCAGTCTAAACAGAAGCGCTACAAAATCACACAAACCACACGCTACCAGAAAACGCCGGACCAAATAGTATAGCAGTAATAATTTTTAGTAAGGGGAACAGATTGTGCTTACAGCAGCAACTGGTATGATAGTAATTTTACAGGAGAGAGAGAGAAAGAGAGAGAGAGAGAGAGAGAGAGAGTCAGCTCTGTATGGAGGATATTAATTTATTCAGCTATCTTTATATACCCTTTACCCAACCTGAGGCCAAAAGCTTCAAAATTAGGGAGGAAAATAATGAGCCCTGGAACTGGGTCACAAAAGGTTGGGTCAAAAGATTTCAAGATAAATGATGTAATTCACAGAGAAATAGTAAATGCTTTCCTGATTATATCGGAAATATCTTCATAGATATTTCATGCACTATATTCGTAACGAACCCCTTTACACACACATACAGAGAGAGAGAGAGAGAGAGAGAGAGTTTTGCGATACCCTAGATCAAGAGCAAGCAGAAGCAAATTTGGAAAAAAAGTAAATGTCCACACATAAAAATAAATGCATCCACCATAGAAAGAAGCAGTGGTAAGAATAATAGGACGGTTCATAGCACAGGGAATCAAACATACAAACTATTAAAAAAAAAGAAAGCAAAAATTCCACCCAATCGTCATGCAAGGCAACGACACATAAATTAAGGATCGTCAACGGAAATTCTCACTCAACACATAAGAGAGAAAAAAGTTGTCAATGTTGCCAAAAGAATGCACTATGATCTCCTTGCAGCTACAGTACCCTGGCATGCTTCTGTGCAAATTGCTATGGTGAGTAATGAATATACAAAAACATAGGCTCTCGAAATTTACGTGTATGGTGTGACGTTTGATCCCAGAAATCCCTGGAAATGGCGTATATCAACAAAAAGAAAAAGGGGCCTGTCGCTATTAGCCCAAGGAACGGTTGTGTCAGTTTTGTAGTGAACCTGTGATGGAATAAAGAGATGACGTCAATTTCGTAAAAGCGTTTACAAGTAAGAAATGGAAAGAAAAAAACGGTAGTTTTCCACACCAAATTATAACTGAACTGGAAGAAATCATCAAAGCAGCAGGACTAGAAAAGATCAGTAATATTCTCTTCAAATACCTTGGTCTCAAAACTATAAGAACTGTCACAGAAATTCTCAACTTTTCTTGGAATCACAACTACATCCTTGACAGTTGAAAGAAAACAGTAATCTTCCGTGCACTCAGGCCACGCAAACCACCCAGTAGTTTACATGATGAACATTTAGTCCGTTGACCAAAGTCGTTTACAACTAAACAGCCATAACCATATTACTATGTCATTTAACAAGAAACATGGCAAAAAACACTTTCACTAGCACCCATTTTTTTGTACTACCACGGGAAAAACGTAACGTGTGTCATTATTCTGTAACAATTTAACAAACACAGGACCAGATCCCATTAGCAACCTATATCCGAAACATTTACAACCCCATAGCATCCAGACCTTTACAAATATTACATCATATTCATACCCACATTGTATCATTCCCAGCACTTGGAAACATGAAACAATCTTCATTACAAAATAATAATAATAATAATAATAATAATAATGACCCAGCACATCATTCTTCTGTCAGACTCATACTCAGCACACCATCCTAGATAACCGAAAGTGTGATTCTTAACAGTGTCACACCTCAAGTTCCCCTCCCTTGCTTCCTTATAATACGTCTTTAATGATTACAAGCCACAAACACCTAACTAACCAACTTCATACAACATCCATCAACTTGAGCAGACTAGCATAGTATACATTTTTTACAAGAACATCCTCCGGCACAGATTAATCATCAGATTTTCCAACACACACGTGGAAAGCAACACAAAATTACGGCTTGCCAACAACCTATCAGGCAGACGAGCACACGTTACTTTTCAGGGTAAGTCGTCATGAACTTCCCAGACAGTATCCCCAGGGCTCGATTCTTTCCCCTACAGTCTTTACCTATACATATATAATATTCCCACACCACAACAGCCCACAAACATTACTTCATATGCAGCTGATCTTATAAGAACCACACACATGACGATGTAGGAGTACAAGCTTACTGGTTCTAGGATAACTGCCCCTTGGACAATCGCCCCCATAGGACATCCGTCCCCCGGACAACTGTCCCCCGGACAATCGTCTCCGCAAAATATCACCCGATTCACTGTACAAATGGTCGCAAGTGTCTAACGTAACCTAACCTAATCTAACCTAACTTAACCTGACCTAACCCAACCTAACCTGACCTAACCTAACCTAACCTAACCTAATCAAACCTAACCTAACCTAACCTAACTTAATCCAACCTAACTTAACCTGACCTAACATAACCTAACATAACCTAACCTAATCTTTAGCGGGAGGTAATTGCCCGAGGGGGCAGGTGTCCGGGGGGCGGTTGCCCTACGGGGACGATTGTTCAGGGGGCAGTTGTCCGGGGGCAGTTGTCCGGATACCAAGCTTACTTCAACGCACTTCATGCATGAGTCAGTAACAGGCTGACGACTGTTCCAGCCAGATCTTCCATGGCACTCATCACCACCGAAAATCATGAGCACAGAGACATCCCTGACATCACCCTTAATAACGTAACAGCACCTCATATCCCTTCCACCAAGAGTACTGGGGTGACATATGCCGCTGAACACACCATCATCGATCACATATCTACTCGTAGAGGTGATGCACTTCAAGACTTACAGAGAAAGACTTTAGCCAAGAAAAAGAAACACTCTCCCTACTCTGCAAACAGTATATTAGATGAGTGATATCAAACACATCCCTGGCATTGGCTTCCGTCCTATCTAACGCTACAAAACCTGGCAGTCCCTACTGAACAATGCCCGACTTATCATCACTAACTGCACCAGTATCTCTCCCATAACTCATTTACATTCTGAAAATAAAGTCCTCCATGTTAGATAATATTTCGATACGAGCGGCACACAGTTCTTTGTGGCAGTAAATATTAACACTCAGCACCTCTGTCATTATATGACAGAACCATAAACCACAACGAGGAACATAAAATCATCCCCACACAAACATTACCAAATCCCTTCAACATCATTTCAGCACCAGACATTCCTACACTAACAACAGAAAATCACCTACATACCCACTTCATGTGCAGCACAATTCAACATCTCGATCAGAACACTGTTGTACAAGCCCCCCATCCCCACAAAGATATCCACCCGTCAGATATATGCTTCCGTATAGAAGTTCACCTAGCTAGTTGAGATCAGATAAACACCCACTACTCTTAAATTACCAACTTGGATTAGGGTTGGGTAAACTAACAGACAGCAAGTGCCCAGCCTGTAGTATTGGCCTACATGACACAACACACATAATAGAGCACTGCACAGCACGCGCCACATAGAAACAGACAAAACGTGGACAATGTTGGTAACTCATGAGATAACGCCATAGGGACGGGTGCTTCTCTGCAGTTGATGGGTTTACTTGGTTATGCAGAGGAAGGTTAAGTTAAAGCAACAACTTTGGGAAGTATCGCATAAAAACACCTTTTGTGTGTGTGTGTGTGTGTGTGTGTGTGTGTGTGTGTGTGTGTGTGTGTGTGTGTGTGCGTGCGCGTGCGCGCGTGCGCGTTCGTTCGTCAACTAACAGAGATCGATCCCTAAGGCGAAGTGGTCATTCTCTGTGGTAGGCTACACAGCTGCACCATCTCTCTGTACTAAATACAAGTTAGGGCCCTTTCATTCAGGACCGTTTTAGCGTGCTTGTTTTTGCCACATATCGGTGTGGTATCTGGGAGATCAAATTCAAATAACCACACTGTTTCCTAATTCCCAAAAATTAACTCACGCACTGCTCCTTGGGACAACATATCACTTCTTAAACATCCTTGATCACTGAACCCTAAACACTGTTGTTAGGGTGAAAACTTGTAATCGAGTAGGAGATAACACCAGTATATTAACCTCTTTATAACGATCTGCACCTTTAACATCATTCATACTACCACCAGACGAGTTACCTCATATTAGGGGGGATTTTTTTTTTTTTTTTTTGTTCCTAATCTAAACAAAATAGACTAAGAGCAGCAATTAGGAACGGAAAGGAATATTTTCTCGACGTATTACATGCACCAAAGTCAGAGATTCTTCTCATCATAATTGATGGTAGCACAATATAACTAAAAAGTCTAACAAGACAACCTTCCATCATCACTAAAGCTGAATATTTTGAAAAAAAAAAAAGAAAAAAAGAAAAATCGTGCACTTATTTTTCGTTATATAGTAAGTCGTTACCACATGTGCTACGATTCGATTGGTAGATGACAAGTTAAGGACACCATTTGTTTCAGTGACAACCAGAAGTGTCAGTTCTTGTGGTTTTTAATACAATAATAGCTATACAGAGAACAGGTCATGGGCTTAATACCCAAAGACCAACACAAATAAGACAGCGGTTGCCCTAACCGACATCGAACATCATACTTTTGGAATAAACGTTCCAAAAACTAGCAGTGTCCCCTTCATCACGATTACGTGATAATACTTATCTGATTACCACCAGGCAATCTTACATAAGTTACAAATGACATCAAGATGTCAGGGGTTTATTCAATACTATTATTGAACACCCCAAAAATAAGTCTACCAAGTAAAACTGTACTAAAAATGAACGAACAAAATAATTGGACGCTATCGTACTTGAGGCTGAGAAGTCTTAATACATGTGCAAGGAACGAATGGATCCAACCTCCACCAGTCAGTGGCTAGGAATTTAAATGCAGAAAGCAACGAAACTGAGCAGCAGTGAAGAGTATCATATTACCGTAGAGAACCATATGCATTGATAATGTAGGTGGGGGGGAGAGAGAGAGAGGCCTATGTCTGGGTGTGGGGAGGGGTGAGTGGATGTGGAAAGAGGTTAGTCAGAGCTGGAAGATGCACTCATGAAAACGGTGGGATGATTCTTTGGGGATTTACAAATATGAACTCTTGATAACTCATTGTCAAACCTTCCACAGTTTATCACCAGATCCTACTTTTCTTCAAAATGATTCCATTAAAGCATTTATGCAAGATACTTAATACTGTACTTATATTTTTCTGTAATAGTTAATATATTATAAATATTCATTGGTCTGCCGAAAATCCTGGAGCATAGGCCCCCACGCCCTTCCCTATACAGAATCCGTGCCTGGTGTGTGTGTGTGTGTGTGTGTGTGTGTGTGTGTGTGTGTGTGTGTGTGTGTGTGTGTGTGTGTGTGTGTGTGTGTGTGTGTGTGTGTGTAATAATGAATAATCAATATTTTTCGGGTTGGCTAGCGAGGTATTGTACCACTTCATTTATGAGTGACTGTACCTTCCCTCCGTAATCGCTGAGAGTAAGTTCTTCTTTCCTACAGCGTTAGGACTGTACAGAAGCATGATTTGGGCAATGTGGCTTGTATCCCCCAGCATCAACACCATCTCATTCGTGGAGTTCTTCGACCTCTTGCCGTATTCCACTTACTGATTCAGGAGCTTGGTGTGGGCCTCAATGGCTGTGACAACTTGGTGTTTAAAAATAGATCGCCTAAGAAGCCACCGAACTTTACCATTAACGCTTCATGGATCCCAACATCAGAGATGAAGGCGCAAGAGGCAGAGGTCCACCACCTGTTTGGTAACATCATTTGAAATAATTTGGGGTCCCACCAACTGTGCAAAGATGACTCCAAGTCCAGTGAATGTTTGGGTGCTAGTGTGTGGTGGACTGAATGTTCTCTCGGGTTGTGGTTGCCGACTTACACATGTATTTACCGCTGAATATTTGCCGTTGACAGAACCATAGACTATGTTCGAAATTTTCGATAAGACTCATTTAACATATTTTCGGACTCTGAGTCAGCCCTTCAGGTAATTGTTTCTTGCAGTACTGATTCTAAAGGCATCCTGAGTCGCATCATTAATGCAATACATTCGTGCAACATTTCCTTCGTGCTGACCGGTGTTCCTGGACACTGACATATATACGGGAATGAGTGGGCTAACTTATTTATGAAGTCGGCTGTAGAAGTCGAGGAAACTTCGGACGTTCCTTGTGATGTACAGTCGAATCTCTTACTCGGAAAGAAATCAATTACTCGTACTCTTCTTTGGCTAGATCAGTGGATCAGACTGAATACTCCAACTTATACGTCGCTCATTGGTGACGGGTACTGCAAATTTTCCCAGTCGCCTGGAGAAAAGAATGCTGGCACGACTGTGGATGAAGAGCACACATATCATCTATATACTGCCATATATTGAAAAGCGATTTCCACCACACTGTGGTGTGGTGTTATCTATTGGTCGTACCATCCTGCGTTGTTAGCAGTTTACCCATGAATACACTCCACTTACAAAATTTTTATGGCACAGCAGATGTCTCCTTCACCCTTTCACCATCTTGGATGATGGGAATTTTGTTATGACTAATATATTGATGGTTTTCTTGAGGAAGACCGGATTGATCTGAGTGATGTGACTTTTTTACTGTGTCTGGTTATGGTTTTTATTGCCAATAAATATGTATATGCACTGATCCCTTGGTTATGGCGTATATTGGTAACGAAAATGGTGTGTGATATTGGATCTGAACATTAACAAATACACAGAGCCAATGGGATTTATCCTAATTTTTTTTTTTTTTTTTTATGTGTCCGACTCTGGGCATAGGCTTCACAGCCTGCTCTCAAGGCCCAGTAGTCCTCCAACATACCATACACCTCTCTACATGTCACCACTTCGGCGCTAACACCCACCGTCCATATTGAATACATGCTAGGGCTGTCTCATACAGGACTGGTGTATTGGTATTAGCGGGGGTACTTTTATGACATGTCGGCTTCTCATCTGGTAGATCAGGAAAGTCTGCTTTTTATGGAATTCAAATCCTAAACTGTTCCCTGCCCCAGTCGGGATTCGAACCTGGGTCCATCAGGACTGCAGGCCGCCTCTCTACCGATTCAGCCACCGCCTTCCCCAAGATGAGTGGATGGCAGTTTTAAACATGATGAAGTAAAAGATTTTAATGCCCTATTTTAGTGTAATTCTCTTGTTATATCTCCGTAATTATGATAGAAATATACAGTACACGTTTTAGCCCAAGTTAGAGTAAAAAGAATATTGCGTTGTCGCTGTGTTTTGTTCAGTTTACCTTGGCTTAAAATTGTTATCCCTCCATCGTGAATGCTGAACTGAAACAGTAGATTAACACTGGAATATGATGTTAATCAGGAGAAAATGCTATAGAGGGGATATAGAATCACAGTATTGTCTTTTTCTGCCACTGAGCTATTTTAAGTGACCTGAGAAGGGATGAAGTTCTGGGAAATGTTTAAGTGAATGGAATATATCATGAATGAGTTAATGATGCCGTATTAACACTCAAGCTTTCATTATTCGTTTTACTGAATTAAATCATCAAGCTGGAATAGAGTACTACAGTAGAGTTGTCCAGACGAAGATAATAAAATTTTTTTTAATGGTACTTCTTTAACTTATTACCTCCGCCAAGGAGGTTATGCTGTCACCACTGCCCGTTTGTTTGTTGGTTGGTTTGTGGGCAAGATTACACAAAAACCACTGGACGGATTTCCACGAGACTTGGTAGAAGAATGGGCCTTGGCCCAGATTAGACTCCAGTAAATTTTGGTGCGGATCCGGATAAAGGCGCGGATCCAGGATTTTTTTTTTTTTTTTTTTCACTTTCTTTATCATTGCGAGATATGGCGTTTTTCGACATTTTCGAAAAAAATTTTCAGTGAATATTGCATGGATGTTGATGGCGGAGATATGCACTCTACTGAGTGCCATTCTAGTTATATATTTTTCTTCTGTATGGTGGTAGGTGGTGGCTACCATCATTCTCTCACTGATGCAGTGCTCCCTACTTCTTCCTTCACCTTTATCATTCTTTTTCTGTGTCTTCTCCCCTTTCTTCCTATTTCTCAAATCTTTCCTTCCACTTTCTATTACTCTTTCCTCTTCAGGTGCCTTTACATTGAGTGACAAAACTACTGGTTTCCTGTAAGCCAGGAAACTATTAACAATGCCGATGGTAACCATATAACCAACCCGTACGTGTTCCCAACGTGTAAACAAGTGGGTTGGCAGAGGTTTAGTGCCCCTCCCCTTAAAACATCCAACTCTACGGCGAACGGCTACCCCTTACGGGATTATGGCATCTGGCTATAGATAGATGGATAATTAGGTACCAGGCACCCCAAGTACAAATCCAACTATCTACTTTTGCGACAATTTAGACCCATTAGATACATACATAGTGTTATGGTAAGTACCAGAAACACACATAAGCATGGTTAGGTTGAGAAAGTGATGACAAGGGCACAAAAAGAGAAAATGTTTAATCTGTTACTCTGTACACCAACCTCACTGAAACCTCAGTTACCTACTAGCCTTGCACCTAACTGTACTCTCGTAGAGGTAAGGGTACGGTTTAGTTTATGCAGCAGCAAGGCCTAACCAGTTAACTTTTCATTTTTATAATTTTCTTTCTCATATTATTCCTATTATTATTACGGTGTAACGATTGCCAAAATGGTGCCAAACAATGTTTACAATCCCCAAAGGCACCAGAGACAGACGCCATCTTAAAACGCTATTTTTGGTATGATCTTACCCTTAACAGTGTTGATTTAGCCAAACCTAACCTAATTCTCGTAACAACCCAACCTACCATATTTCGGGCCATCAAATGCGCTTTCCCAATTTTGCTTAGGAAAAAAAAAAAAGTCATTATTCCAACTCTGCCTACAGGTTGAGGTGACAGGTACGATGGCGACCAACAGTCAGTAACAAATCACCCGATGGCCTAACTACTTATAAATGAAAGTGTCAATATTGCAGACTTGGATGAGTGTGTACAATCATAAATATACAGTAACCTAAGTATTTTGTGTGTTAGATGCACACCCATCGAGGATCGAGTCATTGCACCACGCTATGAGCTTTTATGCTCATGTATTTCCACTTTGAATAAATAATATAATTCAGAATTATTATCCTAACCTAACATAACCAAGTAAATGATATTTCGATGTGTCTGATTGTTACCATTGACTAAGTTAGATTAGATTAGGCTTGGTTACGATTAAATGAAGATAATTTAGACTGGGTTAAGTTAGGTCAGGCTTGTTTTGGTTAAGTTAGGTTAGTCTTGGTTTGATTAAGTTAGGTCGGGCTTGGTTTGGTTAAAATGTAGTCAGGTCAGGTTATTTTTGGTTGGGTCTGGTTACATTGTTTTGTTAGGTTAGACAATTTAGATTAGGTAAGGCTTGGGTATGAATATGCAATGTTAAGCTTTACTAACAAACCCGAGTGAATCGAGATTTACATTGATATGAGTACTGGGATGAGAAAATCGCCAGTAAACAATAATTTGTCAACATAAAAATTATCGGAACATTATAGAAAACAATCAGGGAGAATAGGAAGTGAATTAGTAAGGCGATTCTACTTCGTAAACTAAAGTTAGGAAGTCTGTGACCTTGATTGGCTGGTTTGGTTGTAAACAGACGCAATCAAGCCAACATCAAATGTATACTACTCCTGTGCTTTTGAAACTATTTGAGTGGTTTATCCATAATGATAATATGATACCAGTTTATGAAGTACAAAAATGAGCATTACAATGAAAGTAAATGAAAACACAGTATCAGCATGCATTCGACCCCAAATATTGCTGTTCATAGACGTTGAGATGTGGAGAACGCTTTGTGAAACTCACCCTCTACCTCAGCTGTGATGGTGTGGACCATTGAAAAACGGGTATTCATGGCTAAAAGGTTTTGACTAATGAATAACACTCACTCATGTGATGATCTTATAGCATGATAAGCTGGGTCAATGTTTGTGAGTCTTGGCCTCGGCTCAGCTCAGGCACGCGATAACGATGTTTTTGAGCCGAAAAATGCACTAGAACGGCAGGAGTGTTCATTTTCATTTTGCAGTGATAACGCAAATCGCTATAACCAAGTGAACTGTAGCCGAGTAGTCAGTGGAATGTATAATTTAATTAGGGTGACGGTTGACATGTTTGCAATACAGTAGTTCCTGCTTCTGACAGATGTTTCTTGTATTGATGTCCCCCATATTAAACTACGAACCTAGTCGGACAGTCAGTAGGTGATGAGTGTAGGTGTGTAATATAGAGGCATTACATACCTGCAGTCGAAGGTGTTCTGTTGTTCGATGTATTTGATCCGGCAATGTAAGCATATGGGTTAGATTTACCTATTTGTATTTTTAGGCTTTACACGTAGTGTAATGATTTTTTTTGCTAGGTTTATTTGTGTTAGGATCTTGGATTAATTTTGCCTGTATGATATTGCTTAGAATGTAATTACAAGAAAAAAATAAAAAAAAATAAATAAAAAATATTACCTAATACCTGGGCCGTCGGGCCAGTGTTTGATAGCAAAAAAAAAAAAAAAGCATTGTTCAGTGCCTCTGACTACCTGACAAGAGTCACAGCAATCACTTCTCACTTATCATCTACGCATCCTTAACTGGCACTCGTGAATCTTAAACTCAGCTATTTTATTTCAACGGTATAGTTGTTGTTTTATCAGTACCTATTACAACTACACATTTTCAGCGCTTTTACAGGTAGGAGTTTATTTTGTTTAGTTTCTGTTTCAACTGATAATGATCTGTAAACATAAAAACTTCTGTTTCATTTGATTATGGTCCATGTGAAAACCGAAACGTTACGAGAATAAACAAGATGATGATGCTGGCTTTGGTGTTTAGTATATTATCCGTCTTAGCTTCCCGAAAGGAGACTAAGTTGCGTCAAATGTCAATCTATCTGTATGTATATATATATATATATATATATATATATATATATATATATATATATATATATATATATATATTTTGTTACATAGCCTATCATTTCATCATCCTTTGTGTAATTTTAACGCACAGTTGCTGCATGTTTGATCACGAGCGTGTTCTGCCTCAGTCCCCCCCTTCTACCGTTATAGTAGAGTAAGTCGTTCTCTCTGTTATACTTTGCGGGATTTTCAGCTCTCTGTCCCCATGGCTTCATTTGCGCGTCCCTCTTACAAGTTGTGTCAGGCTCTGCCGGCCCCTATATAATGAGCTCAGTCTCTGCATCATTGCCACTTAGATCTGCTCCTCATTTTGTTCACATCTCTGTCCTCCCCTGTACAATTATTATTATTGTGAGTGCTCAAGAAATCTCCAAACATCTAGCAGCTGTGTGTAATTTGAGTATAACTGTTGTTGTATTATTTCTTGTACTGTGTAGCATAAGGTTAATTCTTAGGCCTAGTGAGGTTTTGATTGATGTTGGGTTGTGTCAGTTATTTTTGATAATAGTTTGTATCTGTAATTATTTATCTGGCATTCACTGAGTATTATCTGGTATCTCATTTTATCAGGGCTGACTTAGATAAATTTACCCTTGCTAACTTCGTGTTAATAGAGGCTATTGCAGTTAACCATATATTTAACCTGTTTATTTGCCATTGCATTGTCCTTATGAGTCCTGAATGTTTTGTTGTTAATTCAAGCATTAAACTTTAACTTGTAATTTTACCTAACTCTTTTGTTTTGAACCTGGAACTTTACGGGACAGTAGTGACTCTTCGTATTCTCACTTAAAGTGTACATTATCTTTCTCTGTTTCGTAACATAAATTTGGCGACCTCATATCAGGATATTCAGGATATTATCATAAGGATATTGTTTGATATTTTGTGACTCTGATATATTCATGATGGCTACTATTTCTACACTTGATGAAGCCAGGGATTTTTTGTCAAATGTGCAAACAGTGTGTGATATAGAAAACAGAACAAAGAATGAACTTAAGCTTGTTGCTCAACAATTGGGAATTGCAGTTCACTCTCATCATTCTAAAGATCAAATTGTTGGCATGATTAATAAAAGCTTGTTTAATGTAACTCCTCCAAATGAGCAAACGCAGATTGAATTAGCTAAGTTACAGCTAGCCCTGCAGGAGGCTAAGGCTAAGGAGGCTGAATTTCAGGCAAAAGCTAAGGAGGCTGAGGCACAAGTTGAAATTGCTAGGATTCAGGCAGACCATGAGTATCGCATGAAACAAGGTGGAACTGGATCATCTAGCTCTGATGATTTTGATGTGGCTAAAAATGTTAAACTTGTCCCTCCTTTTAATGAATCTGATTTAACAAAGTATTTTCAGTTGTTTGAGAGGGTAGCTACAGGTTTTAATTGGCCTAAGGAGTATTGGCCAGTACTCCTTCAAACTGTTCTCACCGGTAAAGCTCAAGTAACTTATGCATCTTTGCCTCAGGATCAGTCTGATAATTATGATGTAGTTAAGAGCTTGATTCTTAAGGCCTATGAGCTTGTTCCTGAAGCCTATAGAGTAAAATTTAGGACAACTTACAAGCAAGATAAGCAATCCCATGTTGAGTATGCAAAAATCAAAGAAGATCTGTTAGAGCAGTGGTTAAATTCTAAGAATGTGGATTCTGATTTTGGTAAATTTAAGCAGATGATTTTGCTGGAGGATTTCAAAAGGTGTATTAGTAAAGATGTAAGCCTATATCTTGATGAGAAAAGAATAGATAATTTGTCTGATGCTGCAGTTTTAGCTGATGAGTATGTTCTCACTCACAAGAGATATTCTAGAGGAAAAGGGAAAGCTGAGAGTAAGTTTTTTTTTTTTTTTTTTTTTATGCGAGGAAGAAGGAACCAAAGGCCATGAGCCCGCAGTAACAGTTCCCTCCAAGAGAAAAACAAAATACAATATAGAGCCAAATTCAAGATCCGATCATTTTGAGATGCCTGGACACACTGCGTTTGAAAGACTGGAGATCATAGGCAGCAGGAAATACAGACAGAGGGAGACAGTTCCAGAGCTGACCTGTTGCATAAATGAAAGACTGGGAGTAACGGTTAACTCTTGCATTAGAGAGTTGGACAGAAAAAGGATGAGAGTTTGCTGCCAGACGGGTGCTACGCGCCCGTCGTAGAGGTGGAGGAATGCAAGCAGACAGTTCAGAGGAGCAGTGACCATTAAAGTAGCGATAGAAAAGAGATAAAGATGCAACAGTGCGGCGAAGAGACAGAGGTTGAAGGGAGTTAGTAAGAGGAGGAGAGTTAATGAGACGAAAAGCCTTTGACTCCACCCTATTGAGAAGAGCTGTATGTGGGGAGCCACCCCACACATGAGAGTTGTACTCCACACAGGGGCGGATAAAACCCCTGTATAGAGTCAACAATTGCGCAGGGGTAAAGAAAGAGCGGAGTCGGCTTAGCACACCCAATCTCTTGGAAGCAGATTTTACAAGAGATGTAATATGATCTTTCCAAGATAAGTCCCGAGTAAATGAAACCCCAAGCATGTTCAAGGATGATGCAGGATTAAGCTGAATATTATTAAACATTAGTGGGTATACCTGTGGAAGATTTTGTCGGGTTGATAGGTGTAAGAACTGAGTCTTAGATGCATTAAAAACAACCATATTATTTTAACCCCAGTCAGAGATACGACCCAAGTCAGACATTAGGTGTGCCATAGCCTCATCCCTTGTTTGTTGAAGTAACTGTTGAGATGGGCGTTGCGGGAACCGAATGGAAAGGTGAAGGGTGGAGTCATCAGCGTATGAGTGGATATGGTTAGATGTACAGCTTAGAAGATCATTGATGAATAAAAGGAAGAGAGTTGGTGATAGGACAGAGCCCTGAGGAACACCACTGTTGATAGATCTAGGAGAAGAACGATGGCCGTCTACAACAGCGGCTATAGAACGACCAGAAAGGAAGCTAGCGATGAAGGCACAGATAGAAGGATAGAAACCGTAGAAGGGCAGTTTGGAAATTAAAGATTTATGCCAGACTCGAGATGTCAAGTGCAATGGCAAAGCTTTCGCCAAAGTCCCGAAAGGAGGATGACCAGGAGTCTGAAAGGTAGGTGAGAAGATCGCCAGTGGAGCGTCCCTGACGGAACCCATACTGACGATCGGAAAGAAGGTTGTGATAGGAAAGATGCCTTAAAATTTTTCTATTAAGAATTGACTCGAAAACTTTTGAAATACAGGACGTTAAAGCAATTGGACGATAGTTGGAGGGTTGGGAGTGGTCACCCTTCTTTGGGACTGGCTGAATGAGAGCAAACTTCCAGCAAGAAGGAAAGGTACAAGTTGACAGACAAAGACGAAAGAGTTTGCCTAGGCAGGGTGTAAGCACAGAAGCACAGTTCTTGAGAACAACAGGAGGGACCCCATCAGGCCCATATGCCTTGTTAGTACTGAGGCCAGTGATGGCAGAAAATACATCAACTGAAGAAATTTTAATGTCAGCCATGAGGAAGTCAGAGGGGGAAGTGATGGAGGAACAGCACCGGAATCGTCTAAGGTAGAATTGGAGGAGAAAGTCTGTGCGAAGAGATCTGCTTTATCAGTAGAAGAAATAGCTACAGAACCATCAGAGTAGAAAAGAGGAGGGAAGGATGATGAGGTAAAGTTGTTAGAAAGATTTTTGGCAAGATGCCAGAAGGAGCGGGAAGAATTCGAGTTGGAGAGTTGAGAGCATTTAGTATGGATGAAATTATTTTTAGTAGAGAGAAGAACAGACTTAGCACGATTCCGGGCAGAAACGTAAAGATGATGTGATTCAGGGGTGGGTTGGCTCCGGTACCTTTTGTAGGCCCTCTCCTTGTTGCGGACAGCATTAGAACAAGCGTGATTAAACCAAGGCTTTCTTGCGTTAGTCAAAGGATATGAGAAAGGAATGTATGCTTCCATGCCCGAGAGAATAACCTCCGTAATGCGCAAGGCACACTCAGATGGCTCACGGCCATGGAAGCAATAATCATTCCAGGGAAAATCAAAGTAGTACTGCCTGAGGGCCTCCCAGTCTGCGGCTCCAAAATGCCACAGACGACGTTTCCTTGGAGGGTCTACAGGCCGTACCGGAGTGATAGGACAGGTTAAGGTAATAAGGTTGTGATCGGAGGAGCCCAACGGAGAGAAAAGATTAACAGAGTAAGCAGAAGGATTAGTTGTGAGGAAGAGGTCAAGTATGTTGGAGCTCTCTCCAAGGCGGTCAGGGATACGGGTAGGGTGCTGTACAAGCTGCTCTAGGTCATTAAGGATAGAAAAGATGTAGGCTTGTTCACCAGGTGGATCCGTGAAAGGAGAGGAGAGCCAAAGGTGGTGGTGAACATTGAAATCTCCAAGAATGGAGATTTCAGAGAAAGGAGAAATGGATAGAATGTGTTCCATCGTAGAAGTAAGATAGTCGAAGAATTTTTGATAGTCAGTAGAATTAGGGGATAAGTAAACAGCACAGATATATTTAGTCAGAGAATGACAGGAAAGCCGAAGCCAGAGTGTGGAGAATTCAGAAGAATCAAGTTCAGGAACACGAGAGCAAGATAAGTCGTTGCGTATATATACACAACAGCCACCTTTGGCTTTGAAATGAGTATAGAGAAAGTAGGAGGATACAGAAAAGGGTTTGCTGTCAGTTGCCTCAGACAGCTGAGTCTCCGTTAGAAAAAGAAGGTGAGGTTTAGAGGAGGAGAGGTGGTGCTCAACAGAGCGAAAGTTAGAGGAAAGGCCGCGAATGTTGCAGAAATGAAGAAGAAGAGAGTCAGACAGTGGTTCCAGGCACCTTGAGTCGTCATCGGGAGAGGGGCAGATAGTGGGGGCATTTATGGTCCCCCCCCCTGGGGACTCCGAGGCTTGATATAACGACGCCATTTTAGGTAAATTTTGAATAGGAAGTGTAGTGTGTACTGTGAATGTAGTTTGGTGAAGATAGTTAGAGAAATTTGTACTGGAGAGCATGCTGGCCTACTCTCTGTGTAACTGAGACACTGAAAAAGTTCAGCAAAGGGGGATGGTCAGGAACTAGTCCTGAGGGCTGATGAAACGGGAGCTCCAGCACTCCCTGTCATCAGCTTGCCTCTACTCAGAGTACAGGTAACAGGAAAGAGAATAAGGATGATGTTTCTCAGGAAGTAAATACCAGCTTCACCTCTAGACTTCAGAAAAGTAAATGTACTTATTGTAGTAAGCTTGGTCATACTACGGAGAGATGTTTCAGGAGACAGCGTGATGTGAACAAAAAGGAGTCTTTAAATATTCAGTCAATTGGTCTAGTGTCCACTCTTGAGAGTTCCCAGAATTCTTTAACTGAGTTAACTGAACTGCTTTGAGGGGTAACTTAAATTCTCATGATGGAGCTCCTCTTTTGAGCAGTAACGTGGGTGACACTCTCAAGAGTTCATGTGCTAATTTCCTGTCTGATGGTTTTGTCAGTCCTCTGGACAGTAATGACAGGAAATCAGTTAAAATATATCGTGATACAGGTGCTTGCCAATCCCTTATGCTGACCAGTGTTCTAGGCTCTAATGTTAATTCCTCTGATGAAACTGTAATCTTACAAGATGTAGGGAATAATTACTTCTCTGTCCCTCTGTGCAGAGTGAATTTAGAGTCTGGTTTTGTTAATGGTTCCGTTATGGTTGGGTTGGTTGAGACACTCCTAATGTCAGGTGTAACTTTCTTACTTGGAAATGATATTGGTGGAAGTCAAGTGTGTCCAGCTCCTCAGTTGTCTAGTGAGCCAGTGGCTGCGTCCCAGGATTGTGATGTCCCTGATGTGTTCCCTGCATGTGCTGTCACTAGGGCTAAGTCTAAAGTTACTGGTGATTTAGAGGATAATGATGATGATGATGTTATCCTAGCTGACACTTTTCTTGCTAATTTGGACCACTCACCAGATGAGGCAGTACCCCGTAGTGTTGATAATTTGTCTCGTCAAGAGTTGGTTGAGTTGCAGGTTGCTGACCCTGAGTTGAAAGGTCTAGCTAACTCTGCTTACAGTGAAGAAGAGTCAGCCGGTGCTTCTACTTGTTATTATGTAAAGTCAGGAGTACTTATGAGGAAGTGGAGACCCCCAACAGCATCAGCCGACTGTGAATGGGAGGTTGTACATCAAGTTGTCATCCCTCGTGTTTGTAGGCAGGATATCATTCGAGTGGCTCATGATGCCAGTTTGGCAGGACACCTTGGAGTGAGGAAGACTGTGGCACGCATTTTGAAACACTTCTACTGGCCAGGTATCTTCAGGGATGTTTCCTGGTATTGTAAGTCTTGTCACACCTGTCAAGTTGTGGGGAAGTGTAATCAGACCGAAAAGGTTGCACCTCTAGTTCCCATTCCTCCTTTTGAGGCGCCTTTCACCCGTGTGTTGGTGGATATTGTGGGCCCTCTTCCTAAGACTTCTTCAGGATTTTCGTATGTGTTGACCATGATTGATATGGCTACTCGTTATCCTGAAGCCATTCCACTTAGAAACATCTCAGCAAAGAACGTGGTTAAGGAAATGCTAGGGTTCTTCACAAAGTTTGGTCTGCCCAAGGAGGTACAGTCAGACCGGGGAAGTAATTTCATGTCAAACGTTTTCAAGCAGTCTCTGGAAGAGTTGGGCATCTCCCAGATCACGTCTTCAGCTTACCATCCCCAGACCCAAGGAGCGTTGGAGAGATATCATCAAACACTCAAATCGATGCTCAAGAAATACTGTTTGGAACATCAGAAAGACTGGGATAAAGGTCTTCCATTCGTTGTGTTTGCTGCAAGAGAATCTCCAAATGAATCACTGGGCTTCTCACCTTTTGAACTACTGTTTGGCCATGAAGTAAGAGGACCCCTTAAGTTATTCAAGGAATGCTGGCTGTCGGAGGAAGATGACGTCAACCTGCTGGAGTATGTGATGAATTTCAAAGAACGGCTGTCCACTGCTTTACAGCTGGCGAGAGAGAATTTAGGAGCTGCTCAGGAGAAGATGAAGACTTGGTATGACAAGAAGTCAAGGTTACGCCACTTTCAGCCAGGAGATCAGGTTTTGATTCTGCTACCAGTTCATGGGCAACCTCTTCAAGCCAAGTTTAGTGGCCCTTATTTCGTGGAGAAGAAACTCAGTGATGTCAGCTATGTCATCGCCACACCAGATCGTAGAAAGAGCAAGCAACTATGTCACATCAACATGCTAAAGTTATATCACAGGTGGGACGAAAATAATCCAGTCTGCACTGTAGCTGTTCCACCCGAGTCTGCAAGTGAAGCTCTCCCATGCAGTATGAGCCTGAGTGATAGTTTGGGGAAGAATCCTGATATCATGAATGATCTCCAGACTAAGCTTTCTCATCTACCACCCAAGGAAAGGCGGAGTTTTCGGCATTACTGCAGGAGTACCCGCAAGTGTTCCGTGCTACTCCAGGAAGAACCAGTGTGTTGATGCATGATGTCGATGTTGGAGACGCAAAGCCAATTAAATTGCCTCCTTACCGTGTGAACCGAGTGAAAGTTCCTCTCATCCAGAAGGAGCTTGGCTACCTGTTGGACCACAAGATGATTGAGCCCTGTCAGAGCTAGTGGAGTTCTCCTGTCACTCTAGTCCCTAAGCCAGGTGGGTCACAGAGGCTTTGCATTGACTACAGACGTGTTAATCAGATAACTAAAACAGACACTTACCCTCTCCCTCGTGTGGAAGATTGCATAGACAAGATCGGAAAGGCTAGGTACATAAGTAAGTTTGATTTGTTAAAGGGATACTGGCAAGTACCTATGACTGAACGTGCTAGGGAGATCTCATGTTTTGTAACACTAGGAAAGGCTTTTGCATGTTCTGTAATACCGTATGGTATGAAGAAAGCACCAGCCACATTTCAGAAGCTCATGAATGTTGTAACAGAGGGTTTGGCAGGGTGTGTTGTTTATATTGATGATGTATTAATCTTCAGTGACAACTGGAAAGATCACCTATGCCATGTCAGTAAATTTCTTGACCGTTTAGTTCATGCTAATCTTGTAGCTAATTTATCAAAGTGTGAGTTTGGTCAAGCTAAAGTTCAGTACC
The DNA here is from genome assembly GCF_032717465.1 of Coenobita brevimanus. Taxonomy (NCBI): domain Eukaryota; kingdom Metazoa; phylum Arthropoda; class Malacostraca; order Decapoda; family Coenobitidae; genus Coenobita; species Coenobita brevimanus. The sequence continues at coordinate 27,189,101 of NC_137028.1, read as the reverse complement.
TTGGGTATGTAATTGGTGATGGACATGTTGCACCACCAGGAGCTAAGGTTCAGGTTATAAGTGATCTTCCCAGTCCTAAAAGTAGGAAAGAGCTACAAAGATTTTTGGGAATGGTAGGTTATTACAGGAGATTTGTTCTTAACTTTTCTATTCTTGTATCACCACTTACAGACCTACTGAAAAAGGGAGTTAAATTTGTCTGGACCAATAACTGTGAATCCTCTTTCAACAAACTTAAAGCTATTCTATTAAGTCAGCCAGTGCTCGCTACTCCAAATTTTGCTAAGCCTTTTAAGATGGCTGTTGATGCAAGTGATACAGGAGCTGGGGCTGTTTTGCTGCAAGAGGATGATCAGGGTATTGAACACCCTGTATCTTATTACAGTAAGAAGTTCACTCCACCTCAAAAGAACTACTCAACTATTGAGAAAGAGCTTTTGGCCTTGATTTTGGGTTTACAGCATTTTTCATTTTATTTGTGTTCTGGTTTTGACCCCATAGTCATTTATACCGATCATAACCCACTGAAATTCCTTAGTAAGTTTAAAGATAAAAATCAGAGATTGACAAGATGGAGTCTACTTCTTCAGGAGTATTCATTAGACATACAACATGTCAAGGGGAAAGAAAATGTTATTGCAGATTGCTTATCTAGACTTTAGACAGATTGTTTTAGAGTAATAAGAAATTTCCTTTGTAAATTTCTTTTTCTTTGTGGGGAGGTGTTACATAGCCTATGATTTCATCATCCTTTGTGTAATTTTAACGCACAGTTGCTGCATGTTTGATCACGAGCGTGTTCTGCCTCAGTCCCCCCCTTCTACCGTTATAGTAGAGTAAGTCGTTCTCTCTGTTATACTTTGCGGGATTTTCAGCTCTCTGTCCCCATGGCTTCATTTGCGCGTCCCTCTTACAAGTTGTGTCAGGCTCTGCCGGCCCCTATATAATGAGCTCAGTCTCTGCATCATTGCCACTTAGATCTGCTCCTCATTTTGTTCACATCTCTGTCCTCCCCTGTACAATTATTATTATTGTGAGTGCTCAAGAAATCTCCAAACATCTAGCAGCTGTGTGTAATTTGAGTATAACTGTTGTTGTATTTTTTCTTGTACTGTGTAGCATAAGGTTAATTCTTAGGCCTAGTGAGGTTTTGATTGATGTTGGGTTGTGTCAGTTATTTTTGATAATAGTTTGTATCTGTAATTATTTATCTGGCATTCACTGAGTATTATCTGGTATCTCATTTTATCAGGGCTGACTTAGATAAATTTACTCTTGCTAACTTCGTGTTAATAGAGGCTATTGCAGTTAACCATATATTTAACCTGTTTATTTGCCATTGCATTGTCCTTATGAGTCCTGAATGTTTTGTTGTTAATTCAAGCATTAAACTTTAACTTGTAATTTTACCTAACTCTTTTGTTTTGAACCTGGAACTTTACGGGACAGTAGTGACTCTTCGTATTCTCACTTAAAGTGTACATTATCTTTCTCTGTTTCGTAACAATATATATATGAATAAACCTTGCCTCCATGGGGGGCTAGGTTTACGATGGAAGAGTTAAGAGGTAGGATGGGATTGGAATATTTTGGTGTTGTGATGATTGGAGGTAGATTGAGATGGTTTGGGCATATGGAGAGGATGGGGGATGATAACTGGGTACAGAAATTAAGAAGTGTTAATGCTGGGGGTAGGGTAGTGAGAGGTAGACCGAAAAAGACCTAGGACGAGGTCATTGAATGTGACCTCAGGGACTAATTTGGGAAGCTGCCACAGATCGAAAAACATGGAGATCCGTCGTTAGGTGAACAAGGCCGATGCATGCAAGCATGTTGGAACCTTAAAAAACGAGAAACGAAAACATATATATATATATATATACACGCACACACACACACACACACACACACACACACACATCACTGAATTCTATTCAGCTCCATCAAGAGCGTAGGAGCTTCAGGCTTGTCTAGTCAGTCCCGACATTTAAGACGAGGGTGATCAGCCTCACTCTTCCCTAAGGAGCATTATTTGAAGAGTATGCTCTAAACACCCCTGAGATGTTAAACCCAAGCGGGTCCCATTTAACTGGAGCGCCTTAACACTTTAGAACAACAGGCGTCATCTGTCTATATGGTCGGTAATCAGCTTGGTAAATGGTTTCCTGGATTACTGAAAAACATTTGGCTTGTCGCTCAGTATAGAGTCACCCTTGGGACAGAGTTTCATCGAGTATGTGAATGGTGGTCACCTCTACCAGCTATATAATATACAAGAGAATAATAAAGCTGTCATATGTAAGTAAATCTTTATGGAAAAATATACTAGAAAACCCTCAGTGCCGATGATAATGTAAGCCCATGATAAAGTTTGCCCAGATTCCCTCACTTCACTTAGTCATCCCTGGTGCAAATGGCTCTAAATGGACTTATGTAGATTGATGCATTAAAATCTGGCTCTATTCTCTAGGTCATTAAATGCGTAAAATACAAACAGAACTCGACTGCATCTTTTCTCTATGTGACCTCGTTTACATCAACTGAGGACGACTTTTATTATTATTATTATTATTTTTATTATTATTATTATTATTATTATTATTATTGTTGTTGTTGTTCTTGTTATTATTATTATTACTATTATTATTATTATTATTATTATTATTATTATTATACCAGACTTCTATATGCATCATGGGAAGGATCTCTTGGAAGAAAAATTAGGTTCTAAATGTCTCCTCTAACCTAATTAATATTGGCTGGATCTGACAAGAGTAAATTAAAAGCAATAAAAAAGGAGATTGTCAAGGTGAATGAAGTAAAAAAAAAAAAAATCCTTTATCTCCGTGTTATTAAATACGTAAATTATATACAAGACACTACAGCACCCAAACCCCCTGTGGCCTCACTAAAAGCACACTCCATTTTTTTCCACATTAAGTACATCATCATCATCATTATCGTCATCTTTTATTCACCATCATCATTGTCTGTCATCATTGCCCTACATCGTCCATAATCATCATCGATCTTACCTTTTTCTCCCTTATGGATGGAGTGACGGAGGACGGAAATGTTACTTTATTCTATCACTTCTAAACAACTTTATTTGAGTATTAAAACCTCAGAATCTATTCAGGCTGCTACAACAACTGGCCTCTTTAATCCTGGCGAATGCATTGTTGGGCTGGAGCGTAAAATATGTGTTTGTTTTGATAACGGTTCTCCACAAGAAATAAATAGTATAAATTGTTGCTGCTGCGGGAGGTGGTGGCGGCTGGATTTGCAAACAGTGTATTTTCCATGGTAGCTACGTAAGAGTAAAGCTGTTTACACTGTGACAAGCTTAAATAATCCTTTACGTCAAATGCATACGATCTGTGACACGCAAGAAGTAAAGCGAATGGGATAGGCTTCAAATTAGCACAGTCTGACTGGGAATGATTCAGTACTGCCTTTTATTTATTTATTTATTTATGGATATATTTTTGAAATACAAACATTCAGCCAAATATCTATATTTTTCTTCGTCTTTTATTTCTGAAATCCAAATATTCCGCTCCATATATTCATTTTCTTGACTTTCATTAATTTCATAACCTGAAAAAAGATTATATTTATTTACATGCTCACTGTTAACCTTTACTGCTGGGTGGTTCCCATATGCAGGAGAAAGCAGTCTCATTTACTTACACTCAGTCTCTCAGCTGTGGGATATAATTCCCTAAAACATGGCAGTATTGAACCATTCACAGTCGGGCCCCGCTAATTTGAAGCCTTCCCCATTCACATTACTTTTTTCCTGTCACAGATTATTGACAGCAAGCCATCCCTCATATAACAAGTATGTTTTATTTGCTTCTTCGGTGATGACATATTCTTTTTGGTTTAGGAGGCTTTCTTGCACCAGTACCTGACCTGTTTGTTTGATACAATTCAAAGATTTTCTAGCAAGATTTCAAAGAATAACGATACTTTCACCGAGTGGATACATAACGCAAAGCTGAATGATAACCAGCCTTATACAGATGTAACCTGGTAAAGAATAGTTGACAGAGATGATCCTAAGTAGACGAGAATGATGTGTTATGACTCAAAACAGAGAATGAGACTGACTAGGAGAGTGTATGTGAGTGTGGAGGAGGGAGAGAAAGGAAGGAGGAGACCTAGCATTAGAAAGAAGGATGGGGTGGTGAAATATATGTGCGAGCTGGGAGGAGAGCAGCCAAATAGTAGCGGATAATGCGCTGCAGAGGAGATTTGTGACCACTTCTTACGGGATGAAGGAGTCTAGCTATTGACAGACGGATAGATAGGTATAGACAGATAGACAGAGAGGACTAAAAGTCTCTTTCACTACATCCCTTCACATAATCTTTGGTCTTTTTCTTCTCTAATGCCCTTTATTGTTTGTCTGTACAGTTTATCGTTACCCATCTCTCATCATTCAGCTTAATACCCTTATCTTCACTTGTCATTGCAAATAATTCTTTCATCTACCCAACGTACTCATCTCTTCCATCATTCGTACCTGTTCATCAGTTCATCAACGATATGTACTTCTCTTCCATTATTCGTACTAATTCATCATATTATATTTCTTATGTATTCATCTTCTGATCCCTTACTCATGTTTGTTCATCATTTCATCTTCCCAAGGTATTCATTTCCACTTCCATTATTCATACCTACGAGTATTCATCATTTAATCTACTGAATATACTCATCTTCTCTTGTATCATTAATACATATTCATACATACTCACCTTCCTTATTATTTTTCAGTTGTTCCCGCTTTCATATGGAGTCGATGTGTTTGACCAATCATCTTCATGCACCTCAGTCCTACATGCAGTTTCCCAGGGTATCCTAGTTGAGTCTGCCACTTTGGTTTCGGCTAGTTTAACGGCCTTATGGCCCTCCCGATGTCAACCCTCCCTATTTATCCTGGCTTGGGACTGGCACTGAGTTGGGCTGTCTTTCCCCGCTGTTCTCCACACACACACACACACACACACACACACACACACACACACACACACACACACACACACACACACACAGCTGGGGGAATGCTTGTAGTCCGAATGTTGCTAATAAATCCTTCTAGTATGGATCCACTTGCTCGAATCAGCACCCAAGCCTGCGCACCACTGTAAGATAACATCCCACAAACAGGCTCGTCTCCACCCTCGAAGACCAGCCAACACTTTCTCCTGCTGGGACAGTAGTTTAAGAGAGGTGGGGAGACGAGGTGGCCTGGCCGACCTCCTCCATGCCCAACTCGTTCCAGTTCTTGAAAGGTCATCAGTTTCTCTGGTTGGGGCTTTGCCTCAAGAAGGTTCTGTGAGAGATGGTGGATAAGCTGGTACGGAGGCCTGGCCATCCTTATCTACCCCCTCCTCGTCTATACCCTTGGAGGGTCACCACCCTCTGCTGTAGGAGTTTTAACTCAAGAGGTCCTCGAGAAAAGAGGGAGAGTGCTCTTATTCAGACTACTGCCAGTCGGCCCTTCTAGTATGGTTGCACGTATCTAGTCAGTCCCTACTAAATCGAAGCAACACTCGAGACTGCTAACCACTGCAAGGTAGCATTCTACAAGCAGGCCAATATATTCATTTTCACCTGCATTATTTACTCCTGTTTATCATTTCATTTACTCAGTACATAAAACATATAATGCAGTATCCTTTGAGGTGTGGCCTGTAAAAGAGAATCTACAGACGGGTTCATTCCTCACGAACGACCTCTTCTATTGACATAATTCTAGCTCGTATAGTATGTTCTCATCTCAACTCGCTCCTATTTATTGTATGTTAGTTCTCTCTCTCTCTCTCTCTCTCTCTCTCTCTCTAAGCTCAGAAAAAAAATCAAACTCCTCACTCCACTCATGTCTCTCTATTCTGTTCATGTCGTTTCCAGACGATTTAATTCAGCACTGGGCTGAATAGTGAGTTTATTCACTACTTATCACCGACACAAGTTTTATGAATAATATACATGTATTATGAAGAAGAATATTAATTTGCTCTATGTAAAAAGAACCCGTTAAGTAGGATGTGCTATAGATAATGTAGAAATCTCCTGAGTCCAAGATAGACAAAAACAATAAAGTAAGGATGACTTGCTAATGGAATATTGTTAGCCAAAGAGACCGTTAATATGATATTGGCAAAAAATAAACCAGTAAGGCAGAGGCGTTAAAGTAGCCTCGTTAGCCAGAGATTAACGTGGAGCAGAGAAAAACTGGGAATAAATATATGCAACAGGAGACTTCTAAGCCCAAGAGATTATTCATAAAGAAACGATAAACATAATATGGTAATAAGAGGTGTTGGGGGATCTTCCTTACATCAAGATATTATTACCTTGGGAAAAATTTTACGGTAAGGGTGAGGAGTACGGAATCCTTCTAAGCTAAAGAAATTATTAACGTGCAAGTGGCGGAAATAAACCGGTGAGGAATGGCTTAAAAGGGATTTTCACAAGCCCAGCAAAATATGATCCTTTCCCATGAAGACTTTTCCCACGTAGACTATCCTCTTACCATACAATAAAAATTTCTCTATTGCAAAAGAGAGTCCATAATCATCTCGTGATTCCTGTTCCTACTTGAAACGAATATAACGGCAGTTGATCAAATGCTACTTCGTGACTTGCATAATCGACAAGAGTATAAGAACGCAGCATCTTTTCAATATCTCTTGTTCTATCACGAAAAAAATAAAAGTGATGGGAAATTAATCCTAAATATGCTTGTGACTCTCCACCCTTGTCCGTTATGCCAATTATTTGGTGTTCACACCACAGTGTGGATACCAAGTGCACTTTCTCAGTTTCTGTCATCTTCCAAACAATTTCAGCCTGGTGTCATTAATGTATTTCTTCACCAGTTCTCTTCAAACATGGCACAATTTTTCCCTGGAGAAAAACTCTCAGAGACATATATTAAAATCTTTTTATTTATGTTTTCTGAAGGGATTTATGGAGTCAAATGTCAAGTCTTACAAACACAAAATTTGGAATCGTATGTTCTTGTACGTTTACTAATTATCATCGCAATTTCCACAAATGTCAGTGTATTATAACTGTGGAGACCATCTTGCAAGCTCCTGAGAAGATTGGCAGTGCTTAGGGCTTTAGTGGTTTTCAACTCAACACTTTGATAAGAGAGAAACCTTAACTAGGCCTACTTTGCTCTTGCTGCCAGCATGCAGATTTTAATGTTTAGGAATGGCCTTTTGTCTTTTGAGTGCAAAAAGCATCTTCAGCTGTAAGACAATTTCTGTTAGAGCTTAGGAGCTGCTTTTCGTTCTCCAAGGGTAGGACTCAGTAAGGGAACGCTTTTGCTGGTTTATTCCTATTGCCACCAGTTGATTATGTGAAGCTAACTAAGAAATGAGTCATAGTGAAAGAGATATATGCAGTCCTGCTCTCCGACAGGGCTCTTCTGTGCTGATTAAAATCTATTTATCTTTACTGAAAACAGATTTCACAATAAAATTATGATGGCTTCTATGTGAAGGTGTTAAGTACTTCGCTCCAATGTTACATATTTTTTCCTATGTTTGCTTCCATCAGAAGCCTGGAATCAGTTTGGCAGAGGCTTTCGACTTTGAGACATTAAATATTGCCTTCCTTAACTAGTCCAGTTTGAGGGGGCTTTCCGAAATGGAATTCAATCGCCTGCAAAAAATATAGACAACAGAAAAATTGTTTTCCGGACTGAAGATGAGATAATCTTAAAACCTAGTGTAATATCCTTAAGCATTTCTCATTTTACCTACCATTACACACACACTGTAGAGACCATTATCCCTGTGAAGTTTTTTTTTTCTGCAAAATACAAACTTTCTTTTTTAGACAGGCTGATGTCAGGCGGTTTTATTAATCTTTGAGGCCCATCTCCCACCCCACCCCGAGGGTTGACTTGGGAGAAGTAAATCACATGAAATACTAGTTGAGCACACAAAGACGAAGAGCCCAGCTGGGTTCCATCATCATTCCTGTGCGTTCCCGGCACCCAACAACCACCCCCCATCCCATCACTGCTGCTGCTGCTTCAGCAGAGGTAGGATGGATGAATGGAAGAACAAATGAAGGAAAGATGTCGCACTCGGAAGGATAAGGTCTCCGGATTCCTCCTGCTCTGCTTTGGAAGTTGTGCAGCACTAATGGCAGTAAGTACAGTTGGCTCCAGGAGTGTTGTTATCCCCTGCCATCCGCTTTCTCTCATGTAGCAACGGCGCACTACTCGTGTGGGAAGCAGGCAGACAGCAGAGATTTTTCGTATTAAGTACTGTAATACTTAAATCGACATATTTTAACATGTGGTTGAATGATCTACAGAGGATATAATATAATGTGGAATCTCTCTGAGGGTATGTGGTGTTACAGTACCGGCACTTACAATAAGGGAAGTGAGAGGGGAGAAGGGACGTAAGTCAGTAGAATGGGAATGCCGAAGTGAGAATGAAGCGGCAAAACAACTTGTGAACTGCAAGGATACAAACACCCTAATAGTTTACGACTACTTAGGCCTTTTGAGATTTTATGGCCTGAATGTCCCCATAAGCTTCTCCTTTTCTCTCCTTAGACTCTTAGAAGCATGTAAGGCAATGACCGAAGGGATATGGGATAATATCATTACTACCCATAATGACCCAGTCGAAACGTGGGGCAGCTTCATTCCCTTTCCCCTCCTCCCTTTGTCTCCCATTGACGGTGCTTCGACGCTTCACAGCCTCTTGCGTTCGCCTTCCATTTCTCCTGACTTTCCCTCCTCCTGTCTCTTCCTTTCCTTACCTCACCCCCTCCATCCCCTACCTCTTCCAACTCGCGAACACTTTTCTTCAAAGGGGCATTATTATATTGTAACACCACATACCCTCATAGAAAATTCCATATTATATCCACTTTGGATCATTCAACCGCATGATAATATGTCGACATACGGTATCAAACTATACGAAAAATCTCTGCTCTCTGTCTCCTACCCATACGAGTAGTGCGCCGTTGCCATAAGAGCTAGAGCGGGGTGGCAGGGGGTAACGACTCCTGGAGCCGACTGTACTCTACATGGGGAAAAAATGATCGATATAAAGAAGTGGTGTTAATATCACTCGCTACCCCAGTTACCTCCTTCTCTTGTGCACCATCTGTACAACTGGCCACCAGACATGGATGCTAGTGTCTGTAGTATACAGTAGAAAGCTTGGTCTGTCGGTCGTGGTGCAGAGTACCTTTAGTAGGTTGTTCATACATGGGCTCCCTCCCTCTCTCTCTCTCCCAGTCTCGAGCAGAAAAACGGAGAATAAGCATGCAGAGAAGTGATCATAAATCAAAGAAGGGAGGTCCCAACCTACCCACGCACCACCCACCTACCCAAACTAGGGAATGGTTATGGTGGTGGTAGCGATGGGCTCTCGTATTTCCTCGTGTGTGCAGTTAGTAATAAGTGCCAAAAACAGATCACTGAGTGCCTGGTGGGCCAATTTGGCAAAGTGAACTGGTACCATAGGAGGAATTGGTTATCATTTAATGAGTAGACTGTAGCACCAGTGGAGATGCAGTTCTACCAAGGTGGACGGAAAACTGATGATAGGGAGAGCTGGAGCTTTCACTTCATCAGCCCTTGGGATTAGCTTCTCATCCCCCTTTGCTTAACACATTCAGTGTTTCAGTAACATAGAGATAAGGCCAGAATGCTCTCCAGTACAAGTTTGTCTAACTGTCAGCACCAAACAACGTGCCCATTCCACACTACATTTCCTATCCAAAATTTTGTTAAGAATGGCGTCTCAACACAAAGCATCAGAGTTCCCCAGGTTGGGAGGTGGCATAGAAGCCTGTACCATCCGTCCATCTCCCCGTGGCGACCAAATGAGATGCCTGGAACCACTGTTTGACTCACTTCTTCTTCATTTCTGCAACATTCGTGGCCTTTCCTCTAACTTTCTCTCTGTAGAATACCACCCCTCCTATAAACCTTGTCTTCTCCTCACAGAGACTCAACTGTCTGAGGTGAATGATAGCAAAGCCTTCTCTGTATCCTTCTACTTTCTCAATACTCATTTCAAAGAGAAAGTTGGCTACTGTCTATATGTACACAATATATCCTACTTTCATGCTCCTGAACATGAATCTTCTGAATTCTCTACTCTCTAGTTTCAGCTATCCTGTCATTCTTTGACTAAATACTTGTATATCTGTTCTGCTAACTTATCCCCTAATACTTCTGACAATGAAACATTCTTTGACTATCTTACTTCTAAGATGGAACACATCCTACCCATTTCTCAGTTTTCTGAAATCACCATTCTAGGTGATTTCAATGTTCACCACCACATTGGCTCTCCCCTCTTGTCACTGACCCACCTGGTGAACAAGCCTACATCTTTTCTATCCGCAATGACCTAGATCAGCTTGTACTGCACCCTACTCATATACCTGACTGCCTTGGAGAGAGTCCCAACTTACATGACGATTTCCTTGTAACTGAACCTTCTGCTTACATTGTTAATCTTTTCTCTCCATTGGGCTCCTCCGATCACAGTTTCATTACCTTAATCTGTCCTATCGCTCCAGTATGGCCTGTGGACCCTCCAAGGAAATGCCGTCTGTGTCACTTTGGAACTGCTGACCTGGGAGGTCCTCAGGCAGTACTTCTTTTTCTCTGGAATGATTATTGCATCCAAGACCGACAGGCATCGGAGCATATCTCACGCATTATGGAGGTTTGTCTCTCGAGCACAGAAGCATACATTTCTTTCGCTTAACCTATGACTAGTGCAAAAAAAAAAAAAAAAATTTGGTTGTTCTAATGCTGTCCAAAACAAGGAGAGGGCCTACCAGAGCCAACCTACCCCTGAGTCTTGTCTCTTTTATGTGTTTGCCCGGAATCATGTTAACTCTGTTCTTTGCTCTGCTAAAAAAAAATTCATTCGTACTAAATGCCCTGAACTCAACAGCTCAAATTGTTTCCTCTCCTTCTGGCACCTTGCCATAAACCTTTCTAGCAACTTTTCCTCATTATCCTTCCCTCCTCTTTTCCTCTACTGATAAAACAGAACTCTTCACTCAGACTTTCTCCTGTAATTCCACCTTAGACGATTCCAGTGCTGTTCCCCCATCACTTCCTTCCAGTGACTTCCTTATGGCTAACATGAAAATTTTTTCAGCTGATGTATTTTCTGCTATCATTGCCCTCAGTACTTATAAGGCACGTGGGGCTGATAGGGTCCCTCCTATTGTTCTCAAGAACTGGGCTTCTGTGCTTACACCCTGCCAAGATAAACTCTTTTGTCTTTGACTGTCAGTTTATTCTTTTCTGTGGAAGTTTGCTTTTATTCAGCCTGTCCCAAAGAAGGGGGACCATTCCCAACCCTCTAACTATCCCCCAATTACGCTGACATCCTGTATTTCAAAAGTAATTGAATATATTCTTAAACAGAAAAAAAAAAAAAAGAAAAACCGCCTTCCCTGTCACAACCTTCTTTCCGATTGTCAGCATGAGTTCCATCAGGATAACTCCACTGATGATCTTACCTACCTTTCTGACACCTGGTCATCCTCCTTTTTGGACTTTGGTGAATGTTTTGCCATTGTGCTTGACAGCTCAAAGGCATTTGATCAAGTATGGCACGAATCTTTAATTTCCAAACAGCCTAATACGGATTCCATCCTTCTATCTCTGCCTTCATCTCTATCTTCCTTTTTGGTCATTCTATAGCCGCTGTTGTAGATGGCCACCGTTATTCTCCTAGAGCTATCAATAGCGGTGTTCCTCAAGGTTCTGACCTATCACCAACTCTTTCCTTCTATTCATCAATGACCTTCTAAGTAGGACATCTAGCCCTTTCTGCTTCCCACGGTGTCCATCTCAGCAGTTACTTCAACAAACAAGGGATGAGGCTATGGAACACCTGATGTCTAACTTGGCTCATATCACTGATCGGGGTAAAAGTAATCTCGTTCTTTTCTAATAATCCGTTCTTATATCTCTCAACTAGTCAAAATCTTCCACAAGAGTATCGTGTAATATTTAACAATATCGAGTTCAACTCTGCATCGTCTTTAAACATGCTTAGAATTTCATTCTTTCGGGATTTATTTTGGAAAGATCATGTTACCTCACTGGTAAAATCTGCTTCCAAGAGAATAGGTATGCTAAACTAACTCCATGCTTTCTTTACGCCTGCACAATTTTGGCTTTATGCAAAGGCTTTATTTGCTTCCGTGCATCATATAACTCTCGTGTGTGCGGAGGCTCTCCACACACAGCTCTACTCAACAGGGTGGAGTCAAAGGCTTTTGTCTCATTAACTCTTCTTCTTTTACTGGCTCTCTTCAACTTCTGTCTCTTCATCGCGCTGTTGCATCTTTATCTATTATTTATCTCTTCTTCAATGGTCACTGCTCTTCCTAATTGTCTGCTTGCATCCCTCCACTGTTACGGTGGGCGCGTATCACCCGTCTAACAACATACATATTCTCAACCCTATTCCCTCCAACTCTAATGCAAGAGTTAACCGTTACTCCCAGTCCTTCACGTATGCATTGGGTCAACTCAGGAACTGTTTGCCCCTGTCTGTGCCTCCAGTCTTTCAAAAGCAATGTATCCAGGCATCTTAAAATGAACAGATCTTGAACTTGGCTTTGTTATCTTTTTTTTTTTTTCCTTGGAGGGAACAATTTTCCGGTCTTCTTGCCTTTGGTTCCTTCTTTCTTGCAATAGAGAAAAATATAACTAGCCCATACATGTTCCTCTAATGCCAACAAATCCGTTGGCGGAGGGTTAGTGCCCCTCCCCTGTAAACAACTAAGTAAAAAGACAAACTGGCCACGTCGTACGGGATTAAGGTCTCTGGCAATACACAGATAAACAAAGACCCCCGTCCTCAGAAGGAATACGCTCTTTCTATAAGCACGGACAAAATGAATGAATTTGCCATTTTTCAGATAATACGACACGATTATATTCACCATAAAGATAAAGATAATAGCCATAGTACAAGTTTTGAACAATATATCGTGAATTATGTGAATTAAGCTCTCTAAATGGATAGGCACACAGTACCCTAGCGCATAAGTGGTGACAAATGAATTGGTGCTGGGCGAAAAGAGACATTAGTTCCAGAGAACGAACTATACAAAACAAAATAATCCATATATAACCTGAATACCGCTAGTCTTCCCGACAAGTCTAGCATGCGTCCTAAATTGTCAAAAGTCTTTCTATTAATTTAGCTGCGTAAAATCTGGGCAACAGGCGAATCACTTCATCACATGGCCATTGAGCTTTTTAATGCAGTTATTTCTGTAACTTTCTATTATTTGGTCAAAGAAAGATCATTAACATACGATGTACAACTGGGACGCATTATGATGTATTTCCAGAATATTTGGCAGCCAGATAAGAGAACGCCTCCCTACCATCCCTCGTCCCGCTGCACAACTGTTTTTGACCATTCTCTCTCTCTCTCTCTCTCTCTCTCTCTCTCTCTCTCTCTCTCTCTCTCTCTCTCTCTCTCTCTCTCTCTCTCACACACACACACACACACACACACACACACACACACACACATATACACCCTGAATCCCATTTTGAAACATTCACCAATTATTACCAGCCGTGAGAGCGAAGCTGGTAATGTTTTCCATTTGCCTGTGTGTCTGTGCGTCTGTGAACATGATAACTTCGCAACCGCTGAAGATATCACAAAGTTTTACATGTGTGCAATAAGGAGAATGTCGATCACGAGTTCGAAATTGGTGAAAGTAGGTTATGGTCTGTGTGTCTGTTACCATTATAACTTCGCAAATGCTCTAGATATCATCACAAAATTATACAAGTGTGTAGTAGGGATGAAAATCTCCTGCGAGTCCGAAAATGGTGAAAGTAAGTCAGGGTCAATGTCATATTCCTAGCCGAGCTAGATATGTATCGACTCACTGCTGGTGTGATTCCCCCTTTGGGGGGGGGGGGGCTTTAGTTTAAGCAATGTTTTCTACTGTCATAAAACAAACGTTACCAAATTTGTATGAGTACATTTATTTACCTTATTATCTGATAATGGTCTGTTATTTACAAAGGGCATGATAGTTTAACATGCTCTCATTACATTTGTGTGTGTGTGTGTGTGTGTGTGTGTGTGTGAATATTATTTAAATAGACAAGTAGCTGAGACTTGGCGGGGGTAGAAACAGAGTAATCAGTAGGAGATGGCTATTCCTTACGGGCAAACGTTCGATAGCCAAAAGGATATATATATATATATATATATATATATATATATATATATATATATATATATATATATAATGCTGCACTGCACACATCACAGGTCAGTCTCGTGCAGCATATCCCCCTTCACTATCGTTATGTCTTTTTGTAGATTGTATTTGTGGCTATAAGACAATTATATTAAATTTGGGCGAGTTTCTTGATAATTAACGGGTTTATGAGAGATGTATCTAATCTATCCAGTTCGATTAATATTTCAAGAGCTTAAAAAATCGTGTGGAGAGAGCAAGAATGAAATGCCTCATCCTTGGGCTGTAGGGGACAAATTTAATGTTCTGGACACCCATAGCCGACAACTGTGCCTGCACCACGAAAGATGTGTATTACTGACAGTCATAGTTTTCATATGAAGAGTACTGAAGTGGATTCCTTCACGTAATACCAGTTTGCATGGCTGGTTGGGTTGCAAGGGAGCCGCTTTGTTTGCGAGCTCCTTCATATAGCCATGATCATGTATTCATAAAAGATCATTGCTAATCGTTAGGGAAAGCGATCATCCATAACTGTCAACAGTTATTATGATCAGTTTTATTTTGACCTATTGTTCTCCTTCAGTATTGACCTTAGTCTGGCTATGAACTGCTTGGTGGCTCTAAGTGTGAAAATAATATTAGAAACAAAATTTTATATATACCATAAGCTGACAAAATTTGTGAATACAGTCGCTGATCCTTCCACCTTCCTCTCCCCACTCCCCGTCCATTTTATCAATTTCCTCCCTGCTATCTGCCACCGTTCCCTGCCATTAGCTATGAGGCTCCGGAGTGGATCGGTCAGCCAAGCGATCCATCGCTATGCAAATACAGCTGGCCCTTTTATGCAGCTAATGCAACAGTCACAGTCTATCAGAGCGAGGTATTCTCTCTCTCTCTCTCTCTCTCTCTCTCTCTCGATGTAAACTGCAATTAAGGTAAGTCAGACAGCCAAGACTCCTTCCACCGGAAATATGGATGAGTGAATATTTTTCTTTTAAGTGCACGTATTTTGTGAAATATTCTTTATGTTGAGGAGGTTCATTCTTCTGTTTATTAGTACAGCATGATTTGCATTACTGAATCATGATTTAATATGGGATGAAGAAATATTCTAGCAGCATAATTTTCCCGGATACAGCGTTTTTGGCTGTGAGTGAAATTGGCTAATGGAGGTGGCGTAATTGTAGTAACTGAAAACAGTTAAAGGTTTCAGAGAGAGGGAACTTCCGCCAGCGCCAATAAAATTTATGATTTACTGGTGTATCTCTTCCTTCCTATCAGACAAATAATTGTAGAGTATCAAATAGTAACTTAATTCTATGGTCTTGTGTGCCCTGTTAGTCTCAGAGAAAACATATTTCCGTCAACGCTAATAAAATTATGATTTATTCCTAAATCGTGATCTGGATCCACCTCAAAATCTAACAAAATCTTCTTTGACCCATTACCCACCTATCCACCAGATATCACTGAAATTCATTGACAGCTTTTTGAGATATGTTGTTAAAAGAAAAAAAAAGAAAGAAAAAGAAGAAAAACAGAGGGTGAATACATAACTTCCGTCCAATTTCGTCGGGAGAGGTATCAAAGTACTCCGTGTCAGGGGCAGGATTCGACCCTGAGACCCGTGAGATCTAAACAGTGTGACGTAAGAACGAGCCCAAAGAGTCTGTGCAAGGCCTTATAAGAAATATTACATGTTACTTTATACATACATATATATATATATATATATATATATATATATATATATATATATATATATATATATATATATATATATACCGGTATATAAATGTCACAGCTACCCTTAACACCGACGTCATCACAGCTACCATCACCAACATTATGGCTGCCACAACCACCATTATGGTGGTAAAAACCACTATCATCACAGCTACCACCACAACCATCATCAGTACAGGTACCATCGCCATCATAGCTACAACCTCCATCACCACCTCCGCAGCACCCCACCATCACTGCTGCCATCACCAGCTTAATATTACCAATGTAAATCATCATCACAGCTACCACCCCCATCATCATTACATCTAAAACCCTCATCATCATGACAGCTACCACCACCATCATCACCATAACTACCATCACCACCATCATCATTAGACCTACCACCACCATCATCATCATTAGACTTACCACTACCACCATCATTAGAGCCACCACTACAACCACCAACTCAGACATCACTACCACCACCACCGCTGCTACCACCACCACCACCACTAACACAACTGCCATCACCACCACAGTTGCAACTACCACTACCATCACAGCTACCACCACCACCACCACAGCTACTACCACCACTACCATCATAGCTACCACCACCAACACCATCATCATCACAGCTACCACCAACACCACCACAGCTACTACCACCACTACCATCATAGCTACCACCACCAACACCATCATCATCACAGCTACCACCAACACTAACAAAACAACTACAACCACATCATCATCACAGCTTGCCCCACCACCACCACAGTCATCACAGCTACCACCATCAACGCCACCACCACCACCATCACTACAACTGCCACCACAACTACCATCATCATCTCAGGTACCATGACCACCATTAACACGAGCAATAGCATCACACCTACCACCGCCATTATCACAATCACAAGTACCCCAACCAACATCATGACAGCAACTACCACCACCACCACCACCACAGCTACAGCCACGACAGTTACCACAATTTTTTTTCTAAGTAAAATCGTCTGTTCGTAGCATCAATGAAATAATGGGCATCAGAGTGTAGATGTGCAACATGCCTCCCCCCTCCCCTCCTCTTTCTCTGTCTCTCTGCAAGGATGTGTGAAACTCCATAGAAATATCCCGTAAGCTCTTCCACATACAGGTATTGTAACACTGATGGTGACAATTATTATCAGCCAAACCATACGTATAGAAAAAAACAGTGGGCATGAAAATGAAACTGGCCCATTTGGGAACCAGTTCCATCCATTCAAGTTTCATCAAAATAATTTTTCCATTTTTGGCTACACTACACACACACAAGCCTTGGATATATATATATATATATATATATATATATATATATATATATATATATATATATATATATATATATATATATATATATACAGTATATTTATGTGTGTGTGTGTGTGTGTGTGTGTGTGTGTGTGTGCATGTGTGTGTGTGTGTAATTCGGCTAAGCCGTGTATGTGTGTCTACCTGTGTGTTTGTTTCTTTCTTTCACGAGAACGGTCCTAGATATCGACTTACGTCTTTCTGCATTAGGTTTGAGGTAAGTTCAGGGAATGCCAGAAAAATACTGATAAAAATTTTGGCAATTGCTCGCAATGTGACGGCGCAAAAAAGTAGGAAATCGCTAGTCGCGAAAACGTCTGTGCGCTCGTTCATTCGTTCCCTTCACGAGAAGTAAGTATTGACCTATCTGCTTTCCCATTAGTTCATGGTAAGTCCAAGGAGTTTTTTTTGTGTGTGTGTATGTGTGTGTGTGTGTGTGTGTGTGTGTGTGTGTGTGTGTGTGTGTGTGTGTGTGTGTGTGTGTGTGATCACGCGATGCAGTGGAGCAAAATTGTAGAAAATCGCGACACGCGAAAACATGAAATTTTTTGGGGGAGGCTTTCTGGTCAGAATTGGTCATTGAGGGCTCAATAACGGTATGGAAACAAAGATATTGATATATGCAAACATTTTTTGATGGAAATGCTACTAGTTAGTCCTGCAAAATTCTTCAGGCAAGCACTACAGATAATACATCATTGGAAGTACAAAAAACTGGAGGCCTGTTGGCCCATGACAAGGTTATCTGCTATAAAAAGGCTAATTCTACTAAGATCTAACCAACTTGTAAGAGAGAAGGATACAAATGAGGAAAACTCCTTCACTCACCTCGCCATCCGGTTAAAGCAACAAAGAAACATCATGCTAGCTAAAAGGAACAAGCATGGAAGTTTTATAGGAGAGGCCCACGGGGAACGACTATGCCCTACGTAATGTCTCTTCCAAAAATCTGTAAAAGAAAAGCAAACACAGTGGTCTAATGTTCTCGTTATTAAACTAACGTCTTGCAGTAGGCAGCGTCACTTCTACCCTCAAGTAAACAACATTTACTTATTGCCTATAGCCTCAAAACATTTGTCTAGCTGAATTTTGACTTATCAGTAGTTTTTGCACTAACTACTGTTCCTGGTAGCCTACTCCATTGTTCCAGTACGTGAATATTAAATTAATTTTTCCCTGTAATAGTGTTGTATCTCTTGCTTTTCAGTTTCATTCCATTATTTCTAGTCACACTACCATTCTGTAATTCGAAGTAAATAACATACATAACATCGTTACATTTGTTAAAAATCTTAAAAACTTGTATTACATCTCCTCTGAGTTGTCGCATTTTCAGAGAAAGTATATTTAGTTTCTTTTGTCGCTCTTCTTAAGGTAAGTTTCACAGCGATGGAATAATTTTTGTGGCTCCGCGCTGCACCCTCCTGAGTATATCTTCGTCCATTATACGATTCAGGGCCTGTTGCCGTACACAGTATTCTAGCTTTGGTCTAATTAATGACGTACAAATCTTAGAAATTACATCAGGCGTCTTATGGCCAAATTTCCTTGCGATGAAGCCGAACATTGTGATCGCCTTGGTACTGGCTGCCAAACACAGTTTTGAGTTTCTGGGGTCGTTACTGATTATAGATCCTTCTCGTCCTTCACTTCCGTCTGTAAGGTACTGAACATGCGATATTCAAATTTAATGTTTTCATCATCAAAGTGCATTAGCTTACTTTTATTTACATTAAATATAATCTGCAATTTTTCACTCCAGTTTATTAACTTATCCAGGTCGTTTTTGTATAGATTCACAATCTGCTTTCGTAATTATTTTGCCTACAATATTCGTGTCATCTGCAAATTTCGCCACCTTAGTAGTGAGTCCATTTTCCACTTCCTTGATATAAACAGTGAGCAGAAGTGGTCCCAGACCTGAGCCCTGAGGAACTCCGCTTGTTACTTCTAGTCACTCTGATGACTTTCCATTGATCACTACACGCTGTTTGCGATTCGTTAAAAGTGTTAGAGAGGCTGTGGGTTGTTAGTTTTTCTAGTTGTCTTAGATGTGTGACCTTATCAAACGCTTTCTGGAAATCTATGTAGATGACATCTGATGGTATTTTCACGTCCCATTTATCATACATGTAAAAAATCAAAGCAGATTTGTGAGGCATAATCGATTATTACGAAACCTGTGCTGATTATCGATTATAATATTATGCTTATTAAGAAACGTGGTAATTTTTATATCTAATGATGTTTTCCAAGATTTTGCATAGTACTGACGTTAGCCTTACTCAGGGGTAATTAGTGGCACGTCTTTCGTTGCCCTTTTGAAGATGGTGATATATTAGCGAGCTTTCATTGCTTAGGTATTCTGTATACACAGAAGGATAAATACATAGGCTGATAGATAGGTAAATAAAGATCTAAATAGATTGATACATAGATACGCAGATTTGCACATGCAATATCCAGAATTGTATTAGCTTCGAAAGCATCCGTCAGTGATGTTGGCGCAATATACATTCAGTCTTGATTGAAAGAATCATTTGATAAGACAATGAATGAGGTGATTTTTCGTCTGCTAGCAGTTATTAAAACCCACAGCAAAATGTATGGACGCATCTCAGTTTTTGGAAACGTGAATATTATAATTCGACGGGATTGGGGGGCGGAAAGTAACTTACCCATATCGAGATGGGATTAACTTATAGTCACACAAATTATCAGACTTCTACAGAACCTTGTTGGAGTTCACGAAATTAGTTTGGAGAAGAGCTAAAGCATTATGCAAATGTGTTGGAGTTTGCCTTAACTACGTCAGAAAACTTGCAAATTATTTTCTACTAGCATATGAATTTCTTACAAGTGTCTATGGGCTAGTCACCTTCAATCAACATTCTATTAACAGCACATTAAAAAGTACAAGACTGAACACAAACCTTATTGAAAGAAAAAAGCCATAATACCCATACCTCCAGCAATGAAAGTCATGTTGGAACTTAAGGTTATGATAGGTTATTAAAGTCTAGTTTAAGTTAGTTTTAATTAGGTTGGGTTACGTTATGTTAAGAAAGATTAGGAGAAACTTGTCTGATAAACAAATTGAACTTCTTATGCATCCGATTTCAAATTAGCTGTACGATGGGATGACCATTCCCAAAGTTCAACAGTCCACTTTCGACACATCAGCAGGAGGCTGTTTGGTGCGCTCTCACACGTCACCTGGGATTCAGCCGCTAATACCTACCATTGCCGTTATACAGGGTGGTTCGTGAATAGCGCTCCATTAGAAACTCACTTAGCCGTATCTTATATTGTGTTGCGGGAACGGCTGATTCTGCTACTGTGGCCTGTGTGTGACAGTAGTAGGAAAAGAGTAAATATTACAGGATAGACACTGATGATGCTTACTGAGCCGTCCTCGCAAAGCACGGGAAATCGTCCTGCGGAGTATATATGTATGTATGTAGGTTTTCACAATAAAAAAGAAGTATCTTTAAACCTTCTCGTCTTTACGTTTTGAAACAATGGATACACCACTTGAAAACTTTCCCCAGTCGCTTCTCATTTATGTGTATGCCTGCCGTTATTATCTTTACCTCATAATGCATGAAACTTATACTCGTACTACATGTGCAGTAAACTATCATTCAAAACTCTTTAACTTAAGAAGCCAAAACGAAGAGTAATTAAGTAGTTTTGCTCAATGTGAAACGAATATTTTTTCATTATCTATCCATCTATCTATCTATCTATCTATCTGTATACATACAGAGAGAGAGAGAGAGAGACAGACAGACAGACAGACAGACAGACAGACAGAGAATGTATATAGACAGATAAAGAAACAGATAGATAGATAGTTAGACAGATAGATAAATAGCTAGACAGATAGATGGATAGATAGGTAGGTAGTTCATGCCAGTGCTATATGTAAAGGCAATTTCCTCCAACCCCTTCTGAGTGATTACTATTTTCTATCCATTTCACTCCTACAATCGCCAGTAAAGTAAGTCAGCTTAGTAGAGATCCCATTTAGTGAAGATATGAAATAGTGTAATGTTATGAATAGCGTAAAACTCCATGCGACCATCGCCCACTCCTTTAATGTCCTATAAGGATCGTATAGGGCAGAGAGTAGGCTTATTCTGTTCAGATATATAAAGCAAGGATTACTTGGCAATGCCCCATGATAAGTAAACAATAAGCTCCTACTGCTTAACCTTTATGGGCCATCTAGTTGGAGTTCTTCAACTCACTAATCAACCAGTTTGCTGATTATATGGCTGTCACCTAGCATGGCTAGTGACTTCCACCATTTCGCCTGTCATTCAGTGTAGAAACACCTTGTTCTCATCGGTTGCTGAAAATAATGTAAAAACAGGTACAAGTTAAATAATCCCCCACTCTGCGAACGCTCCAGTTGAGGACCTGTAGATATTAACGTGAAATTAGTTAAAACACCCAAAACAATATTCATCGTGTCATAACACAATTTAGGGGAAATATATAATTACCAGTCCTACCCCTCTACTGTCAACCCCATCCCTCCCCTCCTCTGACGTTCCTTCTGGCACACTGGACAATATTAATAAATAAATGAAGCCCTTCTGCTAATTGGATATGCCATTTAGGGGTGCATAATATTTATTGAATCAGGATGTAACCGTTTGGTAAATAATTAATTCATTGTTTGCTGTCAGGGGCATATTAACGGTATTTATAGCACCACGCGGCTTTAAATTTATAAAATTCCTTTCGAGTCTTGGTGTAATACGTATTTCTTCTTTATTGTAGAGCAAACGAGTAATTAAGAACGGTCCAGTCGGTGAGTCTTTCTCTAAGTTCATATGAACATGAATTTTTCATTTCCCAAGATTAACAAAGCCTAATTTTAGGGTCCTGGTGATCCTGCATCTACCAGTTCTGTACTTGTTATTATTCCCAAACGCGTTTGCATTCTTCTTATCAACGATTGTTGCCACTCCCTGACATTTAAATTTGGAGTGACTTACTGAAAATCATTGTAATGAAGGGTTGTACCTATCGTAAACATACAGTATAGATCACTTGCAAAAATACGAAAATTGCTTTCTTTCAAGGACCATGTGAACATCAGAGCTGCACAATTCATTGTTTCAGCACAGGATTCACTCATCCCACGTCAGTTTGTTACACCACCTACACACACACACACACACACACACACACACACACACACACACACACACACACACACACACACACACAACACACACAACACACACACACACACACACACACACACACACACACACACACACACACACACACACACACACACACACACACATAGATAGATAGATAGATAGATAGATACACAGATATAGATAGATAGATAGATAGATATAGATAAATAGATAGATATAGATAGATAGATAGATAGATGTGTGAGTATGTTTGTGTGTGTGTGTGTGTGTGTGTGTGTGTGTGTGTGTGTGTGTGTGTGTGAGGAATAAACATTAACATTTTCTACCCTCAGATGGTAATGATCGCTCAAAATTGAAAGTCTGGCTCAGAGGAACAAGAGAGGAACGGGGATCAGTAGAGAAGAGGAAGGAAGTTAGATGAGAGGAAAAGAGAGGAGGGAAGAGGAGAGGCTGAAGAAAAGGATGGAGGGAGAATGTCTTGTATAATTCTAACAGCTGGTATGCAAATGACCATTGTATCTCCATAATAGATTACCGTGGGACAGGGTGTACCTGAGTGTAGGAGAGAGAGAGAGAGAGAGAGAGAGAGAGAGAGAGAGAGAAAGGGGGGTGGGGTTAGCAGTGTCAGAGGGAAATTCGGCCTTGTCTATACTATACTCTCCATGACATCCCCACCATCAATCAATATTCCATATATCCCACCTTGTAGACCACTCCACTCCTCGTTCTGGTAACAGGGACATTGCAGTAAAATAGAAAAGAGTGGAAAAACAGAGGCTGCTCCGGACACCTTTAACTTCACTATTAGCCTATACTGCATGCAACACCTTTAACTTCACTGTTATACTGCATGCAACACCTTTAACTTCACTGTTATACTGCATGCAACACCTTTAACTTCACTGTTATACTCCATTTAACACCTTTAACTTCACTGTTATACTCCATTTAACACCTTTAACTTCACTGTTACACTGCATGCAACACCTTTAACTTCACTGTTATACTCCATGCAACACCTTTAACTTCACTGTTATACTGCATGCAACACCTTTAACTTCACTATTATACTGCATGCAACACCTGTAGCTTTATTTTTATACTGCATGCAACACCTTTAACTTCACTATTATACTGCGTGCAAAACTCTGCCAAAGAATTCAGTCACACCACCACTGTATTAAACGAGAAGTGGTGAGGGGCCACGAGACACTAATCTCAAGACCCTAATGCTTCCAAATCCCTAGTCCCTGTAACTAGATTATCTTCAGTCTCTTTTCTTTGTAGATATTCAGTGGACTACTCAGCACCCTATTCGTCCATCTTAATTAGCCAGCTTCCCTGACGGTCCTCGGGCTCCATCCATCTGTTGCCTCACTCGTCCCTCCCCTTCACACTCCTCACTCTTACACTTTTCATTGCCCTATTCACTCCCCTGATTACTGCCACACCTTAACAATAATTTCTCTGACTTTCTCAGAACCCTGTGTTACATTTTTTCTTTGAGATTACGGTAATAGACGGCTGACAACCACTGGTCTTTGAATACAATGAAATGGGATGAGGCGTATTGATGCAAAAAAAAAAAAAAGGAGGGGAGCTGAAAAATACTTCCTTTATAAAATAAAATCATACAAAATAAAACTAAGTCAATATTCGTTCATTTCCAGATGTCGGGACACTCCGTTGAAGAGACTGTAGGTTACAGCCAGTGGGAAAGACAGAAAAAGTGGGATAGTTCCAGAACCGGCCAGATGGAAAAGAAAGATATAGAAACTTTAATTGGCAGGTGCTGCGTATCTGCTGCTGTGGGAGAAAAAAGCAGAGTTAAAAAAAAAAACAGTTACAAGAATGCTAGCTAAAGAAGAGTCAGATATTTGCAATACTACGGTGGAGAGAGAGAGAGAGAGAGAGAGAGAGAAGGGGGGGGGGCTGCAAAGAATCAGTGAAAGAGCAAACTTGATTGGACAAAAAGTCTTTGACTCGGTTCTGTTGATGAGCTTTATGTGATGAGTCCCGATCTCCACCTCCCATCCCTTCACACTCACACACGTATGATATGCACTACACATAGGTACAAATAAGACTCCTTTGCAAT
The DNA here is from genome assembly GCF_032717465.1 of Coenobita brevimanus. Classification (NCBI taxonomy): domain Eukaryota; kingdom Metazoa; phylum Arthropoda; class Malacostraca; order Decapoda; family Coenobitidae; genus Coenobita; species Coenobita brevimanus. The sequence goes on along the minus strand of NC_137028.1, from coordinate 27,164,447 downwards.
GAGATTGGGTGAGTGAGGTTAAGGAATATTTGGATTCGGATCAACACAACCAACCTCTGCCAAATATTTTAATAATCTGTCCACGACAGATGACGAAAAAATAGATGTGAATAATATTAAGGGACGAGGGAAGAAAGAAATATGTATTGATGAAAGTGGGGCAAAATATATGTGGAAGAGTGTGACTGGGTAAACGTGGAGGAACGGAGCTTTTTAGTCAATGTTTGTTTTGATGAAGGCTGTGAAAAGCGGGTGGAAAAGTAAAGGGTAAAATCATCAGCATATTAGAGGATAGGATTAGTTACATATCCCAAAAAGTTACTGGCCAGTAGGAGGAAGAGAGTAAGTGGAAGGACAGAGCTCTGAAGAACACTGCAACTGATAGTTATTGGAAAAGAAATGTCGTCATCTTCAACATTAGCAACAGAACCAGGGTACACTTGCGGTGGATGCATAGAATAAAGGGCAGAAACTGTAAAGAGGTAGACTGGAAGGATATGTGATTCTCTGAATAACGTCTTTCAGGAGACCAGCGCAATGGCAAATATTTCACTGAAACCTCTGAAAAATTATGGCCACGAGCCAATGAGGAATGTATGAAGAACAATCGTGAAGCACTATACAGGCGACCTGGAAGGAGGTTATGTAAGGAAGATGCTTCAAAATCCTCTTATAGCCTTTATGACTAGAAATGCATGAAAACGAAGAGAATATGTAACTATTAAAGAACTAAGAGTGCCACCCCTCTATGATATATGAGCAGACTTCAAAGGGGAAAAGATATCAGCTGACAGACAAAAACGAAGAAGTTTGTCTAAGCTAAGTATCTGCAAATAAGTACAATTCTTGTTACCAATATGATGCATGATTCTGAACAAAAATTCAGCATTATCAAAGGGGACACATCTGTACAGCTAAGTGGAAAAGAAGGATAAGAAATAGATAATTATGATTATATATTTTACAAGCATCTGATATAATTACAGAAGGGTCAGGAAAAATATTTGTTTAAATGGTTGTCGCACTTAGGAATTATATTTTTTTCTTTCAGGACGAATGAAAAATTTGGCATAATTCTAAGCAAATGCACACAATCCACGAGAAACAAGGTTAACCTGGTTTCTGTAGTTTTAAAAAATAAGCTCCCCGGTGTGAACTGCGTTAAGACAAACATGACAAAGATGTTTCATTTATAGACAAGGGTAACGAAAATGACAGCATGCTCTTATGCCACCGAAAATAAACTCAATTTTAGGTTAACCACTTTCGAAACACACTCGGCCAACAGATTTAGCAATATTTTCATGGAAAATCATTGAAATGCTGCATCTGAGCCTCCCTGTCATTAGTGTCATGATGCCACAAATAGCTTCTTGAGAAGGTTCAGAGGTCCGACTAGAGCGAGAGGACGGATTACAGAAATAAGATTGTGACCGGAGAAATCCACCATAGAAAAATATTGGCAAAGTGGATAGAACAGTAAGTGGCCTGCAGTTAGCTAGGTATATTACAGTTACGTCTTACATTGTTAGTGATTAAGGTGCTGCGCGCAGTGTTATAGATGGTAATATAAAAGTAAGAACTCTTTAACTGTTTGATCAGTGAACAGAAACGACAGCCAAAGGTAATGACTGCTGAAATAACCTAGCTGTAAATTTCAGAAAAAAGGAAAAAAGTGGAAAGATTATTTTCAGAATTAGAATAGCTATAGAATATTGAATAATCGATAGTTAGAACGAAGAAGAATCTGAATATTCAAGTGAGTCAGCGCGAAAGAGAGGTACAGTGAAAAAATGAATAAGAGATGGCACGATGAGCTGGGGTGAATTAAGGTGCTATGTGGTGTAAGATCACTGGTGCACATAATGATGATGGGAGCGCACTCCTCTAGAGGGATCACTCCCTCGATCCCTGATGATGGTGGCTGTTTTATACCTACTTCCTTGGAAGGGTGGGAGGAGGGAGTAGAGAAGTTATTCTTACTATCATGGTTATTCATGGTTTTAGTCCCTCCGTTAAATAACATCTGTGCTCATTTTCTTTCTCCTACCGCAAGAGTTAGAGCTCCTTGAAGGCTGAGTTTGTTTGTGTCTACCCACTCCGGGATTCGGGCGTTTGGCTATGATTAAATAAATAGGTACTGTTAAAAAAGCACGTCTAATTAACCCAGAAAAGACTGCTTGAAATAGGAACTTTAATATAGTTGTTGTTCTTTTCCTAAGTCACTTTTTAGTCTTTCCTTTCACTCTTTACATCAGATCGTGAGGTCAAGTGTAGGGGCATGCATTTCCCGGAAAGAGATAATTGTCTGCCAAAATTTTCCATTTTGAAGACACAGTACAAGATATCTAGTGACAAGAGTGCACAACAAAATGGAAGTCTGAATATGAAATCAGATATGAACCAACAGTGTTTGATCGTATACAGTCTTGTGACAGGTCATTCTGCCATTACCCTGTTTAAATGTATCAAGTCCATAGTCAAGGAATCGTATATGAGGTAAGAAAATGATAAACAATGATTAACCATTTTTTTTTTTTCCTGAACACTGACCTGCAGAGTCAGCAAGAAGCGCGTTTTATTGAACATGTGGACAACGTCTCGTCAAGAAACTATGAAGGGGAAGGGGAAAGGAAGAAACTGGCACTGTAAGCAAAGGAATAGGCAGGTCAACCTGGAAATATTTCAGGAGCTGAGAGTGGGACGGGAAAGTGTACCTTAAAAAAAAGAAAAAGTGTGTTGTAGGATTAGTTGTCTGAGGGCAGAAAAGGAATATTTCAATAATTACAATCTCAAAGAACTGAAGTACCGGGGTAAAGAAATGGGATTTGGGAACAGAAAAAGGAGAAGAAGAAGGAGAAGGAGAAGAAGAAGAAGAAGAAGGAGAAGGAGAAGAAGAAGAAGAAGAAGAAGAAGGAGAGAGAGAGAGAGAGAGAGAGAGAGAGAGAGAGAGAGAGAGAGAATACGGTGAGCTACCACTGTGGTGGGAGGCTGAGATGGACCATGGGAGTATACGCTGGGGAAATGGGCGCTGAAGGGATAATGTGTGGATTTTGTGAAAGAACTGTACACTCAAAGTTTTCTATAGCATCAAGATAAGGTCGTATTGCTTTCATCGACATGGTGTTGTACCGCAGAAAAAAAAAAAAAAAATCAGCATTGTCAGTGTAGTTGTTTTCATTTGTCTCTACATTCTGAAACACTAGACCAATCATTCTGAAAAAAAAGTAAATTTCTAGTTTCTCTTTCCAGATGTACCAAAACATACTGAGAAATACAGCTTAACACAAGATCCCCCCCCCCCTCTCTCTCCTCCCAGTCCTGGGGACCTTCGTCGGCGGTACTTTTCCTGGTGCCGAGCCAGCAACGGATCGTATCATCTCTCGCTGGGCTTGGGGAAGAGGCTTGTGCTATGGTGGTAGGCACCTTCTCCTTTGTGTTGAGTTCTGGCGTTCTCCACAAGCTGTAGGGCTTTAGTATATTTTAGTTTGTATTTTAATGATAATGGTTCTAGTTTTAACCTCTATCTTTCCACCATGTTTTTAGTGTTGATTGTTTCTTTTATACTGTTGGTTTGTTTTATGCATCGTTTTCCTCTTTGCCTTTTATCGTTTTTTCTTATACATTTTCACTTTCTTTTAATGTTTGTGTTCGGCGGCATATGACCTCTGCTGTTGCGCCGCCATATCACGTTTTCGTTCATTCATTCATTCATTCTCTCTCTCTCTCTCTCTCTCTCTCTCTCTCTCTCTCTCTCTCATGTGCCTCATAAATACCATCATCATCCAGGGAACGCCATAATCTCTCCTCCTGCATCACGTCTCTTCTCCTGCACATCCTCACTCCTCATCATTTGTTTTCAGTGTTTATCTTTCTTCACGAGAATTTACTTCCCTCTGTTCCTTTTCTTCCAGTTCCGTACTGTGTAATCGTCAGTTTTGTTCTATGGTGTCATCCATTTATTTTGTGTTTCCATCCACTTGTGTTGTTATGCATTTTTTCTGTGTTGTCATCCATTTGCTTTATGTTGTCATGCACTTGACCTTTCTTGTCAAAAATGCTTTATTTTACTATCATTTTTTTCCCCACCAACTTGTGTCTTAATGCATTTCTTTTTTTCATCCGTCTGCTTCGTACTGACATCCACTTCCTATGTTTTCCTCTACTTTATCGTTTTTGCCATACGTATCATATGCTGCCATCCACTTCTTCCATCTTGTTATTTGTTTGTTGTGCGTTGTCGTCTATAAGTTCTCTTTGTTACCTATTTGTTCTACGACATAATCAAATAGTTCAGAGTTGTCATCGTTTTTGTTGTGTATTGTAGCTCATTTGCTCCGTGTTGTCATCCATATTTTTCTGTGATTTTTACTCATTTGTTCTGTGTTGTCACCCACTTGTTTGATATTATTTAGGTACCCGTCTAATCCCCCTCTCATTTTACATTATGTCCATTTGCTTTTCATTTTTCCTTGCCCTTATTCATTTCTGCCAATGCTCTTTCTTACTGCTTTCCCTGTCACTCCAGTTACACATACGTAATTTCCCTTTGGCGATTTCGAAGCAAAAGTAGCGTGAAAATCCTTGATAAGTGAGTAGTATAACTTATGGAACTAGATAACCAGATCATTAAAATCTAAGTGAAGTCTCTAATGAAGTTTTTCAAAATGAACCATCTTATGCATAAAAATAAATAGGAAAACAGTGTCAAGAAAAATAAGGGAGTGGCTGATTGTAAGTTAACCCCTGCAGCAAAAACTTTAAACCCGTAACTTTACCAACCTGAATAAAAGCTGAAAGTGACCATTTATTTGGTGCATGTCAATGCTGAAGATTGGATACAGCCAAATTCATTCTAGCTGCTCCAATACTGTAGAAACAAACAAGGGAACAGAACAACGTTACAAGGACAGTGAGCGATGTAGCACTTAAAGCATGGATGAAAGAACACAAAAAAAAATATATAGACATAGTGCAGTTTCATTAAGTACTAAAGAAACAAAAAGATCCAGCACACACACACTCACAAGCGCGTACGCTCTCTTCTGCTTCTTCTCTCTCTCTCTCTCTCTCTACATACACATTAAACAGCATGCCACCTACCATTCTGGGAAGTTAACTGAGAGGACAAAGACGATAATCTCCGTATTCAAAGTAAGAAAGCCTTGAAAGGAATTAAATGAGGCAAGATATGAAGTGAAGATGGTCTTACAAACAATCAGAGTTATGATACAGATTACTTTGCTTTTACATAATGCTTGGCGGCTAAAACTGTCAGATATTAGGAACACATGTATTATATAGCTTCACATTAGTGGTTAGGTTTCTGGTGTAAAAACAGGCACCCATGTCTTGTTTCATGCTCGCAAACATTTTACCTAAATATTTGCATATCTAATAAACTTTCCACAAAGAAAATTAATTAGGACATGCTGAATTTTGTATCGTTAATTCAGCATAAACTACACGAAAATTACAAGAATTTTCCAAACATCTTAGATAAAGTTAGAAGTCGATAAATATCTTTCAATGGGAGTATACTGAGAATGGGCATTTGATTCTGGAGCAGACGGAGCAATGATGTGCAAAATACATGAAGTTACTGGCAATGGTGGTACAACAACAAAGTAACTGCATATGGATCGCTAGAAAATACTGATAAAAGACAACAAAATGACTCGTACTTCGCAAAGTTTTCAATTGCGCGCAGGTTCAGACATTTAAACTGCAATAAGCAATGAATTATCGTAAACTGTAAATGCCCTGGATTCTTAAATTTGCTGATGAGAGAGAGAGAGAGAGAGAGAGAGAGAGAGAGAGATGGAGGGGGGGAAGGCATTTTTCTGTATCCACTGTACAAGAAAAAGACAGCAAAAGTAGAAAGTAAAAGAAAATGAAAGTAAAAATAAGGACAGTAACAAATATCAATAATAGAAACAGACAGTATTAGAAGAGGAAAGGTAGAATAGTAAGGGAAAAACAATAGTAAGAATAGTAAGGGAAAAACAATAGTAAGAATAGTAAGGGAAAAACAATAGTAAGAATAGTAAGGGAAAAACAATATTGAAAAAGTAAGAGTTAAAGACCGTAACAGACAGAGACAGTACAGAAACAATACAAGAAGGCAGTAAAATGGTAATGTAAAGAAGAAACACTTATTGTATAACAAAAGGCAGTAAAGTAGAGGAAAATAAAGGAAGAGGATGATAAAAGAAATCTAAATTGACTCAAATGAAGGTGACTTTTTTTTTTTTTTTTTTTTTTTTAGAAACTGGCTAGCCATTATATGACCCAATGTTGTATCAAGGCTCAGCTTCAAGATATGGCTTCACTTCGGTGACTTGCAACAAATCTTCCATTATTTTCCAATCAACGTATGACAGCTGAACGAAAAAACAGATTAATGAAATAAATAATGCAACGTTTATATGAAAGAAAGTTATGTCACAGTCTAGTTCCTTACGTCATACTAATGTCATCAAAATGCAAAGCATATAAGAATATAGGCATAGCAGTGACACCAACTGAATGGGCGTACAAACTGCAGTACCTTATTCTCGGCACTGTTTTGGTACAGCTACTTAGAACCTTTGCAGTAAAAAAATAAGAAAATAATAAATAGCACGCCTGTGTCACCACTTCTGGTAGCGGAGGAAGATAGGAAGGTACGTGGTATGCCGGGAGGTGAATAGTAGGCAGATTGGAAGATAGGGAGTTAGACAGGGAGGGAGGTAAACATATTAACAAGAAATAAAGTAGGCAGGGAGGGAGACAGGTGTACGAAGGGAGGTAGATAAGCAGCGAGGCGAGAAGGGTGTGGTGGGTAGATAGGCATGCAGGCAGGGAGGTAGGTAGGTAGGTAGGCTTGAATTATTTGCTGAGATCTGTTTTGTCAAAGATACTGTAATTACCGGAGACTTTAATCTATCCTTAAGAAGATGGAGGGAACCTACATGCTCACACACTGGGCTAGAACTATAGCTTACATTAACTATAGCTTATATTAAGAAAGTGAGCTGCATCAACTGGTAGAACAATCAACACGGGGGAGGGGGGAGTGGAAATATTTTGGACCTTGTCTTGAAAACATCAGTAAAGTGAGTAGCTAATATTCTAACAGGTGAATAATTTATTATCAATGACCACTCTATAGCCACAATCAGACAAAATTTCAGCGAAAACACCATGAATTCCCGTTCCAAGAAATTTCCAAACTACAAGAAAGACAACCTCCAAAAACTGAAAGTAAATATAGATAGTAATGACTGGGATCCAACTGCTCAAACAACAGATTTCAATGAGGCTTGGGGAATATTTTTTGAAAGTCTTAATAAGGATGCCAGAGCATGTGCTCAAAGCGAAACAGACGATCTGCAAAAAATATGAAACCAAACTTGTAGAATATCGGTATTAAGAACTGTCTTACAGAAAAGATACTTGCACATTTAAAATACAGTGCCACAAGTAATCAAGATGACAGAAAAGAGTATCAGAATTTTCGCTGTGAAGATAAAAAGCTAATAGAAGACTATAACAAAAACTTTGAAAGTCACATTGCAGACATCAGTAAATCGAACCCAAAGGAATGTTTTGCTACATAGGAAGCAAAAGGGCATTAACACGATCTATAGGCCCACCAGGTTTACAATAATAGGAAGCATACTAGTGATGAAACATTAACACTTACTTTGCATCAGTCCTTACAGTAGAAAATTCAGCTTCAAATCCTCGGTCTTCCTGTGGAGAAGTAGATGAGGGCACCAGAATCAGTGACACTATAATAAATGGGAGAAATGTACTGAACGCTATCAACAAACTGAAGATCAGCAAAACACCAGTGCCATATCCCCAGCAATTTTAAGGAAGGTATAAAGTGGAATATGGAAAGCTTTAACTCAGATTCTTAACATATCTGCAAGAGCTGGTGTTAAACCAAACGAATGGACTCGAGGTAATGTTATCCCGATATTTAAAAAAGTAATAATTCCCCACTTGGATATTACTAGCCCATCAGCTTAATATCAGTACAAGTAGTGTGCAGGTTGATGGAAACTGCATTTCAAAATAGATTAGCTAAATATTTGGAAAACACACACACACACACACACACACACACACACACACACAAAATCGCATCAAAGACTCAGAGCATGGTTTCCGGAATAATCGTTCATGTTTTACCAGTCTCCATTCTTTCAGTGATATCGGTATGCATGATAAAATAAAAGCCATAGATGTATTTTTTGTAAATTCCCAGAAAGCATTTGATAAAGTGCCCTAAAAGAACGCTTATTGTAAGTTAAACTCCATAGTGTCAATGGCAATGTACTAACATGGACAGAGAACTGACTTACAGGGTATAAACAAGAGATGTAATACGTAGGTGGGAACGAGTCAAGCCGGACGAAATAGTGGGTTACCACAAAGTTCAGTTTTGTGTCCCATTCTGTTTTACATCAGTGGTATGGACAAAGGTTTATGTTTTAAAATAACTTATTTTTCCGAAGATTTAAAAAAAATGGAAACAGAGCAGATACGCCAGAAAAGAGACAGATACGTAAGAAAGACCTTGATAGCTATTCGACTGGGCTCAAACATTGCAAATTGACTTTTAAATAACGAAAAATAAAAAATCCTAAATTTTTCGAGTAAAAGTACTAAGGTTAACTTCATTATGAGTAGTAGGCTACTCAACTTGAGAATTTAAGCCAAGAAAATGCAAAAATCTTCGTAACAATTTTCATTTAAACTCATGTCTTCAGTGCACAGAGGCGTAAAGGAAACTAACAAACTGATAGGATTTATAAGCAGAACATTCGAATTCAAATAAGAGAAAATAATTCTCAGTATGAACAATTCAGTACTGCACCGGCATTTGGAATAGTGAATAAAATTTTGGTCACCATGTTGCAAAAGCAACAACAACAACAACAAAAAACGGATATAGAAAAATTTGAAACAGTACAATGATGGAAAAAAAAAAAAACTCGATTGATTAACAAACCATACGACGAATGTTTGTAAGAGTTAAATCTGTTTAACTTATCGAAGCCAAGGCTACGAGGGATCTGATTCAAGTATAAAAAATTTGGGAAAGGACAGAATAACATGGTGGTACATAAGTACAGCACAGTGGATCAGTCGAATTACGCTGGAGGTACTGGTAGTAAAAATGGACAAACGTTACCAGTCACATGAAAGAATTTCTTCTTCAAAAGAGAAGTCAACAAATGAAAGAAACTGCCGAGGAATATGGTAGACTGCAGCACAGTAACTGCATCTGAAAGTAGCTTTGATAAGTTCCTAGCCTCGATTCCCCAGTTATATTCATTCATAGACGAATGATAACAAAAAAAAAAAGTTTTTAATCTCTTGCAGGTCATGGGGAGTACAGCAGTGCAACAGTGTTGCCACATACGGCTGGCATTACCTTTCCCTTGCAAATTATGTTAAAGTAGAATGTGTGTTTTTTTTTTTCTTTTCTCTCTTTGCTATGAATATCCCTGTCAGTTTTTATATGCTGCATGTTGGTCCTTCTTTTTTTTTCTTGCCGGCTTCGGCTGGAGAGCTTGCTGGGCGAAGGAGAGCCTTCTTGCCTTGCTATCTTTACATACACCTCATAGAATTAGAAAATATTGCCATAGTCTTCTGTAACAAACAACATCGAAGGGTAGATTAAGTCTGTTGCTGTTTGCTTTTATTTGTACTCCTTGTATTTAGGTAGTCAGGGAGCAAAGTGCATACGTAGACTAAGAGGTAGGGGGGGATGTGGACAGGAAGGTACAGTGCGTAAAACATTAAGAAGCTACGTAAGTAAGGAAAAGCGACAAGAAATTCAAGTTTCAGTTAATATGCAAAGGGTACAATTGCAGCTTAATATCTCCCAGTGAAAGGATCGCATAATTCAACAGAGCGGCAGCAGTATCTGAGATCATAGCATAACAAAGAATCCGCTGTACGCAACAAGTATCATATGAGACTTCATCTTCGAAATCCCAGCTAGGCAACACCCAACCAGTGCTTCACAATCATTCTTTGTTTAAGTCATTCGAACCTTGAAAATCATAAAAAAAAAGAAAAAAGAAACAGGATCATATGCCTACATTATTAGAGTTCGTCTTTGGAACATGTTCTAGGCCTGTGAGAAATTCAAGTCTTGTTTTTTTCATGTCAGTTTTGATGGTTGCGTCTTCAAGTCGGGCTTAAAACCACCTCAGGCCCCAAGTTCGGCTCAAGCCACATTCTGGCATTAGCGACTGTTTCCCACTAACCGTTCCACCCTTGGTTATGCATCAGAACATACAAAATAGGCCTCTGGTTGCTGTCACACCTTTTGTTCTCAGAGATTATTATGGTAAGTTGTGCAGTAAGGTGGCCACTGTGGAACACACTCACATGCTAGAGTTGCTTACTGAACTAAGACTTCAATCCCAGTAATTCCTCAAATTCCGGGAGGACTTTTATCAGTTTATTTTTGATACCTCCAAAAGATTTCATTCGGTGTACTCAAGTGACAAGTGAACGAAATGTCTAATCTCTACACTTCTGAGAGCCTCTCACAAGCTTGGCAAAAGTGATGGCTGAGAGAGAGAGAGAGAGAGAGAGAGAGAGAGAGAGAGAAAACTACGGTAAGTATAAAAGGCATCATCTCAGTGGAAGCGTCTCAAGTAAGTTATTAAAATCCTTAATTCTCACACTGCAGCAGCCATATGAAGAAGACAAATATATAGACAAACAGAGAGAAAGGGAAACACAGGTTGTACTTCACAAACGCACACATAAAGCAAAATAAACAAACAAAAATAGTTACAGAGACAAAATCAGAGACAAACAGACGGAGATAAAAGAGACACAGGTACAGAAACACACACACACACACACACACACACACACACACACACACACACACACACACACACACACACACACAGAACGCATTTCCATATTTCCACACCATCTGCCTGCAGGCGCTATAGTTCATACGAGAGAGAGAGAGAGAGAGAGAGAGAGAGAGAGAGAGAGAGAGAGAGAGAGAGAGAGAGAGAGAGAGAGAGAGAGAGAAACTCTAGCTCTCATAACAAACACGGGTCGAATTACGCTTTAATTTCCTGCCCCCTTCACCTTTACCGGTCAAAGAGGAAGGTAGGGAAGGAGAAAGAAAAGACTGGAAAAAGAAGAAAGATGGGGAGAGAAAAAAGGGAAAAGGGAGCAGTGGGAAAGGGAGAAAGAGAAGAGGGAAGAAGAATGAAAAAGGAGAGAGAGAGAGAGAGAGAGAGAGAGAGAGAGAGAGAGGAAGGGTATAGGGAAAACCAGAGAACAAGTCGCCTATCTACTTATGAAAATCTAAAAAAAGAAAAAAAAAAAAAAAAAAGAACGTGAGTGAGGAAACGATGGAAAAGACGAGAGTTGTCAACGCCTCCTCTTACCCTCGAGCATAATAACCGACAGGGAGAATGTAGAAAAAAACAAGTGCTGCGTAGAACATGTTATCGGGAAGACAGGAGAAAATACTGTGACTCATTCCATTTGTAATACTAGAATGGCACTCAGTAGAAAGCATACCTCAGCCAAGGCCCAAAATGCAGCTCCTTTAGATTCAGTCAAGCCTAATCCAGTATCAAACTCATAACCCCATACGTTGTAACATCATAATTTTAAATTACCCATAACTCTTAATCATAATTTTTTAACTCACTGTAACAGCCAACAAAACAGTGCATATCATTCCAGAATCTGCATTATGGAAGAATAATAGGTTGATCCAAACTGTACACATTCGTAGATACCAACGTCCTAAATAACCCCGATTTTTTTCAAGATCCATGCAATCTTCACTGAAAATTTACGAAAATGTCGAAAAGCGCCCTATCTCGCAAAGTTGAAAAAAGTGAAAAAAAAAAAAAAATCCCGGATCCGCACCTTTATCCGAATCCGCACCAAAATTTAATGGAGTCTATTCTGGGCCAAGGCCCATTCTTCTACCAAGTTTCGTGGAAATCCTTCCAGTAGTTTTTGTGTAATCTTGCTCACAAACCAACCAACCAACCAACAGACAAACGGATAGGGGTGAAAGTTTAGCCTCCTTGGCGGAGGCAACTAGAGGGGAACGAAATTATTGGAGCGCATCTCTCCGACAAGGGCAACGTAATTTTCAAAACACTCTTCATAATGGGTTAGGTTTTCTCGTCATTGGTTAGGGTTTCGCAGAATGAGTTTTCCGTATTCAGAATCTGTAATACAATCCGGATCGGTCATCAAAAATAATTAATTGCTCCCTGGGTCGGGGGCTATCTACCTACCATATTTGGTTCAATTTTTAAAAATAGTTTTGAGGAATCCTGCTAACAGAAAGACACACTAACAAACAAACAGTGATGAAAACATACTCTCCTTGTTGGAGAGAATAAAAGCAAGAAAAAGATATTCCATGCACACAAGCAATATCAGAAAACAGCAATTGTCAATTTATCACCTCCCATTGCGTGTTAAACTGAGAACAGATTACACTCATTTGCAGAACGAAATCTCGAAAATTCGTATAGCTAGTTGAACACAAATACTGCCGACAGATTTTAACTAAAGATTGCTCTTGCTACGTTATTGCAGTATTGTGCCGAGTTAATATTTTAGCAGCTTTTCCGTATACTAGTACTGCATCCTTTCGCTTTGAGCTGACTCCCATTCACCGTAGTCGCAGTATAGTTCTCCTTTTCAAAAGAATGGTGATGATTGACAACAGTGCTGTTAAGTATTTAATTACTTGGTTTAGATTTCTTCTAAGTAGTAGACTGACAGAAGTGACAGTCATTGCACCCTTTTTAATGGCTTTTCATTGAACTCTGATCGGTTTATATTCGCCGTTAATAAGTTTAGGGAAGCAGTATCTTGCACAATCCTGATGATATTATGTTAACTGTTACTAGTAAAGTAGGAGGTCATTTTTTATTGATTTGATCGAAGTGGCGTTGGATGAAACCTAACATCTTTTACCCAACACTTTACACTGTAAGGAGTTTTCCATATATTTACCAAGGAATACGCCTAAATCCTTTCTTTACCTTTACTGACATCAGTGGGTTATCAAATTTCCAGTAGTCTTGGCTAATCTTATTAACGTCAAAGTGCAATGTTGTATACTTCTCTAACTCAGAATTCTTCTCCCACCATTCGAGATTGTTATTAGCATATTCAAAACACTGATGAAGAATTTACAGTCGTTTTTAGTAACTATATGACGAGATTTCTTGTTACTTCCAGATCAGTAATAAATAGTGAAATGCGCTGGTTGGAGAACTGATCCTCGGGTATGTCCTATAGTTGCTCGTAGGCTCAGAGGAATCTTAGTTCATGACTATCGGTTCCTTGCGATCTATTAGCCAATGACTGATCCAAGGATATTATGTAAATCATGAGACCACGAACTTTTCTCTCTTGCCTGTCAATCTTATAAGGATCACTCTTCAGTAATTTTCTAAAAAATCAAAATAATCAGCTTTTGTGTCCCAGTTATAATGTTTTTAATACCGTCGAGTAAACTGTGAGGTAATGCGAGTGGCTATTGCTAAGAAATCCGTGTTGATAGTCCCGTGTAATTCTATGCTTATCAAAGAATAAATTGTATCCTCCTCAAACATTTTACCCTGATGGCTTGCTTGGTATAGAGGTTCACATAGGCAGGGTCTGTGGCGTATGTTCTATTACCTTTATTTAAAAAGAAAAATACGAGATAAAATGAGGGACACAAGGAGAGAGGGAAGAACGAAGGGAAAAAGTGGGTGAAGGTGAGTAAGAAAGGGAAGGAGGGAAGGGGAGTATGAAGGGAGGAAGGGTAGATTGAGAAAATGAGGGAAGGATGGTGGAGGAAGGGAGGGAAGGCGGGAGGATACGATAGAGATAAGAAGGCATAGGGTGAAGGAGGGAATAAGGGGATAAACTGAGGGACTGGGGGAAGGAGAAATGAAGGAAGGGAGGGCTGAGCGAGTGAAGGACGGAGGGGAGTGTAGGAGCTGAGTGGGGTGATGGAGGGGAAAAGAGAAATACAGAGAGAGAGAGAGAGAGAGAAGAATATATATATATATATATATATATATATATATATATATATATATATATATATATATATATATATATATATATATATAAAATCTGGCGCTCACCATCCACTCACTCGATGTAGTGCAGCTCTCGGGTGTCTGCCCTTTCCTCTCCATCCTTCTTTCCTTCCATTCTCTTCTGTCTTTCTTTCCTTCATTCTTTCCTTGTCCTTCTGCCTACGGGTGACTATACACTCCCTCTTCTGTCTTTCTTTCCTTCATTCTTTCCACTTCCATCAGCCTGTGGGTAACTCTACACTGAGTGACAAGTCAAATGGTTTCCTGTGCGTCAGGAAACCATTTACTACGCTGGGTGGTAACCATATAACCAAATTTTGACTCCTGATGGTTTAGTGGGCAATTATTGTGCTCCAATCGGATTGAGCCGGTGAAGGTTTATATCGAAGGGGTGGTTGGGATTGATTGCTCATGTAATGCCACTCAGGGATGAGTGAGGCTTGGCACTCTTATCTTAAATGTCGAGACCAAGTGTCTAGCCCCGGGGTCCTACGCTCCTCATGGGGTAATGTAGGATTGGATGATGGATATATATATATATATATATATATATATATATATATATATATATATATATACATCAAAGGAAAGAAGGGTAGCATGAACACAGTGAATGAATTACCCGGTAAGATATTTGTGACAGTAAATGATACAAATGATAGACACACGTAACTAAGCGACAAGACTCAAGTACATAAATAATCTGGTCCGAAAAGGAAAAAGGAAAGTCGGTGGTTTGAGGAAGGCGAGAGGTAAGCTGATAGTGTTTTTGTTGATCTTGCCTCGCTTGTGGTAGCAGATGCAGCCCCCCCAATCTCCCAGCCCCATCCGTCCTCCTTGCCCCCCTCTCTCTCCCTCCCTTCCTCTCACTCACTCACTTACACACACACACACACACACACACACACACACACACACACACACACACACACACGCCTATCCATTTATCAGTACACATACATTTACACATACGTTCAGATATGGAACAAGGTGTGTGTATTATTTAAAATCTATTTACTCATGAAAGAATTCTTCATTCCTCCAGATTATAAGTTTCACAGTGATGCAATACACCTCAGGTTCATAAAAAAGATGGGATCAAAGTGTCACCAGCCCACGGAGGTATAATATGGGTGTGTGACGGTGGGCCCAAGATGACCCATCAGTAATGCCCTACACCAGCACTCGGAGCCAACGGGGAAATTACCGATGTGACCTGCATCCACCCTGCTGAGGAAGGTGAAAACAGGCGCCGTTGAGGGTGTCGTCGACGGGGTGTGTGGGGTAGGGAAGAAGTGATCCCGTTGACACATCACGAAAAACTGTAGTATTTCGCGCACATCTTTCACACCTAAGGCCAATAACTTCATTTGGCAATAGCAAGGAAATCGTTCGCCTGTAATACTTGTAATACTCATGGCGATAATGAGTATAAATCTACGAATCAGTAACAACGACATGGTCATCTAGCAGCAAGAAGTATAACACTGTTTGACTATGTTTGACGTTAGAGGGAAAAAATCGTTTGATGGTAGCACGTGAATGTCGAGTGGTGGTAACGGAGGCTTCGTAGCACTCTTCATCGGCGATTTGTCTTGCATATTACTCCATAATTCTTTTGCATGCTCTTTATATTGTCTTAATACTGACATAGTTTGCATCAGTAACATATTAGAGGATGTTGAGGTGAAGTATCCAAAATAAATCTCGTAGGAAGAGGTGACACGAAGCCTCCTGTGCAACTTAGAATACACCCTAGAGCAGCGGTTCCCAACCTGGGAGCAATGGCCCCCAAGGGGGCCATGGGACATTGACTGGGGGACCATGGGCCTTATTGGTAATATAAGATATTATGAGGTATTTGGTCTGGGTAAAACCTGACAGAAATCAAGTATGAAATATACCTTACTGTGCTAGTTTAGCCTTAAGTATATTGGGGTAATTACCGTTTTCTGCACAATATCAAATATTAAAAATATATAAATATACTATCTGAGTTATATAGGGGCCATGGAGCTTCTCATAATTTTCTCGGGGGGCCACAGGACCAAAAAGGTTGGGAACCACTGCCCTAGAGTAAATCGTTTGGTGGTGATAAAGGCATATGGTGATATCATGAATAACATTATCTAATGGTAATAATAATATAACAGCCTTGCAGTAATCAGGACAAAATCGACCAACAGGATAAAAAAAATTATTCGACACAGGTATAAAGGGAGAAATAATCTGTAGCTGGAAAAATGTATAAAAATTTTCTTCGAAGTAAATGGGTTTATTTAGTTTCTATCCCTTCCAGCAGAAGGAGTCACTCCTAAGCCAGATAATATCGGAATAGTGGCCAACTCAAGTGTATATTTATTTTCATCAACCTTGCCTCTCAACCCCATTGTTTTCCCTCCTCCTCCCTTCATACATTTTAAAAACCTTATTGAAGCTTGATTTTCAATTACTGTATATTTACCGCTTCGGTACAGGATGTTCTCATTTTCTACACTGAACAAAGCTGTCCCCATTGTTTTCCCTCCTCCTCCCTTCATACATTTTAAAAACCTTATTGAAGCTTGATTTTCAATTACTGTATTTTTACCGCTTCGGTACAGGATGTTCTCATTTTCTACACTGAACAAAGCTGTCCCCATGTAACCAGGCAAAAATTTTCAAATACGCCATCCTACTAAAATGGTAGACAGTTGAGTTGGGAAAGAGTTCATTAGTTTAGCAATACAATTGTTGCCTGATTGTACAGCCAATGGGAACCGAACCAGTAAAACGATATTCCAGCCCTTCAGTCGGTTACAATATTAGCTATCAGTGTAGTAAACTGTGAGTAGGCACTGATACAGTTTCCAGATGCTGTAAAGGTATTTTTGACAGCACCTCTGCAACAAACAATACTGTACACAGGGTAAAATAACCCTAACGATGCCACTGGTGTGCGCAGCTATTTTATTCAAGCTATCACAAGACAGTTTTGTTCCACTGACTTAAATCCTAGTACTCAGATTTCAAAAATCGTTTTCAGTCAACTTCTATATGCTGCTGGTACACCCAGATTTTGTCTTTGGGCTACCACTACCAGGCAATTTTCTTCTGTAGTGAGAAGTACGAGTAAGCCAAAAGTTTACTGAAGAAAATACTGAGAAATACTGAGAAAATCTGAGGAAGTATTTCTTTTCTCTCTTTCAATTTAGTCTTAATACTTTCAGACGATATTATTCCGCCTTGGGACGGAAATTTGGGTGTAAAGGGATTAATGGAAAAGGTTATCAATTCCGTCACTATAAACGGTTTCTTAAAAGCCAAGGAAACCTGGAGGCAGCAAATGTATACTGTAAAAGTAGGGCATCATACCGAACAAATTAGCAATGACTAAGATAACACGCTTGGTTATGCCTGTAGCAGTAGCTGCAAACCTCAGGCTGACCTGAATGTGACCCCCGCGAACTGCAGGCTAAAGTCACCCTTCTCCTGTAGTCTACCATCCTCCTTTTCGGGGATAGAGAGGGAACTAAGGAACGTTTTTCTGACCAGACAGTGGAGTAACCGGGTTATATTGGTTCCACCACGTGAAGGTGTCCTTCCCCAACAATGGATATGTCAGCATGCAGGATTGTAAGCAGGCCCTCCTAACTTCCATCTAGGCCGGGGACATTTTAATCATCCTCGCGGTACCCTCTCCCCTATTTTCTTTGGTTTATGGGGAGATTAATGACGCTATATCTACTCTCAGGTTCAAAAAGTCTCCCCTAAGTTCAACAATGATGTCTGAAGACGGCAAGAATAAAGCAAATGGCGTCATTGTGAAGAGGGGGCTAATGGAGAAATACTAATACTGACAAACACTGGCAATAATAACACTGAGGATCCTATAACTCGCTCTCAGCTGAAGAAGTGTCAGGCGTTTAATGAAATAGAATTCTGGCGATTTTTTCTACTCTGAGAGGTAACAGAATTAACTCTCAGGGAGCCTTCTTGCTTTACTGGGGAGCCTTCTTGCTTTACTATCCTTATTCTTCAGCATGTAGAGTTAGAGCTTGTAGTCATAGTCTACTCTGTAACAAACAGCCTCGAAAGGACCATAAGGTCTGTTGCTGTTTGGTTTCCTTTGTACTCCTTTGTACTTTGTACTCAGCGCCAGTCGTTAGCTGGAATTCAAGAACTGTCCCGACAGTGAGAGGGTTGTTCCTAACTACGGCTCGTGTTTACTTGGTTAAGTAAGCTCCCTAACACCACTTCCTACGCGATCTGTGTTGAAAATTATACTTTGTTCTCCTCTTCTGTGTTATTTAAATCATTCTAATATCATCGCGTCAAAAAAAAAAAAAAAATTAACAATATTACAAAAATAAATCGCTAAGGAAGAAGTGCTAGGGTGACTCTTTAAGTGATTAGAATACGGGCTCATGACTCTCCCAGCTGATGCTAATGGACTTGTGTTATACGGAATAGAGAACCTGGGTTGCTCCATCCATGAAAGTTTAGCGCGCGCGTGTGCGTGTGTATATGTGTGTGTGTGTGTGTGTGTGTGTGTGTGTGTGTGAGAGAGAGAGAGAGAGAGAGAGAGAGAGAGAGAGAGAGGGTTGTTTTAACCCCTCCGCTATCACTACGTAAGTCTAATTTTTGTTTTGCTTCCCTTAGACTATTAGCCTATATTTAACTAGAAAGGACACAAAACTAAAAAAGAACTTAATGATGTGCATCCAACCTCTAATTCGAAAAGTCTTGAGCTAAGAAAAGTAATAAAAAAATATATATATATGCTAAAACACAAATACGTCTTGCAGTGAAGGAGAAATTGAAAACTGGTTTAGTAATATGCTTAAACCAAGAGTTTCGTCAGAATCATGTATGTACTACCAATATGCATGGAATTATGGCACTACATAGCAATCAGTTTGTGGAATGCACAGGAAACCGAGGGAGCTGGTGAGTATGAGACCAGACGATAGGAGACCAGCAGAACAACGAGAACAGGAAGAGATGAGAACACAAGAAAAGTGAGAACAAAGCTCTGAGATCATTATGAACAGGAGAAGAGTGAGAACTGAAAAATAAAAAGAGAAAAGTAGCAGAACAAAAGAACAAGGTGAACAGAGATTATAACAGAACACCGAGAACACAGCAGACAGGGCAGTAGTAAAAACAGGAGAATAGAGAAAAAGTTTAAAACAGTAAAAATACTGCGAACAGGGAAACCGTGATTAGAAGTGATCAATGAGGATACTGAGAAGAGTAAAGCAGTAAGAAAACAGTGAGAAGAAAAGAATATTAAAACAGTGAGAACAGAACAGTGAGAACATCAAGAACGGGAAAACAGTGATTAGACCCGAACACCGAGAACACTGAAAACAGGAAAACAGTAAGAACAATGAGTGAAGAAAAACACTGAAAATAGAATAGTAACAGTAGAGGATGTGAGAACAGTGAGCACAAGAAACAGTGAGAACAGAAAACTAAACCCAATAGAACAGTGAGAAAGAACAGTGAAAACACTGAGAACACGAAGACAGAACAGTGAGAGCAGAATTAGAGAACAGATGAAATAAAAAAAAGAGCTCAGAAGGAAACTTCGACAGAAAAAAATGTGTATATATATGAAAGCAGGAGAACATAATGAGAAAAGGAAGAACAGAACAGGATAACAAGAGGAGAACAGGACAGAGAGAGCAAGACAGCAGAGCATAGGCCAGAAGTGATGGTGCTCCTACTGTAATGCTGCTAGTATTAAACAGTTGTCTCCTATTAGCCTACATCCTCCAGCTTTAGCAGGAAACACTTAAGCACAGTCAAGTTCATCGTCATATATCTTCGTTGAGAGATATTATGCATAAACTGTAGACACTGTTAGAACACACACACACACACACACACACACACACACACACACACACACACACACACACACACACACACACACACACACACACACACACACTGTTGCCCCATTGTGCAAGGTGTGGTATAAAAAATCACCATACATTTATGTCCCCATTCAGCAACGACACCTATCGGAATACAACGACCCTCGACCCTGTTTCGTCTCTTCATTCGGTACGGTGTCTACTTTTCCTTTCTCCTACCAGTCTACGTATGCTGAGTCTCTTTCAGTTATATCTTTCGATATTTCAGTATGTTGTTCTCTCTCTCTCTCTCTCTCTCTCTCTCTCTCTCTCTCTCTCTCTCTCTCTCTCTCTCTCTCTCTCTCTCTCTCTCTCCCTCTCTCTCCTCTGTAGTGAAGGTGCTATAGTCTCCAATAACTCCTTCACCACCACGATATTTATTCTGTTTTTTTCTTCCATCCACATTTTCTCCGGCCTCAGGAAAGAACCAAAGTCGAGAAGGGGTTTAATGAACACGAATGAACATTTTCGGTTGCATTCTTATCACCTCTTAATATAATGGCACCTTTCATACTTTATTCCGGAAATTTCCAAACGACTTATTTCTGACGAAGAATCAACTCTTTAATTACGGAACTACATGGAAATTTCATGACCACTTTCACTGTAATAGCGACTTTCGTTTCGTTCTCTCTTACTTTTTGGTCTGGAAAGGCACTGGGAAGAAACTCATTATGAAAGGAAAACGTGTGTGGCTTGTCTACCTCCTTGCTGAGTGCGTTCTGCAACGCGATATGCAGGCAAATCATATCTAACTCTCACAACTTTTCCGTGATGCGAGGAAGGTGCAAAATGTGTTGGGATTCTCTGCGTTTGTGCAGACTGTGCTCCGTAACGCCACATGTGCGCTAAATGCATAAATACTCACAAGTGTTTCATACCTGACCAAGGAAAACTGGGCGTTCATTCACTTTGGTCTTCGTAGTTTCAACCCGATTACTACGGAGACGCATTTTTGTTGTTATTTATTGCTGCTTCCAGGAGATTTTGTTAAACTGAGACAGGGGGTCTTCCGTATTCAAGGGGTTAATGATGGCGGGATCTGACACCATCAATTCGAAATGTCTCTTCAAATCAAATTAAGTCGTCCGGCATTTCCAGATGTAAGGTGAAAAAGATGTCATCGTACTACGTGTTAAAAAAAAAAAAAAAAAAAAAAAAAAAAGCTTCTCTACGCCCTTGAAATATCACCACTTGACACTTGCCTCAGCCTCAGTCTTCCTCTTCAAAACAAGTTGGGAGTTTGAATTGACCACTCAAAAGTTCCAATCCTTCTGGTCGAGAGGGGAGAAAGGGGAAGGGAGAAGAGGGATTGGGTGGTAGGGGGAGAGGATAAGCTGTGGGAGAAAGGAATAGAAAAAAGAAGGAAGAGGAAATGGACAAGTGAGAGGAATGGTGATAGGGTGGGAGAAGAAGGGAGGGAGGAGAGGGAGGGAGTGGGAAAAGAAAAAGGAAGAGGTGAACGAGAAGGGAGAGGCGAATGGAGAGAGAAGTGGACAGTGATGAATTGGGAGAGAGCGAGTGAGAACTAATATAGGAGAGATCAGGAGGAGAAAACTAGAAGTAGGGAGGAACAAGGACAGTAGCTGGAAGAAGGATACGAAAGACAACCAAGGAAGAAGGGAGAAGGATGATGATAAGGAAATAAAAATCTACAGGTAATGGGGGAAAAGGAAGGACAATCAAAATGTGGGGTGGTGAATACGACCGAACGCAAAGAGCAGCAGGCCTATTGGTACTGATACTTTCGAGGCTGTTTGTTATAGGATAGGTAATGGCAAAGGTACCATTCTGAGATGAATGCATGGCTAACAAAGCAGGAAGGCGTTCCCTACCCACCAATTTCTTCAGCTGAAGCCAGCAGGAAAGTAAGGAACCATGAGACGTAAAGATACTTACAATGATATTTTAACGGAGACGATGAACGGAGAACGTATTCTACATTTATTATCTTGTACGAAAAAGTAATATAAGATTCATACCGATGGTGTTCCATACCTGTACTGGAATATAATGATAGGTGGGTTGTTACTTCAAAAATTTATTAGTGCTCCGTGAACATGTTCAGCCGGGGATCAAACTCCAGGTATTTAGCATGGTAATATTAATATATCAGGACTGTAAGAAAAAGAGCTGCATATGTTTACACAAGTGTGAATAAGAATTACTTTGCTTCATGTTACTGGAACTGTTTGCCAACAAATTTACAGTCATTCTTTATTGAAAATTCGGCTTCAAATGCCACAGTATCCTGTTGCTTTACAATTTCTGAAAAACTAGATTAAATAGCTTTTTAGCCCAAACTTTTTTATGTCCCACAGAATTCCTTACGTACCTCCTCTCCTGCTTTGTTTCTCAATCCACGTGCTTCTTAAGTCACCCGTCAGTGTACGACGCTAAGCCACTCCATGTTTTCTCTCTCTCTCTCTCTCTCTCTCTCTCTCTCTCTCTGAACAGACATAGAGAGAATACACTGTGTGGGTAAATTTTGGAATGTTACAAGATGAGGACGGCGGTTTCTCTATGTTATTCAAGTGTAATACTCATGAATCAAATATGTGTTTAAGATACAGTGAAGTATATTATTTTCATCGTTTACATTATTTCCTCGGTTACTCTTGACTTCTTATTACAATTCTAGAATAATGAGTCTAGATTTATACTGTTAAGTAAGATTCCGTTAGTATAGCTATTTTTTCCTCTTTTGCAGCCAGTAATAATCATTCTGTATTTATCAGTTACAAATTTAATTTGAACAATAGGGACCAGTTAAACATTTTATACAGAAATCTCTGTATCACGTTTCTTTGAAGTGATGCATCTGTTCTTTTACAAATTTTTGTATCAGCTACATATCTGGATATTCGATGTCATGCATATCGTTGCTGTTGTCAGTGAATATTGGGAATAGAGTCGCTTCCATAACTTAGTCGTAATGTCCGTTCAGTCTGATTCTTGTCCATTTGATTGATCCTTTACATCATGAAAGTTAGATTCGATCCACCAGATCTTTGAAAAAGGAATCATGTACCTTAAGCTTGTGAAGGTGTCTTTTGTGAGATCTCTGGTGAACTCTTGTTGTAAATCGAAATAACACATCGACCTAGTTGTTGGTATTTAGTAAAATATAAAAAATGTGTAGATTAGCAAGGCAACACCAAAAACATCATGCTATTAGCGTTTTATGAGTTACTTTTTTACAAGTGTATAATGCACTTATCTCTGATAATGGTTTCCAGCAACTTGCAGACCTTTGCTGTCAAGGCAACTGAATAGATATTTCTTGGTTACGATTTGTTCATTCCTCCTGAAAAACCGAGCAACATTTTACTAACTTGCATTTGCGTAGCACGATGCTAAATCCCTAATGATATGTTGATAAGTTAAGTTGCAACCGATTATTACTTTTTGTTTTGAGACAGACAAACCCAATCACACAAATACCGTAAGTATTAGCAAATGACAATAGCACTTTCAGAGCTTTCACTTCCTAGAACTGGTTTCTGTATCACAGCAGTCCATAGCACGTTTAGTGATCATCGCTTAAAGTCAGAGTGGAGAGTTTTATGTTGTACATCGGTGAGATCCACCTGGGGATTAGCATCAACCTATGCTACAGCCAACAAGCATCACTGAAATACTCTGGTTACGAGCATGTGAGTGCAGCGAAGCGACGTTTACGTTCGGCTGAGAAATGAATGGCCCTACACGACCAGGCCTGACCGCTATGGTTTTTAGAGGCGACTGTGTGAGACAGAGAAGAGATTCTTTCAGCAGGTGGTAGATACATTTAATAAATTTTGTTTTTAGCTATATATTTGCTCATGAGACCAAAGAAACCCTTTGGAATACCAGCTTTGCAAGGGAATGTACCGAGGGCTTCAAATGACTTGCCTCACTATGAAATCGAATTAAAAAGGCATTCCTGTTGTGACACTTTTTTTTTTTTTTTTTTTTATTCTAACAATTAAATATCGGATATTACGCTCATAACTCTGCATGATTGTTTTTCCGTGTTTAAGGGATGAAATCAGCAAGGGTAATTTAACCACTTCTTTGTTTTATTATTCGATCAATAGCCAGGCGTTTACCGAGGCAGTTCGTTGACATGGCAAGTCAAGAGCAGAGAACCGAACATTGCGCGTGTGATACAATTAATGTTACAGCGCCTCGTTATATGCACATTCAGAAAGAATACGTGAGAGAGAGAAAACGAGAGAGAAGTTAATATTTTTGCTCATTTATTCGTATGTTATCCTTCAATTACCTCATCAGAATATGAAAGTTTAAACCAAGATGCAATTACGTTGACAGGCTTATGTGCAAACGCTCACCTGCTTGTCACACTCTCACAAATGCATGTTACTGGTACAATACTTCGTTGACTAGCGAAATGCTCAGTGCTTCTGCTGACGCTACACTATATTTCCATACTCATTGGAAGGACAGTGAGTGAAACCTACACAGAATATTCCCTATTTAATATGTGGGTAATTATATATTAACTTACCAACTGAAAATTAAGAAGATGGTAGAACGTGTTTCTCACCAGTACACACGGCCACAGATCAAGTGGCTGACTGGCTGTGAGCGAAGCCACATCTGATGCGGGGGTGGCGTTTTACTTAACTGCACTGAAGTAATACGCAAGTAAAAACTTGCCTTCTTATCAGTAGTATTCAACAATATAAAAAAATTACTCAACCAATATACTGGTAATTTATGTACCTGACAAAACAGCCAGTACTTCTTTTTAGTAGTTGCGTATAAATTTGTACTGGCAACATCTCAGATTCACGAACTGTGCAGTGAAAGACAAAAGTCGTGACCTGGCTTTGTCCGAAGATTAAGTGTAAAGTGTCAGACAATATGAGTGTTCTGCCTCAGACACATATTCGTGGTTGGCTAGCCTGACTTTTCTCAAGTTTCATATCTGCTGCTGATGGGATGACGGTACAAGTGAACCCCCCAAATTCCGAAGCCATAACATCCATTTACGAGAATTTCTGCGTCCGTGAGACGAAATGTGAATCATATTCGGTCAGGCGATGACTGCCTGACGTTTACATCTTGCGCCTTACCACAAAACGTCAGGCATAACTAGTATATACCTTGGTATAGAAAGGGCAAACAACATGCGTCAAACTACTGGAAATATGAGAGAGGACATGATATACCTTTATTTAGGAGGAATGAGTCCCAAACAATGCAAACATTCGCTGTAAGGTGAACCGCAGAAAAATATTTTAGGAGATTTCGGGAGGATGGCAAAACGGACAACAGTCATCGTTCAAGTCAGCCTAGTGTTTCTGCACCAATAGAGGACCAGGAAATAATAACAACATTGGATGGTATCACATGTAAACAGTGCTTATTGCACAAGAGACGAACTGCGCCTAGAATGAAATACACGGATAACTGTTCGTAGACTTCGGTCCTCTGGGCTTTGTGTTCGAACTCCAGCCTCTGGGATTCATTTCGCCAGTCATAACAAAACATTCGATTATCATTATACAGTAAACATATCCTCATATGAAACAAAGTTGTTTGATGACAAATAATGACAATCACAGCTTATGATATCCAACTTAATATAAGCAGAAGTTAAACTAATTTTGAATAAAAACAAAACCCTGACATGTCGTTTACCTGAGTTGCGTGTTCACAACATGGCAATAGAAGAAGAACAGATGGGAAACTGTTTCTAAATTAATCAAGTAAAATAAGCAGTCGGAGAAGAACAGCTAAATATATTTATTTTGCTTAGTTATCAAGAGTACGCTAGTATCCACAAGCTCGTCACCTGGGGCAAATGGCAAACTCATCTCGGTTCTACCAAACGTCCGTATGACATAAAGCAGAACGCACCAAAACTTGAGCCTTTCAGCAGATGTTTAAACCAAATTTCACGACACGACTTATGTCTTTGACTGTACATGTATGATGTTTTCAAAGCTTGGCAATTCTAAGAAAAACTCTTAGCGACTCCATTTGGGGTCGCAACCTCAGGGTTGGGAACCCTGGGGCAATAATGTTGCAAGACTCCTTCCCTTCCCACCAGGCTTTTAGTGTGGACTGGACCAAATGCTTGTTGACGTGAGCAGGTGCGGGCGAGAGGTTTACATCACTAGAACCAAAGCAAGCCGCTCCAGTGACTCGAGTGAGTGCGGTAAGAAATTTTATGGGACATCGTTGCGGGACTCCCCCCCCCCCCAACAACTACTTATGCCAGGAAGTATTTGGTGTGGACGCAGTCATACTCTAGACATCTGGTCATATCTAGGTGTCAGCCACGTCGTCAGGTCAGGTTTGGTCAGTTCAGAGACGAAGAAGAAGAAGAAGAGTACGTAAAAGAAGAATTAAGGAAGTAGTGGAACTGAGGAATCACACACACACACACACACACACACACACACACACACACACACAGAGTAGGCTGGAGGGCAGAAGGAGGCAGACAGAATCATAATCATATTTTTATGAGGTGTTCCGTGGAAGAAGGGCCAACCAACCATGAACAAAGATTGAAGAAAAACGTAATTTTGAAATAGGATACAAAAACAATTTTGAAAATTAATATATCTGTAATGGGAGTTCCTATTTTCTTTGCTAATCGTCCAAAAATCGGCGAATTAATTGGCTTTCATATTTTAAATGGTAAACGTATTTACAGTATAATATTAAGTATTTATAACACAATGAATGGGAGGGTGTGTGAACAGTGGTGCCCTTTTTTTAAGCTGCAAGGCCAAAACCCATCCCGTATGAATGTTATGGAATGACAACACTAGTTATATAATATTTGTGGTCAACCTCCCTCCCCCCAAGAAAAGAAGTACTGATTGAAATTTCCAAAAAGGTGCCACTGGGGGGGGAGTGCATCATTATAGCTGTTTTACTTCTAAGATAAGCAGTAAAACTGACATATTAGACGTCCGATGCCATACTCACAGGCCAAGAAGTGCCTCATTGGCTGCGAGGTGTTTACTCAGTGGCCCTTCTTCCACTTCCATGGGAACACTGTCCACTGGGCCAACTGAATGCACTGGGGTCGATTGATGGGGGCCCAGACTATGGACTCTCTCCCTTGCTAGAAAGGCGAGTTTTCGTTTCAATGGAGGAAAAATGCGAACTAGTCCAGGAAAACATGTTGAAACTTGTAGGTCCATTTTGCGATTTTGTGTTGGTTGGCCCTTCTTCCACGGAATGCCGCATATTACTATTTGTGCAATCATTATTCTTTAATGTTCTATGGACAGATGTATTTGTAGAACTGAGGCAAAAAAAAAAAAAAAAATACGTATGCAAATATGATGGCAAATTGCATCATTGACTTAAGTGGTTATTAAAAACGACAATTTTGTATGCATTCTAAAACAGTGTTCTTTACATTACTAGGAAAACTGTTTTAAAATGTAGGTCCAGACACTAGTACGGACTTTGTGCACATACAGTACAGATGTTGATGTTTCGGGGCATACAACTGGTACCATTGTCTGGCATTAGTGGTACACATATAACTCACTGTGGACAGTGAGAACAACCAACTGGGTACCTTTTTCTTGAGCGTTATAATCCCAATTTTTGCTTAAGTTTATGCCTAATTTTCAACCGGAAGTGCGATACAATGTGATCATATTTAGCAACATCAACTAATGCGACTATGGAGCTAAATCTTAAAGTTTTAGTACATCATGATGTTGTGTTACACCTGCTGCACCCCCAGTCTTTATATCGCAGCTGATAATGCTGAAGAAAAAATGGTTGTGTAACTACGGTCTTTATGCCTCTGTTGATATTGTCCAATATACGATCTATATATATATTGTTGTTGCAAATACCTTCCAGTAAATTTCACTAAAATGCAGATGATTGTCAAACTACAAACCAAGACTCTTCAGAGAACTACATGGATCAATGGGGTATTGCCATGAACTTGTATGCAAGTGTTAGAAAGTATCGATGATTTAAGTTTCATGGTTCCAATGAACATACACTGGATCTTTTTTGTACTTAACATGAAGTTATTTATGCATTTCAAACACTTTGTTATTTTATGATTTCCTCGTTCCTGTGAAATAAATTTTAAATTATCTTCAGTGTAACCAGCACGAATAAACTGAATGACATCGGTATACAGTATAATAAGAAGAAATGAAAAACGAATGATAATCATAAATTATGAATATAGTTAGACCTACTACATATCCCTCTGGAACTCCACTGAAGATTTCAAGCTTGTGAAAAACAATTCCTACTATTGGCGGACTGTTTTCTCCTATGTAAATAACTGAAACCAAAATGGATCTGTCTTAAACCTGACACATCAACTGATTAATGTCACGATTGCCGCTATAGAAAAGCTTCAAGAAATCACACAATAAAACCAGAGAGATTTTTCAAATTATCTGTGATGTCATTTAAAGTGCTCGACAGTGTTAAAACAACAGTTCCAGTTGATAAATCAGATCTGATATCATGTTGGGGAAATACCAAGGAGTTGGTTCTTTTCTAGGTGCTTGATATTCTGTGATACTTTAAATATATATATATATATATATATATATATATATATATATATATATATATATATATATATATATATATATATATACAGAGAGAGAGAGAGAGAGAGAGAGAGAGAGAGAGAGAGAGAGTTTATATATATATATATATATATATATATATATATATATATATTGTAAAACATCGATTTTTTGCTACCCTTGGTTCCAGAACCTTGCCAGATGAATCGTTTTGTCGGACTGACGGAGGCCACACATGTCACACTTACTAGCTCAATAGCGACCAACGTAGGTCATGTATAATACTTCAACAATACACCTCTGAACCATAACGGGTATGCTTCAGTGTAATCACACTCGTGTTGTAATTTAAGCTCCTTATGGAAAAACTGAGCCTGGTTCATTATCATGCGACCTGACAAGTGTACTTCATCACTCCGACTGTCGAAACAATTCCATCAACACTCGATCATGCTCAGTACTCTTATCATCTTTCATAGTTTTTCAAATGTTCATTTGATTCTTCGGAGACTTGTATACATAGAATTTCAGTGTTTTTTCCTTTGCTCTTTTATATCCTAGAAAGTTGATGAACCAATACCATTTTTGCCATACAAAACTCTGCAAGGAAACTCCACGATCGTTTTTTCAGCAGTTCTGACTTGTGCAACTTTGATTTGATTTTAGCAAAATAAAAATATCTTACCTCATTAGATCCCTCCAATAGCTATTAATACACCATTGTGACCAGACGGTCATTAAAAATGTATGTGAAGATAGAAATGGCCAGTGAATAGGTCATTGGGTAGATACATATTGGTACTGTGGTAATTGCGTGCCTCGAGGCTACTGACTTCCACATGCATTCATCCCTGAAACAAAATAACGTATAATGCCTTCCTCATCCACCAATACAGTGTCTTAGTAGATACCAGTGAGGAAAATTACCTTTTGATTTGACTGTGGTAGTCTTGAGCAATAAAGTAAGAGAGAAATGTGATGAGATATTTCGTATTTTTAGTAATATAATTGATGGTTAGCAATGGCTAATTGTGAGAATTTCGTATTCACCGACAAAACACATTGATAACAGTGCTGGTTCACAAACCTGGGAGAATTATGAGAGAAAATGGCCGTCATGTCCACGAACGAGAATAATCGAATCGGCGTAAACGTTGGTGACCTAGTCCTTTCAGTCTGTTTAGGGGTTATATTAGGGTATTCAGCAAAAAAGTGAGTGTAAACGTGTGGATCCTGAACCAATTAACATTTAATCCCATTTTCGACTTTGGTTATTGAAGGGCTTTGCTATTACGGTAGTTTGGCGAACTAATTAATCACGATCAAGTAGGCTTAACTGTATTGAAATAGAGCTGTGTTTACACTTAACACCACCACTGACACTTTCGTCTTTAAACAATAACTAGGGATAAATGAAAAAAAAAAATAGATAAGCATCAGAACAAATACATGGATAAACACCAAAACATACAGTGTAAGCCAGCATGTACTACACTTAACGCTATCGGTGGCGGCCAGGTAAACTAGTCTGGCGGGCGCGGGAATTTCAAAAGCTCGCCCATAATTTTGTCTGGATTTAGAAAAGTGCCAGACCATTCGATGGCGGAAAGCTACTGGTACACCTGTGTGTGCGGATAGGGGACGACCATGCAAGAATACGAGGCACTGTCTTAGACGGCACGGAACATGGGACCCCCAATAGATATATAGGGCACCACCGAGTATACTGAATAAGGTGGCACAAAACTTACATCTCACCAGAAACTATGCTGTAGAGAGGAGAGTTTATTTACTACAATGCTCCCAACCAAACGTGATTTTTATTGCAAATGATTTGACTCGTGTTCCTGTTGGATCATCACCTATTAAACACCCAACCTACACTGCCTCTTGTGCTTAAGGGCAATATTCCACAGAGAATGAGTAGGCACTGTCCCAGCAAATCAGAGACCAGGACATTAAACAAACTGAAATCCATGAAGATCTATACTTACAATGTATGAAGTCATGCAGAAGATTACAAACTTGACACCTTAATGACTGAATTAGAAAACCTTTGCTGGGATATTGCAGGTCTGAGTGAGATTCACAGAAAAGAAGAAAAAAAATAAAGCATTTCAGCTCCAAGACAGCAACCACCTATTCTACTACAAAGCAAGGCAAAATGAAAGAGTTAGTTGTGTAGGATTTATTATTAAGAGAAATCCTGCAGACAACATTCTTAAATTCATTGGTGTATCTGACAAAGTAGCATAAACTATAAATAGCCTATGCAAAAAAAAAAAAAAAAAAAGACACCCTCAGAGTAATACAAGTAACATATATGCAACGACTTCTCAAAGCTCAGATGAAGAAACAGAAACATTCTATGACGACATCTCCCAGCATATGGAAGAAGAAGAAGAAAAGACCACAAGTACACTATACACATGGGAGGCTTCAATGCAAACGTTGGAAATGGAACTAGGAGAGTAACAAATTATATCGCTGAAGGACAAAAAACGGTGAAGCCATTAACTGCAGAGATAAGATGGTGAAAAGAGTTAAGAATTTTACAAAGAACTGCTGGTTCCTTGAAAGCAGTGATAAGAAACAGGGAAGTGAGCATGGAAGTGAAAAAGTTACTACATGACAGTATTGTGATACCAACTCTAACGTATGGAAGTGAAGCTTGGACGTTGTTGGAAGGACAAGTCAAGAGTGAAAACAGTGGAAATGAGTTATTTAAGAGGAGCCTGTGGAGTCACAAGGAGAGACAGGCTGACGAATGAGGATATAAAGGAGCGTTGTGGTGTGGATGTGGATGTGATATGAAGCGTTATGAGGAACACACTGAGGTGGTTTGGCCATGTGGAGAGGATGGAGGATGAAAGACTGACGAAGAGAGCGTATGCGAGTGAGGTGGAGGGGGGAAGAGGGAAGGGGAGGCCGAGGATGAGATGGAGGGATGGGGTGGAGAGGTATATGAGAGAGGGGGGTGTGAGCTGGGAGCTGGGCAGTGAAATGGCAGGGGACAGGACGACGTGGAGGCGATTTGTTTGTGGCCACCCCAAACGGGATTGAGGCGTCTGGCAATAGATAGATAGACTGTATACATCAAAGACAATACCATAGTACCAATAGCTGTGTTTTCAGTTGACACAAGTGAAATACCTGAGGTAACACCAGACGAAGTAAATATTTCTCTTAAATATATGAAAAGAGGACAGGCCCCAAGAGAAGATGGAATAGTAGTAGATCTACTGTTGAATGGAGGAATCGAAGTACAAACCGGGCTTGCCCTCTTATTTACTCAGTGTACAAAAAAAAAGAAATTTTCCCAAACTTGGTATTATGCAATAGTTACTTTACTTTCCAGAAAAGGAGGCCCAGAAGATCCTTGTAACACTCAATCCATTAGCTTAGTATTAATTAATTACAAACTCTTCACGAAAGTCCCAACAAATAGAATGACAACGAATCTGAAAGAAAACCAACCTCGTGAACAGTCAGGATTCCTAAGCGGGAATTCAACTACTAATCTACACACAATGATTCAGCAAACTGAGAAAACTACAGAGCATAATAAACCACTGTGCTTAGGTTTTGTTGATTATGAAAGGGCTTTCGACTTAGCCAAGCACATACCGTAGCAATTACAAATTCACTGGGAGAAGAAAGAATAAATGAGAAGTGTAAAACTGCTCGAAATCATATATATAGAGGGAACTGCTACAGTTAAATTAAATAAAGACTCGGAAAAAATTAAGTTTGAGAAGGGCGTGGGTATGGGAGATAGTTTCACCAAAATTATTTACAGCATGCCTAGAATATATTTTCAAAAAGCTCGACGGCGAAGACAAAGGAGTACCGGTTAACGTAGATGGAGAAAAACTAACCCACTTAAGATTTACAGATGACATTGTCCTAATCTCAGAAATAGCAGAGACATTGCAAGAAATGTTCAATGGCCTGAACAGAAAAAGTCTCAAAGTAGGGCTGATGATGATCCAGAGTAAAACTAATGTTTAATCCAAATACAGCAAAGAGCGTCATCAGAATAAGCGAAGAAATTCTATAAGATGTCAAGGAATACAATTACTTGGGACATATACTAAAACTAGCAAAAGACCATAACAGCGAAATAAAAAGACTATTTACAATTGGATGCAAATTCTCGGTAAACATTGATACATCATGAAAAGTAGCTTGCCGGTATGTCTGAAACAAAAAGTATGTAACGAATGTATAATTTCGGTGTAGTAGGGGTAGGCAGCCCCGCCCAGGGAAGTACAGCCAAGGTTACGGGAGACTCAAGGAATAGCCTGGATTCCATTTTCTCTTCTAGGCCTTGGTAGCTGGTTACACATCTTTCTGCCTCACACACCGGAGGGCACAGCTGCCCTCTACACAACACACACATCCACATTATATTACATTACCTTAAGCCAGCTATTCTCTCTCCAAAAAACACTGATCTTCTCATTACATATCATACCCATTCCACAACACATCCCTGTTCTCCCCCCCATAAAAAGAATCATGGGTGCTGCTATACTGGGAATCAGTGCGGTGGTTTCTCGGGTGACCACCACCGTCAGGGCTGGGTTGTCTGCACAGGGCCCTCCCGGTCGTCATCAAGCGACTCTGCTACCTCCAGTGTTGCGGCGCCCTAAATCTGCTCCTCAGTGCAATAAAATTTTCTTTTACAATATTAGGGGACTTCACTCCAACATCAACTCTGTTCAAAATTTCCTCCAGTTTGAATCCCCTGATCTGCTATTTCTGACAGAGACGCAAGTAAGCTCCACCTCTGATTTAGCTAGATTTAATTTTCCTGGTTATATCTTGATTCAATATTTCAGACTCAATGGAGGCGTTTGTTGCCTTGCTAAATCAGAAATTGCCCTGGAGAAGATTACTAAATTTAATTGTCTTTTTTTCGACTATTCCATACACAAAGTAAATTCTTTAGTAAAATTAAGTATTTCTGTTGTGTTTATCGTTCCCCAAATGCTCCTTTAGAGCCGAGTTTATTTGACGCTCTGTCTTCACAACTAAGTGTCCTCAACATTAATACTGCATCAGAAATTACTATTCTGGGTGATTTTAATGTCCATAATGTCGAATGGCTCACTTATTCACCCAGAACTGATGACTCTGGTCTTGAATGTGAACTATTTGCAGACTCATTTAATCTCACCCAGTTAGTCAGTCAACCCACCCGTATACCAGACAACCCCGATCAAAATCCCCACCTATTGGACTTGTTTCTAACAACCACTT
The DNA here is from genome assembly GCF_032717465.1 of Coenobita brevimanus. Classification (NCBI taxonomy): domain Eukaryota; kingdom Metazoa; phylum Arthropoda; class Malacostraca; order Decapoda; family Coenobitidae; genus Coenobita; species Coenobita brevimanus. The sequence goes on along the minus strand of NC_137028.1, from coordinate 27,130,622 downwards.
CAGATAATTATAATGTCTAAATGAAGTCCCCCCTTGGATCCTATGATCATTGTCTGATTCAAGCCACCAGTTTCACACCTACCACACCATCCTGCTCTGAACCTGTCGTGATGACTGAATGGCACTACGACAGGGCAGACTAGGAGGGACTTCAAAATTTTCTCATGGATGTTCCTTGGACCTCCTTTTTCTCCCATGATGCAAATTCCACATTGGGCCACATACAGGACTTCATTAAAGTCGGCATGGAAACGTTCATACCCCATCATAGTTACAGAAAAAGATGTAATTCTCCTAAATGGTTTGACCACAATTGTGCTAGAGTAACAGAACATAAAACAATAGCCCATAGCACTTATACAAGGACCAAAACCAAAGAAGCCTTTAACTATTATAAAAATATCAGAAACCATGCCAAAACTATTATCAATCTTCCTAAATCAAACTTTCTACATAGACAAGCTAACAAACTACTACACAATCCAAATGATAACAAAATATTCTGGTCAACCCTTAATTCATTCAAAACTAACTTCACTACCACGCCTTTCATTCCACCGTTACAGTCTCCCAGTGGAAATCTAGTAAGTGACCCACGTGGAAAAGCCAACCTTCTTGTTGACATTTTTTCAACAAACTCAACCCTAGGTTCAGAAAATCATAATATTCCTGTACTTGATTTTGATTCCCCTCAAATACCTCCTTTCATGATTCACACCAGATACGTACAAGCCGTATTACAGAATCTATCAGCAGACAAAGTCACTGGACCAGATGAAATTCCTTCAATAGTACTTAAAAATTGCTCCTCAGTGTTGGCTCCTGTATTAGCAAAATTTTTCCGCTTATGCATCCGTACATCAATTTTTTCAAGCCCCTTGGAAAGAATCAAATATCCATCCTGTTCCTAAAAAGGGGACAACTTCTGATCCATCAAACGATAGACCAATTGCAATAACTTCCGTTCTCGGTAAAGTTTTTGAGACACTAATTAACAAACACATACTCAAGCATCTAGAAATCAATAAACTGATCAATGATTGGCAGTATGGATTTAGAGAGGAACTTTCAACTGTAGATATTCTTTGCCTTCTTACCCATCAGATTAACAAAACAGTAGACCAACATTGTGATACACACACAATAGCACTTGATATTTCAAAAATATTTCAAAAGCATTTGACAGAGTATGGCACCAGGCCTTATTGTCTAAGATGTCACACTATGGCCTTGCATCACTGGTTCCTCTAATTTCTTCTTACCTTCATGGTAGAAAAATACGGGTCATGGTAGATGGAATTTATTCTCAGTTTCATTCCATAAATGCTGGCGTACCTCAGGGATCAGTTTTGGCGTCAACCCTCTTTCTCATTCATATGAATGACCTATCTGTCATGCACAACCCAATACACTCCTGTGCTGATGACTCGACCCTTCATAGTTCTTTCACATTTAGTACCTTCTTTACACAATTTGATATTATAAATTCCCAAATAAACACAGCAGTTTCTCTGAACCAGGATCTTTCTAAAATTAATCAATGGGGAAAAAAAAAATCTGGTCTCATTTAACCCGTCACGTCCCGAGGTTTTCTGCACCTCCGACATCCCCCAGTCCCGAGCTATTTTGGAAAAAATTTTTTTGGGCTAAAACTTCTGCTTTGGTTGAGAAACGAAGGAAAATCACCAAGAAAGGGCTTACCGTGGTCTATAAGTAGTCGGAACTGGTGAGGTCCCCCACGCCAGGTATCGTATTCTATCATTGACGTGTGAGGCGCTCACGTTTTCTGTGGTAGGGAATATTGGGAGAAACAACACACAACACCTCTATATTTATTGAATTTGAACTAATAAACAATAACTAGCAATATAATGGATTTCAGACACATATATATGAAAAATAAGCATTGTACCATCGCGCGAGCATTGCGAGTTAGGTCCGAGTCGTAACATGCTATATGCTAAGTTTCTTGTATCAGTCAACATATCATTTTTTCTACTTGTATACTTCTGTTTCAATGACATTTTACCAATTTCTACTGTTTGTAAATGTTTTCAGATGTTTTCATTCATTAAGATGACATGCAGCATAAGTTTAGCACACATCACCTTACTAAGCGCACTCGCTATGACTCGTATTTCAACATACCCAATTGTTTTATCACTTTCCTATTATTTTTCCCTTTACATAGAACCTTTCCTCCACCACTGTAAATGTTTTCAATTATTTACATTCATTGCGAGGGCATTTAGCGAAATGCTAGCACATATTCATGTAGCAAGCACAATCTCAAACACTCGTGTTTCATCTTCTACTTTATTTATTCACTCCAATTATACTTTCCCACTTACATTACACACGTTTACACCCCTATACTGCACTGTACATACTTACTGGCATTATTTATTCAAGTGAGTGTCAGAATATTGCATGAAAATACCCTCGCAATGTTTCGACCAACAAAATACTCAAACACTTATATACTAATTCTTCACATATATTACACACTTTCCCACTTGTACTGCCGCTTCCTGGGGGACGGGACTTCTTCATCACTGCTGGTGGTTTCCTCCTCCTCTGGCTGCACATAATCTTTATCAACAACCTCGTCGTCCAGTGGGGAATCACTGTCGCCTCTAAAGGAGTCCAGGGCAGCTTGAATTTCGACCTCTGAGAGACCTCTCGCAGCCATGTCTGAGCAGGACCGTTGCTACCAGGTGAGTGGACGAGCCGCTGGTTAGCGCGGGTCGCGCGGGGTCGGTGAGTGTCCCCGCCTGGTGGCAGGTAGGGGAAGGTCATGCGAGGATACGTACTGCAAATCAAGCGCGAAATTTGAAAATTGTCAAAATTATGCACTTTGCAATTGCGCGACGTACCGGTACGTCGCTGGGACTGGCAAATGCAAATCGTTGCAACGTACCCATACATCGACGGGACGGGGCAGGTTAATGCTCAGAAAACTAAATACATTAATTTCTCCAATAGAAAGAATCCCTCAGACTCACATAATTTTAAATGATGTCTGTATTCCCATATCCACTACAATTTATATCCTAGGTGTTACTCTAAACCCCAACCTAAGCTGGATAGCTTATGTTAAATCTCTTGCTAAAAATGCTTCTAAAAAACTGGGACTTATGTACAGAGTTCGTGAGTTCTTCACTGACGAGCTGGTGGCCACAATATACAAAAGTCATGTGTGTTCTCAGATGGAATACTGTTCACCACTGTGGAGTGGATGTGGAGTGGTTGCATTGAGGCAGTTGGACAAAATTCAAAATATAGACATTAAATTAATCAATAATCCTGCCATAACGCAGGACCTTCTTCCGTTACCAGTATGTAGAGATGTTGCTTCTTTAGCACTATTTTATCGATATTTTTACCATAAGTGCTCTAACGAACTGGCTTCAATTGTGCCTCCCCTTCACATTTTCTCCCGAAATGCTCAGGCAGCTGGGAGCGCCCATGAACTCACACTCACTCCCCCACAATACAGAACAATTGCTTATCAAAATCCATTTATCCCCAGAACTACTACTCTCTAGAATTCACTTCCTGGGAGTTGCTTCCCACATACATTTAATCCTCTCGATTTTAAATCCAATTGTTATAAGTATTTTATGAATGGAGGATGCCTTTAGGCACACACACACACACACACACACACACACATATATATATATATATATATATATATATATATATATATATATATATATATATCATTTCCTATGGTATCCCACGGGATGCATAGGGCCTCAATGAACTCTCTCCACCAATATTTGTCTCTTGCCATCTCCTTCAGGACCCACCAGCACCCCTCTCCTGCTTCTCTTTTCATTGTCCTCAACCAGGTTTCCCTCGGCCTACCTCTACCTCTTCTTCCTTTAGCAGTCCACTCTGCCACATCCTGTATTAAATGCCTTCTTTCCTGTATATGTGCCCCAGCCACTTGCAGCAAGACAGTCTCACATAATCATTAACTGGTTCCACTCTTGTAATATCCCTTACTCTTTCATTTGTAACTCTATCTTGCCACTTTACCCCAAGAATCCTTCTCAGTATTTTACTCTCAAATCCTAATACTTTCTGATCTGTTGCAATTATACTGTACCATGACTCATGCCCATAAATTAAAATTGGTCTAACCATGGACTTGTAAAATTTCACTTTATATATATATATATATATATATATATATATATATATATATATATATATATATATATATATATATATATATATCCCTTATTGGCATGCGTTTTTGAACCTATCTTGTATAACATACGTTGAGTGTAACAAACTCCTTTTTTGGAAATTCAAAACACAAGGTTGTAATCAATTTTTATTGGTTTTCTGGCCATGAAAAGAAAGAAAAACTCTTCTACTTTGCTGTTAATTACTTACTTTGGTAATTATGTAAAAAGAAAAATGTTTAATGGGTGACTAAAGACACTTAACAAAAAGTGCATTTTTTTTTTTTTTTGACATAACTGAACAAAAAATTTATTACTTGGCCAGTATGATGATTTAAGATCAGAGATTATATATGCTGCTTCTCAGGTCCCGTGGCCGTGTACTGTAAGTGGCGCACACTTCTGGCTCTGGAGGGTCACTGTGGGAAGACACCCTGAAAAGGGCTAAATTTTTTTTCATAAAAAATGGACATTTTCACTACACAAATTTTTATGACGTTATGGTTCCCTTTATATACACCCTAATGACTTTGTAAATTTCGTTTGACACTAAACTATGATTTTAAGACCCAAATGATGAGGACTGATACTTTATATGACGATAATATGACGATAATATAAGACACAATGTTTAGTTTTCTTTACTGACCTACATCCCCTCACAATCGGTACACAGGGTATAGCTGTGGCTGAGACACACTGAGAGGTCACACTTGATGCACTGGTGTTCACAAGAGTCTCTAGTTCTGTGTCTGACAGCAGTGTCTTTCCTTTTCCTTTTCCTTTTCCTTTTCCCTTTCCTTTCCTTTGTCCTTTTCCTTCCATATTTTCTTTATATTCACTTTAGTCTTCACTTTAGTCTTTCTTCCACTTTTATCTTACAGCCTTTATATAATATTAGTTATAATCTGCAAATAAAAGAAATAAGCATAAGGAAAAAGCAAATAAAATAATATAGTATATAAAGTATAATATAAAGTATAGTATATGTAGTATATATATAGTATATCTATAATATATAATGTAAATAATATATATAATATATAATAACATAAGAAACATAATATAAAAACAGTCATGCACATATATTTCCAAAAAAGGATTGTCACACTCCTATATTAGTTATACTTGTAGAGCATACGCTGAGTCCTAAATGAGTTAGACCTGCACAGCATACGATGAGTCTGATGGACTAAAAACACAAATAAATCCCACAATGGGAAAACAAGAGGGAGCACACTAACTTCACACAACAGGCCTAGGCAAACACTTCACATACCTGGACTGCCTGGCCAGCATCTTCAAAGGAAGACAAGGTACCACATGTTAAACAAAAACCAAATCCGGAAAGGGGGAACGTATGCCAATAAGGGATATATATATATATATATATATATATATATATATATATATATTAACCCGCTCCGTCCCGGCAACGTGAATTAACGCGGCAACATTGCAAGGTCCCTAATTTGCACAATTTTCAATTTTCACGAGTGAATTTTGGCACGTATATACGGGACACCTTCATCTATTCCTCTACAAGATGTCAAGCAGGAACAATGCCTTACACCGCATAACCTCTCCCCCCCCCCTGCACGCCATTGTCTCGGCAATTCACCTGTTACCAGTGACCTGGCCAATGAAGACATTCAGGGCCAGAGTGATTCCCCAATCGATGACAATGTGGAGGACAAAGTTTACATAGCATTAGAGGAAGAAACAGTCAAAAATGATGATCAGGTAATGTGGGAAAAAAAGGTCATGCATGGTGACTCTTGCATTAGAGAGTTGGACAGAAAAGGGATGAGAGTTTGCTGTTAGACGGGTGCTACGCACCCGTCGTAGAGGTCGAGGAATGCAAGCAGACAGTTCAGAGTAGCAGTGACCATTTTGAAGTAGCGATAGAAAAGAGATAAAGATGCAACAGTGTGGTGAAGAGACAGAGGTTAAAAGGGGTCAGTAAGAGGAGGAGAGTTAATGAGACGAAAAGCCTTTGACTCCACCCTATTGAGAAGAGCTGCATGTGAGGAACCTCCCCACACACGAGGGTTGTTCTCCACACAGGGGCTGATAAAACCCCTGTATAGAGTCAGCAATTGTGCAGGGGTAAAGAAGGAATGGAGTCGGCTTAGCACACCTAATCTCTTGAAAGTAGATTTTACAAGAGGTGTAATATGATCTTTCCAAGATAAGTCCCGAGTAAATGAAACCCCAGGCATGTTCAAGGATGATGCAGGATTAAGCTGAATATTATTACACAGTGTGTACACCTGTGGAAGATTTTGTCGGGTTGATAGGTGTAAGAACTGAGTCTTTGATGTATTAAAAACAACCAGATTATTTTTATCCCAGTCAGAGATACGAGCCATTCAGACATTAGGTGTGCCATAGCCTCATCCCTTGTTTGTTGAAGTAGCCTAACTGCTGAGATGGGCGTTGCAGGAACCGAATGGAAAGGTGAAGGGTGGAGTCATCAGGGTATTAGTGGATAGGGTTAGATGTACAGCTTAGAAGGTCATTGATGAATATAAGGAAGAGAGTTGGTGATAGAACAGAGCCCTGAGGAATACCACTGTTGATAGATCTAGGAGAAGAACGATGGTTGTCTACAACAGCAGCTAGAGAATGACCATAAAGGAAGCTATAGATGAAGGCATAGAAAGAAGGATAGAAAAGTGTAGGAGGGCAGTTTGGAAATAAAAGGTTTATGCCAGACTCAATCGAAAGCCTTTGAGATGTCAAGTGCAATGGCAAAGTTTCGTCAAAGTCCCGAAAGGAGGATGACTAGGAATCTGAAAGGTATGTGAGAAGATCGCCAGTCGAGTGTCCCTGATGGAACCCACATTGACGATCAGAAAGAAGCTTGTGATAGGAAAGTTGCTTTAAAAATTTTCTATTAAGAACTGACTCGAAAACTTTTGAGACACAGGATGTTAAAGCAAATGGATGATAGTTAGAGGGTTGGGAATGGTCACCCTTCTTTGGGACTGGCTGAATGAAAGCAAACTTCCAGCAAGAAGGAAAGGTACAAGTTGATATACAAAGACGAAAGAGCTTGCCTAAGCAGGGTGTAAGCACAGAAGCACAGTTCTTCCGAAAAACAGGAGGGACTCCATCGGGCCCATATGCCTTGTTAGTATTGAGGCCTGTAATGGCAGAAAATACATCAGCTGAAGAAGTTTTAATGTTGATCATGAGGAAGTCAGAAGGGGAAGTGATGGAGGAACAGCACCGGAATCGTCTAAGGTGGAATTGGAGGAGAAAGACTGAGCAAAGAGATCTGCTTTATCAGTAGAAGAAATTGCTACAGATCCATCAGAGTAGAAAAGAGGAGGGAAGGATGATGAGGTAATGTTGTCAGAAAGGTTTCTGGCAAGGTGTCAGAAGGAGCGGGAAGAATTCGAGTTGGAGAGTTGAGAGCATTTAGAATAGATGAAATTATTTTTAGCAAAGTGAAGAACAGACTTAGCACAATTCCAGGCAGACACGTAAAAAAGATGTGTTTCAGGGGTGGGTTGGCTCCGGTATCTTTTATAGGCCCTCTCCTTGTTGTAGACAGCATTAGAACAAGCATGATTTAACCAATGCTTTCTTGCATTAGTCCGAAGATATGAGAAAGTAATGTATGGTTCCATGCCCAAGAGAATAACCCCCATAATGCGCAAGGCACAGTCAGATAGCTCCCGGCCATGGAAGCAATATTCATACCAGGAAAAATCAAAGAAGTACTGTCTGAGGGCCTCCCAGTCTGCAGCTCCAAACTGTCACAGATGACGTTTCTTTGGAGGGTCCAGAGGCCGTCCAGAGTGATAGGACAGGTTAAGGTGATAAGGTTGTGATCGGAGGAGCCCAACCGAGAGAAACGATTAACAGTGTAAGCAGAAGGATTAGTTGAAAGGAAGAGGTTAAGTATTTTGGAGCTCTCTCCAAGGTGGTCAGGGATATGGTTCAGGTGCTGTACAAACTGCTCTAGGTCATTAAGGATAGAAAACGTGTAGGATTGTTCACCAGGTGGATCAGTGAAAGGAGAGGAGAGCCAAAGGTGGTGGTGAACGTTGAAATCTCCTAGAATGGAGATTTCAGAGAAAGGAGAAATGGATAGAATGTGTTCCATCGTAGAAGTAACATAGTCGATGAATTTTTGATAGTCAGTAGAATTGGGGATAAGTAAACAGCGCAGATATCTTTAGTCAGAGAATGACAGGAAAGCCGAAGCCAGAGAGTAGAGAAATCAGAAGAATCAAGTTCAGGAACACGAGAGCAAGATAAGTCCTTGCTTATATATACACATAAACCAACTTTGGCTTTGAAATGAGTATAAGGAAAGTAGGATACCGAAAATGGTTTGCTGTCAGTTGTGTCAGACAGCTGAGTCTCAGTTAGGAAAAGAAGGTGAGGTTTAGAGGAGGAGAGGTGGTGCTCAACAGAGCAAAAGTTAAAGGAAAGGCCACGAATGTTGCAGATTTGAAGAAGAAGTGAGTCATACAGTGATTCCAGGCAGCTCTAGTCATCGCCGGGAGAGGGGCGGAAGGTGGGGCATTTATGGTCCCCCCTCTGGAGACTCCAAGGCTAGGTATTTCAAAGCCATAATTTCTTTAGGAATATTGGAAAAGGAAGTGTAGTGTGTGCTGTGCATGTAGTTAGGTGTTGATAGAGAAACTTGTATTGGAGAGCATGCTGGCCTACTCTCTGTGTTAATGAGACACTGAAAAAGTTCAGCAAAGGGGGATGATCGGGAACTAGTCCCGAGGGCTGATGAAACGGGACCTCCAGCTCTCCCTGTCATCAGCTTTCCATCCACCTGGGAGTACTGCCCTCCTCTACTGGTGCTACAGTCTACTCCTCACAAATTGTATATATATATATATATATATATATATATATATATATAGAGAGAGAGAGAGAGAGAGAGAGAGAGAGACAGAGAGAGAGAGAGACAGAGACAGAGAGGTCGACGGACAGGTGGATAGATATATATCGCAGAGATTGATAGACAGATAGCTTGATAGATACAGATATGTAATCCAGCATGTAACATTCCATTACAGTACATAAACGTCTCCCAAACATTTCCAAATGGTGTTGTTTGTGAGAAAAACAATCAGTTTTACCCATTCTGTCTGGTTTATGCTGTCAGTAGGGGTAGTGCTTTTAGTGGGACTGCTGCTAGCAGACTGTTCTTAAACAGTTCCATCCATCTAGTCTGGCCCTACTCTGTTGAAGCAGTATTCTTGCCAGCTCCCTAGCATATGGTGGCACTCCATGACCAGGCTCATCCACACCTGAAGGGGTGCAGGGTATGAGGTGGCGATGGCCAACCTCCCCTATACTTTTCTCGTCCCTTTCCTCGAAAAGGCATCACAACCTTTTTCGTCTGGGCTCTGGCTTAGTAGTGTCTCAGGAAACATAAGGGTTATGGTGGTCTTCCATCCTCCCACATGCTCTCCTCCTCCCTACCCCTGAATAACCATTTCCAGCTGAGGTCTGGCTCAAAAGAGTATCGGAAGAAGCTGTGGATGAGGTGAATTTTGCTCTTCTTCTTTCTCATCCCTCTATGGGAAGTGGGAGAGGTGCAAGGGGTGAATCAGCCAATACACCCATCCTGGCTGACCTACGGTTTAGATGAGGGGAGTACTTACAATATTCTAACTACAGCTAGTCTGCCCATCTACAGTGGTTGCACATTATCTAGTCTGGTCTTATTGGGTAGTAGTACCTAAGCCTGCTCACCAGTACAAGGTAAAACTCCATGGGCAGTTTTATATATATATATATATATATATATATATATATATATATATATATATATATATATATATATATATATATATATATATATATATATATATATATATATATGGTACAATAAAAGCTCGATTAACCGGAATGAATGGGGATTCTTCCATTCTGGATTTGGAATATTCCGGATAACCGAATGTTACTCTTAGAAATTTTCTGGGAGGTCAAACAAATGAAACAGGACCAAACTTGGGACTTTACTCCATTTCATAAAGTAAATTATTCAGTATTAGATACAATACAGGTATGATACAGTACAGGTACACTACAATACACAAAAAAGACAGCAAGAGAAACTGTACAAGGTTGAACACAATCCACCAAACATTACCAAAAATTATTCAAAGTAAAACTTAGCAAATGTCACAGGCCAAAATAATTTCGAAAACTTAGCTGCAAACACTACTTTATCCTGTACCGTACATAACTAATCAAGAATTATAGGGGGATCATCAGGATCATGAGATGAGGATTCAGACAATGGAGAAGAAGAAGTGGATGGAACAAGGTCAGGAGCTGAAGAAGTGGAGGGAACTGGGTCAGGAGCTGTATAAGTGGAAGGAACTTGCGTTCTGGTTATATGGATGTGCCGATGCACTGGATGCCAATTAACTGAGCTTTTACTCTCTCTCTCTCTCTCTCTGTATATATATATATATATATATATATATATATATATATATATATATATATATATATATATATATATATATATATATAATATGCTACTTCCCCCAAGGAAAGGGAGGTAGCCGAGACAGGACGACACACTCCCACGTTACTCATTCGCTCAGACACATTCATTCGCATTTTAGCCCCAAAGGAGAGAAGGGACAGATCCTAACCGTACCACACCGCACGAGGGTCAACTGCGTAGAGCAAGCAGTGACATCCGCAGCAGGGCCCAACAGCAGAGCTGGTTTACCCCTGCAACATCGTAATGGACCCATCCCTTTACCCGCACCTGACCTGATCAACTGATCAGACAAATTGCGGGAGAATATCCCCCCAGGGCTGTGTCATCATTTATTCATTCACAAATTCTCTCCATTCATTTCTTTCATGCACAGCCACTCTTCCTTCCTCAACTGCCATCCCTCTTGCATTCAATGCTCTCTTCACACTGTCCATCCATCCTATTCGTGGTCTTCCTCTCAGCTTTACACCTCTCATATCAGGTCTAGTTATCTTTTTCACCAATCACTCATTATCCATTCTCTCCATATGCCCAAACCATCGCAACACCCTTTGCTCAACTCGATCAGCCATCTCTCGAACAGCTCCAGTTCTCCTTCGCACTTCATCATTTCTCACTCGATCCATACACGTCACTCCACACATACTCCTCAGACACCTCATCTCCATTACATTCAAACTTTTCCTCTCTGCTACACCCATATTCCATGTTTCAGCCCCATATAACGCAGTCGGTACCACAACACCCTCATACAACCTTCTCTTTACATCCATCCTAAGCAAACGACATCTACTGTAATCACTTTTTTCATTCCTCTCAGCACCTTTCCTACTTCATTCATTCTAAACTTCACTTCTGCATCTATTCTTCGAACCACAGCAACATGTGACCCTAAATACTTGAAACACTCTACCTCCTCAAGTAACTCACCATTCAAAACTGTATTATCCTCCTGCCATCTACCAACCTCGTACACTTCATCACTATACTCTTATTCTCATTTACTTTCAATTTCCTCCTTTCACACACTCTTTCAAACTCCTCTTCCAACTGTCTCATACTCTCCTCTGAATCAGCTACCAGTGCAGTATCATCCGCAAACAGCAGCTGCTTCAAAATCCACTCTCTACCATTGCCATTCTCCAGACTCAGACCTCCACGTAACACTCTTTATTCACCTCCCTTACAACATCATCCATATAGATATTAAACAACCAAGGCGACATCACACATCCCTGCCGCAGCCCCACTCTCACGGGAAACCAGTCACTCACAGTATTTCCCACTCTTACACACGCTCTACTTTTTACATTAAAAATTTCACTCCTTTTAGTAACCTACCATCAAGTCCATACAATCTTAAAACAGTCCACAAAGCCTCCCTATCAGTTCTCATACGCTTTCTCTAAATTCATCTAACGCCCAAAACACATCCTTACCTTTTGCTAAATACTTTTCACACACCTGTCTCACAGCAAACACCTGATCCATGCAACCCCTCCCTCTCCTAAAGCTACACTGCTCATCACCTATCACTCCCTCTGTACCCTCTCTAACTCTCTTAATTAACACTTTACCATACACCTTACCTACAATACTCAACAGACTTATACCCCTAAAGCTAGTATATTCATACATATCACCCTTACCTTTATACAACAGGACCACACAAGCACTTGCCCAGTCAAATGGCACCATACCTTGCACAAAGGACACATTCAACAATCTTACTAACCAGTCAACAATAATCGCTCCACCACTTTTCAGGCATTCCACAGCACACCCATCCATACCTGCAGCTTTCCCTGTTTTCCTTTACTACCTCCTGCACTTCCTCCATCGTGATCAAAGAATCATTCAACTCTCCCAAGATATTCATTACTTGCACCCTTCCATCTGCAACAATCTCAGCCTCCCTTTCCTCCTCTACATTTAACAATCTTTCAAAATACTCCACCCATCTCTTCCTAACTGCATCCATCTCAGTTAACATCCTTCCATCCTCTGCTTTTACTCGCTCTTCCAACCCAGACTCTCCCTTTTGCACCCTTTTCACCTCCTTCCAAAAAATTTCTTGTTCTGTTGAAAATTCTCAGTCAACCACCTACCCCACCTCTCATTTGCTGCCACTTTAGCATCACGCAGAGCCCTTCTTGCCCTATTCCTCTTTTCCTTTCACCTCTCATATGACACATCATCCTTCCTCTGCAGCCACACTTCATAGGCACGTCTCTTGTCAGCCACAGCCATACTTACTTCCTCACACCACCATTCACTTTCCTTTCTTACGCCACCACCCACTCGTCTCACACCACACACCTCTTCCGCATGCCCCACCACAGCACTCTTAACCCCTTCACCTCGGGGTTGATTTTGTGTTCCTTGCGTGTCCCTCGAGGATATTTGTGCTCTGACTGACTTTTTAAAAATATTTACCAAAAATCAGTTATTAGTCCTAGATTATTATAATTACATATGCCTATGGCACATACCTTCAGCTTTCTTCTGGGATGTTTGTTGAGCCTTCGTCGAGCACCGTAGGACTTATGGAGACTTCTGAATTTGGGTAACGAAGTCTCCACTTTACACTTCCCGACAACCCGTAATATGATTACCACAGCCTGATATTATCACTAGAAACACTATTCTATGATTTTCAAATAGTTTGGAATCCATACTCCAAAAAAAAAAAAAAAATGTGAAAGCAATGAAAAATACGAGCACGTACTAGCTTCCCACTTGCGCTCGTTCCCCGCTGGTATTCTGTCATTTATTATTCATAAAAACACTCGCACTTTATATTCCTATTACTTTATAACACTTAGATATATATGCAGTATTTATCCACAAGTTTCCTTCAGTAATAGTAGTTTATTGTCACCGCAGGCATACAATTTCTCTTTCAGTAAAATATGTAGAGTGCCAAGATTTCACTTTCACTGTCATAACTTCAAGTATTTGTAATCATATTCTTATATTACTAATTATTTACATTTCTATTTACATTTTCTATTGTATTTTCAATATTTACATTTCTATTTTACTTACACTATGTTATGCACTGTCACTTGCAGTAACTTATAAAACTATAATACACTTCCATCATATTTACATCCATTACTTTCACTTGCTATTTACACATTTTTTACACATTATTTACACATTATTTACATTCTCTGCTTGCACTTTTAGAACTGCTTCAGGCTGTGGTAATCAAAGAAGCAGGTAATGCAGAGAGGAACCTGGGCACTCAGCGCACTGCCAAGAGGTGCGTTTGTGCTCAGGTGTGCATCTGGTGGTATGTGCACACACCTGGCACCTGCTGGTCGCAGCCTTCATCTTCGTTGTGGCAGACATTTGCACCAGTCTGTGCCGATCCATGTACGCCCTCTGCTCAAGTCTATCAGGAAGTCTAACAGAATGGCGCCTTGGAGCTGCTGCTGTCACCCCAGCATATCTCTCAGGCAGCTGCTGAACACAAGTCCTGGCAAACAACCTCAGGGAGAAGAACTTGGGTGGCTTTACCTTCATTTTGTACAGGATGAAGGCATTCAGCATCGTCATGTCAATGAGATGCAGAAAAACTTTCCTGCACCACCTAGTATTCTTCCTGAGGCAGTCGATTTCTCCAATCATCATGTTGGACTTGTCCACCAGCCGCATGTTATTATAGTCGATGACAGCATCGGGTTTCATCACAGGTTCGCCTCTCCTACAGTCGACCTTCCCACTGTCTCTCAGCTCCCCTTTGTGTATGGTGGTGAGCATGTGCACGACCCTCTTGTCATGCCACCATATTGCCAGCATCTTCTCAGACTTGCATAGGTGCACGTCTCCTTGCTGCGAATTTCCTGCCTTTGGGAATTTGGGGAAGTTGGCACAATTTCTCTTCACAGTGCCGCAGGAGCCGATGCCGTGCTCTGAAAGGTATTTAGCAAATTTTGGTGCTGTATAGTAGTTGTCAGTATACAGCACATGATTCCCACCAAAGTACCTTTCAAGCAGCACTTTCACTACACAGCCTGAGAAGCCAAGGGGGTGTGTTCTGTCCAGATCGACAGTGCTGGCTGAATTGATGACAAAGTCAAGGATGTACCCCATCTTACAGTCGCACAGTACAAAGAACTTGATTCCAAAGCGATGGCGTTTGCTTGGAATGTACTGTACAAACCTAAGATGTCCTCTGAACAAAACCAAGGATTCGTCTATGACAACCTTCTGAAATGGATGGAAGACTGACATAAACTTATCCTTCATTCTGCTCAGAATCTCCCGGATCTTCCAGGGTGGGTCAGTCTGGGAAGGTACATCGTTGTTGGCAGAGTGCAGGTTTCCCATGATGTTCCGGAAGCGATCTCTGGCCATTTACTTATTGAAGGTGGGTGAGGGCAGTAAGGGCTCCATGGACCAGTATTCTTCCAACTCATGCTTCTTTGAATGTGGCATGAGAAGCATGAGGGCGAAGAACACATACAGCTCCTGCACTCCCAGCACGATCCACTGTTGCATCTTCGCTGCACTTGCACCACTTGCAGCACGTTGTGACTCATACCTGTTTGTCTCATCACATATGTGCTGCATGACTTCGTCATCCAGGAATGCCAAAAGGAAGTCCACACACTCAGCATCCTCGTCAAGAGTGAAGGCAGGCTGTATCCCTGAGGAATTCTCATCAAAATGGAGTTGTTCAGGGACGAAATCGGAACCTTCCATCCACACGAAGGCGTCCAGGATTCCCTATCATGGTGGTGTAGGGTGGATGAGGGTGGAGGGTAACTGTGAGGCAGACTGGGCTGTTTCAAGGTCACTCTTACTGACCCTAGGTTGCCGTGTAGCACTAGCAGCCCTTACTCTAGTTGCTACTCTACTTTTACGAGTCATGGATTTACCTCTTCCCCTACAGCCTGCCTTCACTGTAGGTGCTGGTGGAGACTCCAACGACAAAGACTCAGGAGAAAAGTCCGCTGAAGATGAGGAAGAAATTAGTGAAGTGGGGCTGGGGGAGCGGGGAGATGATTCACCTCGGTACTCATGGCGTGCTTGGTCACGCAGGGCTATTGTTCCGTGGCTAACCCGCCGCCTTTACACTGCCTTCCCAAATTCCTTCCCTTGCTGCACTAAGTGCTCCTTTCACTTGGAGCTAGGGATAACTTGGGACACTGAAGCACTCGTACTTGGAGTTTCTGTCACGATTTCCTCCCCAGGCTCATCACACGATTCACCCGAAGGATCAAAGTCACTATCCATCATTATCATAGATAATTCTGCCAGTTCACGTTCCACTGCTGAGTCACTTAGTCCTTTACTGCTTCCCACACGAGTTTTTCTAGGGGTAGAGGTCACAGGGCCCTTTGCAATGGGCGCAGAAGCGGCGGAAATGGAGGGGCTCGAGTGTGACATAGTTTCACCTCAGAGGATGACAAGGAACTGAATGACACGGCGTATATGGGAAGGCAAGGGTTGACAGTGTCAGTAGGGTGACAGCTGCTAATTTATATGCTATGAAATGATTGGTAGGAAATCTCGACAATACATAAAAAAATAGGTAGTTCCAGGTGAATGTAAATATCACTTAGGCTTCTCCCTTCCTTTCTTATATATGTTTTTATTGGAAGGGTGTGTGAAAGAAGGAAATTGAAAGTAAATGAGAATAAGAGTAAAGTGATGAAGTGTACGAGGTTGATAGATGGTAGGGGGATGAATATAGTTTTGAATGGTGAGTTGCTTGAGGAGGTAGATTGTTTTAAATATCTAGGGTCACATGTTGCTGTGGATGGAAGAATAGATGCAGAAGTGAAGTTTAGAATAAATGAAGTAGGAAAGGTGCTGGGAGGAATGAAAAAAGTGTTTAAATGTCGTTCGCTTAGAATGGATGTAAAGAGAAGGCTGTATGAGGGTGTTGTGGTACCGACTGCGTTATATGGGGCTGAAACATGGAATGTGGGTGTAGCAGAGAGGAAAAGTTTGAATGTAATGGAGATGAGATGTCTGAGGAGTATGTGTGGAGTGACGCGTATGGATCGAGTGCGAAATGATGAAGTGCGAAGGAGAACTGGAGTTGTTCGGGAGATGGCTGGTAGAGTTGAGCAGAGGGTGTTGCAATGGTTTGGGCATATGGAGAGAATGGATAATGAACGATTGGTGAAAAAGATAACGAGATCTGATGTGAGAGGAGTAAGGCTGAGAGGGAGACCACGAATAGGATGGATGGACAGTGTGAAGAGAGCGCTGGATGCGAGAGGGATGTCTGTTGAGCAAGGAAGAGTGGCTGTGCGTGACAGAAATAAATGGAGAGAAATTGTGAATGAATAAGTGATGACGCAGCCCTGAGGGGATATTCTCCCGCATTTGGTCTGATCAGCTAGTCAGGTCAGGTGCGGGTAAGGGGATGGGTCTGTTATGATGTGGCAGGGGTAAACCAGTTCTGCTGTCGGGCCCTGCTGCGGATGTCACTGATTGCATTGCGCAGTTGACCCTTGTGCGGTGTGATGCGGTGAGGATCTGTCCGTTCTCCCCTTTGGGGCTAAGATGCGAATGAATGTGTTTGAATGGATGAGTAAATGGAGAGTGAGTCGTCCTGTCTCGGCTACCTCCCTTTCCTTGGGGGAAGCAGCCTAGGTATATAGATAGATAGATAGATTACGAGAATAGATTATACAGCATATTTCAAGGGGAAATTACCGGGAGACATTAGCGAATGAGTGCACGTGAGGTGTTGTCAGGTTTTAATTAGCAAATTCCAGGTGTATGGCATTATCACTTACCTTATTTGTTTTTTGTATATATTCTTTTGTATAAGAATAGGGCATAGGGCTTATTTCAATGGATGAAATCAGTGGAAATTTCAGGGAAAGATTTGTTTAGTGCAGCGCGGGCGGGCAGGCGAGAGGAAAGGGTAATGGAGGGGAAGTAGGAAGGGGAGTCAAGAACGGAGAAAAAGGGCTAAATTATCAACAATGGATGGGAGTACAGATGACATTAGGAGCGCTGACTATTGTTGGATATTGGCAGCACTGATAGATGATACAAACCACCACTTGTAAGCCCGGGAGAATTCAAAATAACACAGAATCACAAAAGTGATGCCCCGCGGTATGATCCATTGTGCCTGAGCGTCACGAAAGTGACGCCCCACGGTTAAGGGGTTAAACAAGTGCCATTCCTCCTCCACACTGCCATTCTCCTGAT
Organism: Coenobita brevimanus; assembly: GCF_032717465.1. Lineage (NCBI taxonomy): Eukaryota > Metazoa > Arthropoda > Malacostraca > Decapoda > Coenobitidae > Coenobita > Coenobita brevimanus. Next base: position 27,112,736 of record NC_137028.1, on the reverse strand, counting down.
CTTTCACTGCGTTCCAATGGTCTTTCAATTTCTCCTGATACTCTGTCATTTTCTCTCTTTTATCTAACTCACTCACTTTCAAAACCTCCCTGCCACACATAACTCTCCTGGCTCTCACCCATCTCTTACCTACTCTCAGCTTTCCCTCCACCAGGTAGTTGTCAGGCATACCTCCACCCTCCCCTCTCAAAACTCACACATCCTGCAATCTTCCTATTACATTCCTGGACACAACCTCATAGTCCATCAATGCTCAATCAACAACCCTTCCACCCTCCTGTCCCACCCATGTATACTTATAAATATCTTTCTTCTCAAACATCTCTTGCTCAATGCACATCCCTATCATTCGTTCCCCATTTTCATTTCTTCCAGGCACACCATGCATAGCCAACTACACCTTCAACTGGTACATTTCCCACTCTAGCATTCAGATCCCCCACCATTACCACATTCACATTCATTCCAAAACTCTACAGACATCTACATCATTCCAGAAAGACTCTCTCTCTTCTTCATCCCTTTCACTAGCAAGCCCATATGCACTCACAAGTACCCACAACTCACGTTCAAATTTCAGTTTCACCCACATCAGTTTCGATGACACCTTCAATTCAATCACACAGTGCTGTACTTCCGGGCTCACTAACAAAGCCACACCTTCTCTTGCCCTTCCTCAATCAACACCTGACAATCTTCCATTCACACTTCCAAACTTAGACTCACATTTCCCTTTCATCTTTGTTTCACTCAAAGCTAACAAACTTTCTTCTCACAAAGATTCTCCCAATCTCCCCCCTTTTAGTCTCAATCGTACTACATCCACGCACATTCATAGACCCAATCTTCAGGGTACGGGGATAACTCAGTCCTCCATCCCGTACTATGGCCTGTCTCTTTTTAGGAACTAAAAAAACAGAGGAGGGGGCCCCTAGTCCCCTCACCCCGCCCCCTTTAGTCGCCTTTTACGACATGTAGAGAATACGGTGGCAGAATTCTTCCTTACACAGCCTGGCTGCTGAATAGTAGTACCACCCTATAGTGTGGCCAGACTGTGTCCCCCTCGCCACACTGGGGGACACAGTCTGTGTATATGTATCTATATATGTCCATCATCATCCAATTCTATGTTGCCACATGAGAAGCGTAGGAGCCCGGGGCTAGGCAAGTTGGTCCTGACATTTAAGATGAGAGTGACCAGCCTCACTCATCCCTGAGTGGCATTATTTGAGCAATGAACCCCAACCGCCCCTTGGATTAAAACCTTCACCGGCTCAATCTGATGGGAGCGCCTTAATTATCCACTAAACCATCAGGTGCCATAAATTGGTTATATGGTTACCACCCAGCATAGTAAATGATTCCCTGGTATACAGGAAACCATATGGCTTGTTCACTCGGTGTACAGTCACCCACAGGCAGAACAAAGAGGAAAGAATGAAGGAACGACAGACAGAAGAGGGAGTGTAAAGTCACTCGTAGGCAGAAGGATGAGGAAAGAATGAAGGAAAGAAAGACAGAAGAGGATGGAAGGAAAGAAGGATGGAGGAGACGAAAGGGCAGACACCTGAGAGCAGCACTACATCAAGTGAGTGGATGGTGAACTCCCCCAACTATCACAATAATATATATATATATATATATATATATATATATATATATATATATATATATATTTATATCAGTCACAACTCGATATATGATAGGCGTTATGTCAAGTGAAAACTCTTACGCATAACGGTTAATTATATAATGAGGTCGATATAATGGGTTCACTGGGGATAGTGAGGATGCCCTTAACCAGGGAACATTAAAAAAATAATAATAATAAAAATAATAATCTCTCTGCCCTGGTATCCCTCAATAGCAGCGTTCCATTAGGGGTAGCATACTTGACAGATGCAATTTCCAAGTCACAAGTTTCAGCATTTCACTTAAAAAAGCAATCATTTCACTTAATATCACACACTGCACTATTTGCTAAGCACATGCACTAATATTTAGCGATAGCAATGGTGCTTCAGCGGCCTTTCGTGCACGAAATAGAATGAAAGGCAGATGGTCACAGCAAATGTAAACACTGAGTGGCAGTCATGGCTCAATAAGCTGAGTAGGGGGCACCATCATCAACTGACTTGGAGGTTGTGTAACAACGATTGACACGATTTTGAAGTCATAAGTTTCAGTATTTCAAACTACGCATAATTATCATTTCACTTAATATTGCGTACTGCTTTATTTGTTACGCACTTCCACCTTTATTTTGCAATACCAATGGTGTTTCAGTGGCCTTTCACGCTCAGAATGGAACAAAAAGTAAAACAATCACAGCGAATGTAACCACTGGATGGCCATGTTGGCTCAGACAGCTGACTCCATTTGTGTACGTCACTGCATCCTCATGAGACTCTCGGAGGCGGCCGTTGTACTGATCGTTCTGGTGAAATCGTACCAATTTCTTATCGATATTCAGAAAAATTATTGTTGTAGTGCTTTATCACAGTCATACAAGAAGACGGCTCAGTCAGTGTTATTAGTATCTACCCTGCTGCATTTAATCAAGTCCTAGTCGCACGGCCACAGCCACGGCCACACTAGCCGAATGAGCTATCCCCACAACACGTAAATTACTGCGAGGTGAGTTTATAGTGAAGTGCTATTTACAGGCTACCCTGTACATACATACATACATACATATTTACGCATATATACAGATAGATAGATAGATAGATAGATAGACATAGATAATTGGATAAGTAAATAGACAGATGTCAGTATGATCATTCCTTAAAGCACCCTCACTAATATGGGGTTTGAACCCGCCTCGGCACCGGTGTGTTCGAGCCCCATACACATGAGAGTGCTTTACTGTACGATATTCAAACTGTTCTTAATATACTTATATAGGCGTTATATATACTGAATATATGTGTCTGTCTATATCTATCGATCTATCTATCTATCTACCTATCTATACATAACCCCCCTGGGGGTACGGTTTTTTTTTCAAGAATACTCCCCCAGTATCCCAGCTTGTCGTAAAAGGTGACTAAAAAAGTTGGCCGAGGGTTAGTGCTCCTCCCCGGAAAACAACTAACTAAAAAGACAAACAATAAGCCTCGGACCAGGACTGACCAAACGATGACGACCAAGGACCGGACAAAGGACATAGTAATTGGAACATGGAATGTATGGGGAGCGAATGATGAGGTGAAAGAGAGCGAGAGATTGTCCAGGTGCTTGAGGGTGTGAAAGTGGATGTATGTGGAATAACTGAAACTAAATGAAGAGGAGAAATTGTGAGAGAATGGGAATATGGATTGGGTATATGTGCAGGAGTACGTGAGAATGAGGGGGCAAAAGAAGGAGTATGTATAGCTGTGTGTAAAAGATGGAAGAAGAGCATAAGAGAGTATGGATCACTTGGCTCAAGGATTGTGTGGGTAAGATTGAAAGTTGGAATACAAATGTGGCCGACTGTGTGTGAGTATGCGCCAACGCAAGATCGTGCAAGCAGAGTGAGAGAAGTGTTTTGGACAAATGTGGAAGTGTGCGTGGAAAAGTTTGGAAGGAACGAGAGAGTGTTTTTGATCGATTATATGAATGGTAGAATAGGGAATGTGAAGGTGGATGGAATAGTTGGTGAGTGGGGTGTGCCTGGTGAGATAGATAAGAATGGTGTGGTTGTGCTGGGAGAGGGTTGGTGATGGCCAATACCCTCTTCAGGCAAAACATGATCCACAGGTATACATGGCGAGTAATGAGAAGGGTGGGTGGTGAACTGAATGAAAGGAAGACAATGATTGATTCTGTGTGTGTGGATGAAAGGATGCGAAAATGTGTAATGGATGCAAGAGCTTATAAAGGTTGGGGGAGTGGGCTTTCTGACCACTACTTGGTGGTGGCCAGAATCAAGATCCAAATAAGATGGAGAAATAGAAGAAGGGAACGACGGGAAAAAGGAGTATTTGTAAGGAGAGTTGAAAGGTTACAAGAGGATGAGAAAAAGGCAGAGTATAAGAGAGAAGTGGAGGAACGATTGGGTAAATATGAATTAGAGCAGGTGGGGGACGTGGAAGGTGCGTGCAGGATATTCGCAGAGGAAATATGTGCAGAATGTGATGTGGTGTGTGGGATGAAGAGAAGACGGAGGGGGGTGCAAGGAACAGCGTGGTGGAATGAAAAGGTGAGACAGGCTGTGGCACAAAAGAAAGAAAGCATACAATGAATGGATGAGAAATAGTGGCGTGGAAGTAGTTGTGAGGCGGAAGAGAGAGATATATGTAGAAAGAAAGAGAAAGGTGAAAAGATTAGTAATAGAGAGTAAGAAGAGAGTAGATGAGGAATTTGGAAGGAATTAGAGTGTAAAGTGGAGGGACTGTACGAAAATGTTCTGGAAAGAGATGAAAAGAGTAAGATAGGGTGAGAGTGAAGGTAACAGGGGAGTGAGAGATAAAAATGGTAGATTAATAGAGAAGGGAGAAAAAGTGAGCAGATGGAGAGAACACTTTAAGGAATTGTTGAACATAAAGGATGGAAGTAATGCGAGTATAAGTGGCTGGGGAATGACTGGGAGCAGGAGGGAGGTGAGAAGACAGGAAGAAATCAGTAGGATAGAAGTTGTGGAAGCAATGAAGAAAGTTAAATTGGGGAAAACCCCAGGAATTGATGGAGTGTGTAGTGAAATGCTGAAGCATGGGGGAGAGATAGTAATAGAATGGATGTGGAAAATGTGCAGATTGCCCTGGGAGGATGGTAGAGTCCTGGAGGATTGGAAGTCAGGTATAATTATTCCCTTGTACGAAGGAAAAGGGGAAAAAGAAATGTGTGGTAATCATAGGGGCATTTGTGTTCTTAGTATAATAGGAAAAGTGTATGGTAGGATACTTATTGACAGAGTTAGAGAAAGAACAGAGGAATTAGTTGGAGAAGAACAGGGAGGCTTTAGGAAGGGAAGAGGTTGTGTAGATCAGATATTCATTCTTAGGTCTTTAGTGGAAAAGTTCCTAGAGAAGGGAAAGAAGTTGTCTGCGGCTTTCATGGATTTGGAGAAAGCATATGACAGGGTGGGTAGACAAGGATTGTGGAAAGTATTAAGAATATATGGAGTAGATGGGAAGTTGTTGAATTCTGTGAACAGTAAGTATGATGGTGCTAAGGCTGCAGTGCGTGTGGGTGGTGAACTGAGTGAATTTTTCTCTTTGAAGGTTGGGTTGAAACAGGGATGTGTCATGCCTCCATGGCTGTTCAATCTGTACATGGATGGGGTAATAAAAGAGGTACAAGGAAGGGTAGTGGATGTTGGAGTGGCCCCGGTGAGAGAGGGTAGTGTTTGGAAACTCCCTGTACTGTTGTTTGCAGTTGATTCTGTGTTGTTGAGTGAAGACGAAGGAGGGCTGCAAGGCTTGGTGAATGAGTTTGGGAGAGTGTGTAAGAATCGGAATCTAACGATGAATGTAGAGAAGAGTAAAGTGATGGTCTTTGAGAGAGGTGAAGTCAGTGAATGTACCTCGAGGTTGGATGGTGAGAAATTGGAAAATGTGAGTACGTTTAAGTACTTGGGTAGTGTGATGAGTAAGGATGGAGGTTTGGAGGGTGAAGTGCTTGAAAGGGTACAGCAGGGAAGAAAGTTTGCTGGTTCCTTGAAAGCAGTGATAAGAAACAGGGAAATGAGCATGGAAGTGAAAAAGTTGCTACATGACAGTATTGTGATACCAACTCTAACGTATTGAAGTGAAGCTTGGACGTTGCTGGAAGGACACAAGTCAAGAGTGAGAGCAGTGGAAACGAGTTATTTAAGAGGAGCCTGTAGAGTCACATGGAGAGACAGGCTGATAAATGAGGATATAAAGGAGCCTTGTGGTGTGGATGTGGATTTGATAGGAAGCGTTATGAGGAATACACTGAGGTGGTTTGGCCATGTGAAGAGGATGAAGGGTGAAAGACTGACGAAGAGAGTGTATGTGAGTGAGGTGGAGGGGGGAAGAGGGAGGGGGAGGCCGAGGATGAGATGGAGGGGTGGGGTGGATAGGTATATGAGCGAGAGGGGTGTGAGTTGGGAGCACGGCAGTGAAATTTGAGGGGGACAGGGCGACGTGGAAGCGATTTGTTTGTGCCCACCCCGAACGGGATTGAGGCATCTGGCGATATATATATATATATATATATATATATATATATATATATATATATATATATATATATATATATATATATATATGTGTGTGTGTGTGTGTGTGTGTGTGTGTGTGTGTGTGTGTGTGTGTGTGTGTGTGTGTGTGTGTTTACAGAGAGAGAGAGAGAGAGAGAGAGATGTGGGGGGGGGATCAATATTTTCGTGAACCCCTGGGCTATTGGTCGCTCACAACTTGACTTTATTACATCTGGTCTCTGGGGAGGGAATGTCCGGGGCTGATAGGACCAGGAGACGGTGGGAAGGGGATAGGCGGAGGGCAGGATGAGGGAAAGAAGTTCTGTAGGTAAGTAGGAGGGAGGGAGAGGAAAGAGGAGGCAAAAGAAGAGAGAATGGGGAATGTAAGCGAGGTAAAAGAGTTGGAGGTATGCGGTAGAGGGTTTTGGCCAGGAGAAACGCCGAAGATAAGGAGGAGCGAAAGAGGAAAGTGAACATTGGCAGGGAGAACCAAAAGAGAGGGGGAAGGGAAGCAGAAAAGAAGAAAGGGTGTAAGAGAAGCAAAGTTTAGGAAGAAAGGGACAAGGAAATACAACCTACAAAATCTGCTGAGAACATTCATCTTCAATAATAAATCGCTACGTGTCAGTCATAGAGTAAAATACCGAACACTAACATTCGTAGGAAAAAACTGTGGTTGAAGCTTCACTTAGTGGTATGGACTCTTATCAATCAGATCATCTTTTCTCCACAACAGCTACATAACATCATGCAACATCAGGTGTTAATATCCAATAATGGTAGAAGAAAAATAAAGAGAAGAGAAACTGAAAGATGTCCAGGGCAGAGAGAGAGAGAGAGAGAGAGTATAGATGGAAGGGGAAAAACGGCAAGAAATAAAGGGAAATGGAACAAGCAATGGGAAGGGTACCGGGAATTTCAGAGGAAAGGAAAAGAAAAAAAAGTTAAACCGAGAGGCAGGAACAGAGTGGAGAAAGAGGGCGGGAAGAAAGGAAAATGGTGAAATGGAAGGAAGGAAACAGGCATTAGAAGACGTGTAAAAAGAATGTTTTGCTATTAAATACGAATGAGGAGCAAGGAGTGGGGCTCAGGGGCAGGGGAGAGAGAAACTGAGGAGAGCAGGGAGACCAGCAAAACGGGCTTTAGGAATGGAAAGAAGAGTGTGAAATTCAATGGACCGTATTCATGTGGGTTTACGAGATATTCTACCACAACGTCCTTGATTGGTTATTAACTTGTTCATTACTTAAAACCTTTTTATAAACAGTTTTTGGATCAATAGAATTTATGCATTTATTAATCCATCGATTAGGTTTCTACTTGACAGGAAAAAGTGCTAAGGAAACTTCTGAGCTGACGAGATTATCAAACGAAAGGAGAGAGAGAGAGAGAGAGAGAGAGAGAGAGAGAGAGAGAGAGCAGGTTAAATGGAAGTTATGAAAAAGCAAAAAGAATAAAAAACAACAAAGAACAGCTTTGACAGTATAACTCACTCCAACAATATAGCAAGGGGAAAACGATAACTGTTTGCTGGAGGCGAGGGGGGGACGACCTCTGAAACAGCAGGAGGTCAACCCCACTCCTTAATCTCGTGTTCCTAGAACAAAGAAATGGTGTTCTCCCACCCGAGGGTTCCCTGCCCGTGGGAGTGGGGACTGGGAAGCTGCATCCAGCCTAAAATATGTTAAGGATGCAGGCATACCCGTGCATAGAATTTCGAGTTCTTGGGATTTGTAGGTAAAAAAATGAAAAGAAAAAAAACAAAACGGGCATAATGGCTTTGCCCGGGATTCTTCGGGACCGCATCGCCGTGGGTATGGCCTGTTGGGGTCCCAACCTTCATAACACCTGGCCTGAGTGAAGGTGTACCATTTCACAGAATGTCGCGTTCCTAGCCATATATATATATATATATATATATATATATATATATATATATATATATATATATATATATATATATATATATATATATATATATGGCCATGCATAATAGCTCTAGCTAGGACCCATGAGGATTGTGCTCCCATATGGGTGGCCATTAGGGGTCCCACCTTGCTTAAATATTGGCCTGAGTGAAGGTCTTCCACTGTGCCAAATTTTGTGTCCCAGGATAAAACACAAAGGCCATGCATAACACCTGCTGCCGGGACCCCTGGGGGCTGCCACCTTCCCCTCCCTTCCGTGGATGGGGTTCCATTCTGCATATAACCTTGGCTGAGGGCAGGTTTATCAATATGCAAAATTTTGCTTTTATAACGCCGCCTCTCCAGTAAGGTAGGGACCACATCCTTCTGAATGGAATAGTGACTCACTAAGTGATTGACTGAGTGACGCAGTTAGGGACAAGAATTATAACTAGCCACCACCGTGGGAGAACACACACACACACACACACACACACACACACACACACACACACACACAAACGAGGAAAGTAGGGTGCTGAGAAGATGGAAATATATACGATACGAATTAAGAGAGGAGTGTGAGGTGGAGGGAAAGAAGCAAAAGGACGGACGGTGTAGGGTAGGTAAAGACGAAGAAACTGACGACAGAAGGCGTTATACAGAGATGGAGACGAAGGAGAACGTAAGTAAACGTATCTAGCAGTGCATCTATGCATGTGTATTCTTTATCCGTTCATTTGTGTCTCTTGCCTGACACTGCATTCTGTGAAGGGATGTCTAACTGAAAGTATCTCCAGGCACTTCTGTCCTTCCCGGCTCAATAATTACCCCCTCTTACCACGACAGACTTGCCAATCCCGATTACAGCCCGGTAATCCTACATCTCCCTTTTCTATCTTGTTTTCTGTCTCACCTATCATACTTTTTCTTAGTAACTCACTCTAGGTAAGAAGTACTGCAGAATAAGTAACAATATGGAAACATGTTTTCTGGGGGTGCTGTTTGATCAGAGGAGAGTAGAGCTAAAGTAAAGTAATAAGATAAAAGGGGAAGAAAGAGGAGAAACTGGAGAATATCAGCTGAGTTGAATATGGAATAATATGGAAGAGGATCTAAATCAATGAGCGCGTAGTATTGAAAGAAGAAGTGGATATGAGAAGGCGAGTAAAGATATGAGGATAAACACGAGGATATTAACTGAACTGGAGCAAGCGAAACCAAGGGACTCGAGAAATAAGTGGAAAATCGTACCAAGATCAAGACAGCCAATATACCTGCCTCTTACCTTTATTAGTACAATTAATCATAAAAAAAGCATCATTTTCCACTGTGGCATTGCCAAATTATGTCAATTCCTTGGCGAGTATACCTTCCACGTGGATCTACATACTTCGCCAGTTCCTACTCTACCTCGATGGCTACTACGTGGACAATTGGAACACTTCATCCAGCTCGTCCTATTTAACGAGCAGCGGAACAGAATCAGAGAACAACAGAAAAAAAGAATGTCATACCAACAGGACACGAGGGGACTCAGTCACACACATTTCACTTTAGAAAGTCACATTTTCTAATACACACACAAGTCGTTATCTAATGGAGGCTTAACTAGTGTATTCACTTGAACACCGTGATTCTTAAGGTGTAAGAACGTCAGTGCTCGTCGAGATCAGCATACTTCCACAAGAAAATATCCAAAAGACACCAACAACCTCAGTGGTCACATATCGTCGAGTTCAGGCAACGAGTCTAGTGGTGGCGATATACATGGATTATTACAAACCGGACGACTCGGGCCTATTTCAACACCTTCATCTGCAAGCATTTGTGGGAACTGTCTCCCACAGCCTGATCTAACACCAGACACTGATTCTTACGCACTTACCATGGAATCTGTCCCCACACAGAAGAGTCATTACTGAGTTCTTCCACTAGTGAACACTGGGCAAGACGAGAGATCCTGAAACCAACGCATATAACCCACACTACACTGTCCCTCAGGTTGTTCATGCTGTCTTCATAAGCCAGTCAGACAACATTTGTACTTTCGCACTATTCACTGTCCCTCAGATATCACTAGCTTCCCCCATCAGCCCTTACACGTTATTCAGGCAGTAAGCCAAACAGTACTACCCGCCCACATACTTTATAATTATATACTAGACGTTTTCTACGGCCGGACTTAAGGGAGCGGACATTTAACGTCAAATAGACATTAGTGTTTGGGTAGGACATCAGCAGGAAATTTCATATAACCATTGACCGTCTTACATCCCACTGTGCATTCGTGTGATAAAATTTGAGGGCATGTTTCCATTCTCACTATTCACAAACTAATATTTAAGAAATTAGAAGGAACATATGGAACGGATAGAAACAAACACCGGAATCTCGGGAATTGGAGAAAAATTAAGATGACGTAGGAGCCAAAGGGAGGAGAGGGTTAAAGGATGTGAGAACGAGCTGACGGGAGAGGAGAAGAGAGAGAGAGAGAGAGAGAGAGAGAGAGAGAGAGAGAGAGTAGGAGAGCAGAGGAGGGGAAAAGAGAGGGAAAAGTGGTAGGAGTGAAAGGAAGGAGGTAATGGAGAGGAAACGGAATAAACAGAAGATGGGGCGAGGGAAGGAGGAAAGAATGGGAGGAGAAAAGGATAGACAGAAGGACAAAAAGGATCTACTTCAAAGTCTCTCAATAAAGTTATAAGTCTTAACTCTCCTCACCTCAGAATCTTCCCTTTACTCTTGTCTTTTCTGTTCCTTTCAGCACTTCATTTTCACTCTTCTAGTCATTCTTCCTTTTCGCCTCTTCCCTCTTTTAGCACTCATAAAAAAATAATTAATAAAAATAAGTAAATAAATAATTAAAATGTTCAGGTCACCACCACGCTTTCATCCTCATAGCCAACGAATCATTCTGCTTCCTCATAACAGTCCTCTTCTCCTTCTCCTTTCCGTCCTTCCCTCATTCTCTTTCTTCTCCTCATTCTCCTCCTCTTCCTCCTTGAACTCTCTTATCCTTCAGTCTTTCACTTCCCCTTCTCCCTTCCCAATATTCCTTGTCCTTCTCATTCCCTTTCGTTTCCTCTTCTCCCTATCCTTTTCTTCTTCTTCTCATCCTCCTCATAATCTCCTTCGCCTTCCAATGACAGCATAGTTTTAGTTGCCGTATTTGCCCTTGCCTTAGCCAAATTCTCGTGTTGGATTTTTTTTACCTCTTCAGAAATTTATCACCAACTGCCTGTCACTTCCATCTGCCAGACATACTGAATAGGCACGCAGCGAGGAACGGAACCCCATTACTGCAAAGCCGTCTTTTATGATTAATTCTTACCATCAGCGGACAATTTTTGATGCTGAAGAGAGAGAGGGACTTTAATGCGATGGCACTGAATAAACAAGCGCAGGGATCCAGATTTCTCCCAACTCCTTCCTTGTCTTCGGAAAGGCAGATGATGGATAGCAGGAGTCAGGCAACCTCAGTCTGTAGTCCAGTGGGTTGAAGTCAGAAGTCCTCAGGTCTTACGAACAACAACAGCAACGTTTATTCACCTTTGGATTAACCTTCCTTGAAGTTGTAAAAAATATTAATTCTTTTAGTGTGATGATTCTCTCTCTCTCTCTCTCTCTCTCTCTCTCTCTCTCGTCTTGTCATTTGAGTCTTATTTAACTTACCGGAATCACCCACAAATTGAAGGAGTTAAAGGATTTCAAGATATCTGGGGAGTGGACGAGTTATCATCTGCCTTACTTTTCGTAATTAATTCATTGAAGTTCTCCAGTAAAGACTCCCTACCAAAATTTTATCTATTAAAACTAATGGAGATATGCTCAGGTGTACTGATATTAACTAGCTTTCGTGATGTAGACAGTGAGCTCTAAAAAAAAAAAAAAATGAAAGCCGATGACTAGTTTTCCTTGTGCGTTCTGCTTCCACTTCCATACAAGCTACAAGGGTACACCGGACGGCTTCAAGACACATTCGCAAACATTTATTCTGCAACACATCCAATCCCTTCAGCTTGGCATCGGATGCCGAGCCATACACCTGTGTGCCATAGTCTAGCTTCCATCGAATAAGGGACTTATACACCATTAATAAAGATTTTCCGTCAGCACCCCAGGTAGTACCCCATAGGTACTTGAGGACATTTACAGATTTATCACAATGAGCAAGCAAATTATTAACATGAATTTTGAAGTTCAAACGATGATCAAAATGAATTCCCAGAAACTTTACAGAATTTTGAAAAGGTATCCCCTGATTATCCAAAGTTAAGCACAAATTAGGTACGTTAGGATTAGTGAAGACTACAGCGGCACACTTATGGACGGAAAACTTAAATCCCCACTATAAGGCCTATTCGTGGACGGAGTCAAGGGCTGCTTGAATTCGCCCAGCTGAAAATTGTGCATTATGGGAAGAGTGCCATATTGCACAATCGTCAGCGTAGAGCAAGTATATAAGATTCCTCGGGATGGGAGCTGATGACAGAATATCATTGATCATAATGCTAAATAAAGCAGGACTAAGCACACTTCCCTGCAGCACCCAGTTTTCCTGGATAAATATATCCGATGTTACGTTACGGGGCAGTTTGACAGAGAAAGTCCTGTCCTTTCAGAAATTTGAAATAAAAATAGGCAAATTTCCTCTTAAATCATAAGCATAGAGCTTCATTAGTATACCGTGTCGCCATGTCATGTCATAGGCTTTATGGATGTCCAAGAACACACCTATCATGAATTCTTTATTGGCAAATGCCTCTGCAATACAATGCTCCAAATTCATTAAATGATCTAGTGAACTTCTGTATTTGCGGAAGCCACATTGTTGATCATTTAACAAATTCTTCGACTCTAAAACAAAAACAAGCCTATTGTTTACCATTCGTTTCATGACCTTACATAGACAAGAAGTCAACACAATAGGACGAAATGAAGTGGGATTCATAAGACGACCAGCCTCTTTGGGTATTGGTATGACGTGCGCAAAGTGCCATGAGTTTGGGAACGTTCAAGACGCCCAAATCTCATTGTACAATGCTAACATCTTAATCAGGTTGTCCTGATTAAGATGCTGGATCATACTGTACATGATGGTGGCTGGTCCAGGGCTGGTGTCTTTACAGGATTTAAAGGCAAGGAGCAGTTCATCTAGCATAAACTCTTGGTTGTACGGGGAGTTTACGTCTTCTGTGGCAAAGTCTATTAACTGTAGCTCAGCCGTGCGTTTATGATGTTGAAAACGCGGATCATAATTGGCTGAGCTACTTACATGAGAAAAACTCCTGGCGAGGATGTTAGCAACGTCTACGGGCTCGTCATAAATGGTGTTGTTTACCTGCAGGGTTGTGACAGGGAAGTATGAGCCTTTATCATTTAATAACCTTATAGTGGACCAGACTTTACTTAATGGTGTTGTACGAGTCACCATGGACACAAAGGACCGCCAGGAGTCACGTTTGGCCCTTCTTATTATTCTCTTTGCCTCAGCCCGTGCCTGTTTGTATGCAATAAAATTTTCCTCAGTGAGCTGACTGTCAAAAATCCTGTATCTCCTATTGCGTTTCCTTTATGCTTGTCGGCAATCAGGCGTCCACCAATGTGCTCTATGCTTCACGTGAACTGTAGAAGTCTTGGGAATAGCAACCTCAGCTGCTTGTAATATGGAATTAGTTACATTTTCGACCTTAACATCTATGGTCTGCCCAGATATATCTAAATTGGCGATCCTTGAGAAGGATCCCCAGTCTGCTTTCTTATAGTTAAATTTTGGAGGTGGAGGGTCCGAAACAATGTCGCGTGTATAAGAAAGACAGATGGGTAAATGATTACTTCCCAAGGTATCGTCACAAGGGTCCCACGTGAAATCTTGATGTATACCAGGGGAGGCCAGAGATAAGTCAGTGGCCGAAAAGTTACCAGTACGATCATCTACAAAAGTTTACTCTACCATCGTTCAGAAGACAGAGGTTGGACTGTAGTATTAGGTCGCCTACTTGCTCCCCAAGATCATCAATCTTCAAGCTACCCCATTGATAGTGATGGGCGTTAAAATCGCCCAACACTAAGTTATTTCCAGGAAAATGTTCAAATAGTGAATTTAAAGCATCACTATCACTGAAGCCATGTGGATGACAGTACAGAGAGCAAATAGACAGATATGTGTTATTAAATTTTACTCTGCACGCGACAGCTTCCACAGTAGAATTTAGAATCACTTTCGTTTGTGGGTGTGATTTGTGTAAATGGCAACTCCGTGACCTTCATATCTTCTATACGAGTGGTAGTGTTTTAACTGTGGAGGATCAGGATGATCCTCCAGGCATGCCTCCTGTAAACAAACAATGTCTGGCCTGTGTAGTGAAAGGAAGATAGTTATATTGTGTAATTTATTCCTAAGACCCCTACAATTCCACTGTAACACAGTGAATGCTGAGGTTTAAGATTTACGTTGAGGGCCTGTGTGCTTGGTCTTTTTTTACCGCCCACCAGCAGGCGAACGAATACCGGGGGACCTATCTCGGTGCTTGCTCATGGAAACCTCCATATTCTCATCAATAACAAGGCTCCCAGACTCCACCGAGGAAGAGCTATTCTTTCTCTCCCTCGCTGGACGAGGAGCAGGAAGGACATGAGGACGTGACTGTTTAGTGAGGGTGGTCAGATTAATCTTATCAGACTTGTCGGACTTCGATTTTGGCCGCACCGACTGCGAAGGAGCAGTGGCAGCCTTAGAGTATGAAGTAGCGACAGGGATGTCTGTCAGAGAGTTGGAGCGTACAGGAGGCTTAGACTGAGAGGTAGGACGTGGGGCATGAGGAGCGAATGTAAGGTCAGTCTGCATTTCCACGGTGCACATCACGGGACGGGACACAACCGCCGATGCATAGGAGATATTAGGCTTGGGGGTTGCATGCAACTCCTTTACCTTCCTCCTTGCATCGTAAAAAGAAATGCCTCAGTTGCCTTCACTGTGCAGACTTCTTTCTCCTCCTTCCACTTGGGAGAAACCCTCGAGGAAGTGGAGTGAGCACCCTGACAGTGGAAGCAACATTCAGTCTCTGATGTACAGCGGTCAGCAGAATGTCCTACAGTCGCGCACTTGCCACATAGTACGTTTGAAGCTCGACAAGCCATTTCATGATGTCCATAGAGCTGACATTTTCCACAACGAAGGGGATTGGGAATGTAAGGTCGTACATTAATAATTTCATATCCTACTTTCACATTAGTAGGAAGAGATACTTTGCCAAAAGTCAAAACTACTGTGGCTGTCTTCATCCTTATGCCTTCCTGGAAACGGGTTATGAATCGGGCCTCAATTACATCTTGCTGAGCAAGTTCACGGATGATGTCGTCCTCGTTCATTACCATGAGGTCCCTGCAGGTGATAACACCTTTACAGGAATTCATGGAGTGAGGGATCGTCGCCACAACATCATAACAATGGAATTTACTCAACATCATCAAATCTTTTATCTGGCGCACATTTACAGTCTTTACTAGAAGGTCCCCACTATCAAGTTTTTTCACCTGTTCCACCTCACCGGCACACCCATCAATCACCTTCTTGATAATGAAGGGATTGAGGCTGGACAGGGGAGTGGAACTAACCACATGAAGCAACATGAAGGAGGCGTTGTTGACATTTATGTCTGGCGGGGTGCGCGTCTGGGGCCGTTCAGGCTGGGATAGGTCTGTCCATGGTTCAGTCAGGGGTCGGCAGGGGTTGCCTCCCGCCATGATGGGGGAGGAGGCAGTAGGGGCGTCCGTCATAGTACCACTCCCCCCTAGAGGGGGAAGTGGGAAGAAGGCGAGAAGACAAGCAAAGAACGAATAACCCTGGGCAGAACACCTATGTCTGAGGTTGCCCTCTCAAACCACTCCAGGGAGGCCCGACCGTGTCAGTTCACGCCCCAGAGCGATCAGTGGGGGGGACCCTCCGTGGGCGATAAGCAAAGGTAAACTCAGAAACAGACACAAACACCTATTGTATCTCTAAATAGGGAGGGGAGGAAAATGAATACTAGCTATCCTAACTTTATTGAAAAACGCCCTAGTGGCGAACAAAAGAAAAAGCTAATGCCGGTGAGGAAACCCTGCAGCTAGAGAAGAGTTCAGCACACGTCAGCTCTCTCCGCAACCATTCATGAAAGTCCCCTACATACTGCATGTTTCCTCATTTTTTAAAACCTGTTTCCACTGAGGACATGATGGTTGGGTGATTGTCCTTACTATCCTATCCTGACATCGATTCATAACACGTACAACATTATCATAGTCTCAGTTATAGAATGTGGCCTCTAAGGAATTATATCTGTTGTTTGCCTTCCGTTGGGATTGTTTATACAGAACTGACTGACTGGACGGCACATATAAGTAAGAACACGTGGGGGAACACCGAGATAAAAGCTGCTGAATTGATAAAATAACGCAAGATGAAACAAGTGGAAGGAGAGTCAGCGAGAGAGAGATATTGTAACTAGAAAGACAATAGCAGGAGGCCTGTTCGAACTATGGCAGCTTAGCAGAACGAGAGAGAGAGAGAGAGAGAGAGAGAGAGAGAGTCATCACAGAAGCGGTTAAAGAGGCAAAGAGACAAGGGTGTCACAAGAGAGCGGTAAGGATGAGAGATGGGGGATGGAGGAGGAGGGTAAACAACCACCTACCTCATTAACTACCCATCATGCTAACTATGGAGAAGGAAGAGGAGAAAGAGGGACAAAAGAAGAGGAAGGAAATGAAAGAAAGAATAAGGCGAATGTGATAAAATGGGAAGAGGAAAAATAACTTGAAGAAGACAGAAAAAACACACGGAATGAGAGAGGTTCAAGAGAAAAAAAAAAGTGGCGGAGGAGGAAAGAACGAATAGATAAAGAGCCGAAAAAGTGTGAATAATGGAATGAGGAAAATGAGAAGAGTAAGGCGAATAAAGGCGGAAGAAGAGAATGAAGGATCAAGATGAAGGAAAGAAAAGTACAGGATGAACAGTGATGAGGGACGGAAGAAAGAAAACTGTATAAGAACAGAATAAACGAGAGAAGTGAATGGGGAACGGAAAGACAGTTATCAGAGAAAGGAACAGTGAGAATTCGAATTATCAACACAGAAAATATACAGAGAGAGAGAGAGAGTCGTAAGGAAAGTAAAAGAAGAGTAAGGAAGCGGCGTCGATTCACAGTGAGTGCAAATAGGAATTTGTGCGGAATATGAAATAATGAAAATGGGAAGTCATATGAAGCTAATTAAGTGAAAATGAGGACAGTAAGACAAATGCTGTTGAAGGTGTAGAAAAATCTGGTCGTGCTATGGACGGTGGATGAAAAAAAAAAATGGCGGAGAAACACTCTAAAATGATGTATGTAGCACTGATGGGGACTTTAGATTTAGAAAGTGACGAGGGAGAATTAGTGAGAAAAGAAGCCATATAGAACAAGAGTGACGAAAGGAGACTCAGATAAAAGTGGCGTGGAAAGTGGAAGTGAAGCTAACAGTGGCGTCCAATGACAGTGAGTAGTAATGGTAGTAAACAAAGCCCCAGCTTTGTTTGAAAGTGAACTCAGTGAACCGCAGTACATCCTCTACTTCAACCAGGAGCTTACAGAAATGTTTTGAGGAAGTTACATTGAATAAATGTTTCTGGTTTGATAGGAAGTGCATGAGGTGGATATGCGTGATGTGGTATGGGTAGCTGGACTGCAATGTGGGCATATTGGATTGCTTGTGAGTTGTATTTTGTGCTGGTACTGACGCAAGAAAATGTGATCATTGCATCGAAGTCATTCTTGGCAAACCCACTTCTTTTTGGGTAGGGTGGTTTCTGAGCGAGTGAAAACTTAGGAGGAACCGTCCATTTTCAAATTTCAAAGAAGGTGAGAAAATACGTGGGTAATGTACAGTTGCGGACATATCAAACAGAAACACCCCGTCCACCAGCGAGGTGGTGTAATGCTCTCCCCATATGGTAACACTGACTGGCTGGAACTTCAACAGGTTTCGTTTGGTCGCTAGGACGAACCGAACGCCGTGATCATTGCCGCTGTGGGCAGTTATTGATGGTACCGTATATAAACAGTGTCCCGCCTGACAATATACTGAAAATAACAATGTTCTGGGAATACTGTAATAAAATAATTTCATACCATACATAGTCGTAATTTATTCACATGAAACATACAGGTTTCGTAAGTATGACTTTCAACAAACATTATGACCCATATAACATTTACCAATGGCCAGCATATAAGCCATTATAACAGGCTGCATTCCCGTATTTTTTTTTTAAATGTTTCCGACCCTGAGCATAGGCTTCATAGCCTGCTATCAAGGCCCAGCAGTCCTCTTACATACCATACACCTCTACATGTCACCACCTCGGCGCTAACACCCACAGTCCAAACTGAATACATGCTAGGGCTGTCTCATACAGGACTGGTGTATTGGTATTAGCGGGGGTATTTTTACGACATGTCGGCGGGTCTTCTGATAGATCAGTAAAGCCTGATTTAATGAAATTCAAATCCTTAAACTGTTCCCTGCCCCAGCCGGGATTTGAACCTGGGTCCATTAGGACTGCAGTCCACCTCTCTACCGATTGAGCCACCTCCTCCCCCTAACATAATAATCACAAAATCACCGTGATCCACCTGCTCCCTGACCGTGAACCTGAAACTGGTAGACCTCATTAGGTGGCACCACAGGAGGAGGCAGGGTGGGACCCCTGGGAGACAGGAGGAGAGAGGAGGGGGCAATAGTGGTCTGGCTGGTGGAAGGGGAACTCTACAGGAGACGAGTGATGTGGTAGGGGAGAGTGGACTGTGCCAGGAAATTAGGATGGGATGGATAAATGATTCGATGGTGACATGGTACCAACTCAGCTATATTTTAACGTTGATTATGGAATTTGATAGTCAGGCTGTTAAACATTATGCTGACTTTGGCATGTTACACAGTCTACCAGCGTGTTTTGTTACATCATCTAAAGGACGACCTAATCTCCATGGGGTGGCACACTACACAAATCCTGCAATATTGGTGTAGGGCAGGGGTCGGCAACCTACGGCCCGCGGGCCAGATCTGGCCAGCAGAGTCCGAACTCATGGCCCATCACCCTGCTTGATATTTACATAACAATCCAGCCCGCAACAGCCTAGCCAACTAAATTAGTAAGTCGGCGCCTCGCGACGTGATCGCTGCGGGTAGCGCGGGGCAAATTTGCATAACTGAGATCTTTAACACAGAAGCACTGATTTGCATGTATTTCAATAAATTTCTTGTAATCTAGTCACTGGTTTGCCTGCTTTTCTATATTTTTTTTTTTGTATATTGTCACAAACTGTTTTCGGCAGTCAATGATTTCCATGTTTTTCAATAAATTTCTTGTAATCTAGTCACTGGTTTGCCTGCTTTTCTATAAAATTTTTGTACACTGTCACTTTTGGGTTCTCTTTGGCACTCCGGCCCGCAGGCTACTCCTAGAAGCTTTCTCTGGCCCTCGTACTGAAAAGGTTGCTGACCCCTGGTGTAGGGTGACGATTATGTCATCACATGGCGATATGTGAAACGTTCCTAGAATGTTTGTTTGATGTCACACCTGTTGTCATAGGGGCTGGGAACTATTCTTGTTGCGTTTACATAGGAACATCGTGGATGACTACTGATGTCAAAAGCAGAGGAGGGGGAGGGAGGAATTCTCTCTTGCTACAATAAATAATAGTTAACAGTAGTGATTTGTGCCTATGATTCTCGTTTATATCTGTATGGCACCAGTGTAAACCAACACGTAATTTACTAGGGGGGAGGAGATGGACTGGGTTCCAAAACATAGGTGGCGATACTGGAATGGGCTAATAGGTGGGCAGAGAGATGCCTTATCAGCTGTATTGCATGATCTTTATATCAGATTACTGTTAACGGTGACTAAGGTGACCATATTTACTGGAGCTAAAAGCGGGACATTATCATATATATATATATATATATATATATATATATATATATATATATGTCACGAGTTGACGCGATTAAGTTTTGAATAAACCCGTGACATCATTTGGTGGGAAACCGCGAACTCTAGTGGAATCCCAATGTTTATCGTTCAGTTTAACCGCTATGTATTCACCCGGTCGGGAGTGTTTTCAGAACAATTTTTCACTGTGTCATAAGTGATCGTCTTTGTGCGAGACATTAGCACTTCTGCTAAGCGATTTATTATGGGAGTGTTTCGCTCATTCTAGCCGTTAGCAATGCACCCACAACACTCACCTCTTTCCCATGACTTGAAGTTAGTCGAGGTTTGTATGCCGTGAAAGCAGGTTGGGGCCGGTGCGTAGCAGTGCCGCCGTTATCCAGTTCCTGAATTTCCACCTAGTGTAATTGGCGAAAGACTTAGCGAGTGCAATGTCCTTCCAGTAACGACACCCAGTCATCCGCTTAGTCCACTCTTTGACCAGTATTTCTTTTCGTTTTTTTCTTAGGTTTAAGAGTTTAGCTTTTGAGTGAGCGAGTGAGTGCGATCTCCTTATTTTGAATTCATTTTTAAGCAACGTTGGGTCTGGTTAGTACTTGGATGGGTGACCGCCTGGGAACACCAGATGCTGTTGGCATCCCTACGTGTCAAGTGGGGTTGGTAGAGGATTAGTGCCCCTCCCTGTAAAACAATTAACTCTAAGCCATTGGCCACCCCGTCTGGGATACATGGCGTCTGGCAATGAATGAATGAATTTTGAAATGTAATGTAAATTTATTTCTTTGTAATCAATAATATAACAGTTCTTTTTCTCGAGTTTAATGTAATGTAAACTCGTGTTTTATTTTCCATATTAAGCTTATTCTAGTTGCAGCTCCTAGCTTGCATAAACGTGTTGCTATTCATAACTGGTACTTAGGCCAGTCTTTTTTATTAACTAAAATCCGTTGTGAAACCAGGAGTTAATGCATCAGCAAGAATCTGTTATCATTAATAGCATCAGTTATTGATTGTCAGGGGTGAAGTCACTTTCTGCAGAGGCTAACAGTACTAACAAACAGCAATTGTGAGGAATTAGTCTCTGCTGTGTGCTGTTGAGAAAGTTTATAAATTCTCGTCCTTAGAGAATCGGCGAAGCAAGCCACATAAAGTAATCATTGCATGATTTTCACAAGACAATTCATTGTCCTGCTCTCAGTATTATTGGAAATTAGCCTTTAATATTGCAACATTTAAAAAAAAAACGTGAAAATATCTATCTATCTATCTATCTTTCTATCTATATCTATATCTATCTATCTATCTATCTATATATATATATATAATCAAACACTAACGTCTCAAACGAACAGTGCGAACATACCGTACGGTACGGTGAATGGGCCGACCAAAGTTACCGGTTGGTGAGCATTACATATATTAACAATTCGGTATTTCATTTGGTTTTGATTACGCATAATTCTACAAATTCATCATAATTTCATAAAAGAAGGTCATTATATATCTAATGTAATAGTAATTTTCTAAAAGCGGGACATTTAAGATAATTTGTTAAAAAAGCGGGACATTTTAGTCACAATTTAAAAAACGGGACCGATGTCAAAAAAGCGGGACTCTGGTCACCTTTTGTTAACCCTATAGTGATAGAGTAAATTGTGGTATGAAGGACGTGTAACTGTTAAACAGTCTGATTCACAACCTCAGTATCCAGTTTACTGTCCCCCCTTCACTCTTTCCGACAACTGCGTGCACTCAGAATGGTACTGACGGGGAGGGGAGATGGCCGTAGTGACTGCTCCACCATGAACCGCGGATTACATGTTTATACATCAACGACAGTGATTCACCTGTTTTCTTTCGTGGATTGCAATATACACCGTTATTCAGTCAGGGCAACAGCTCCATGTTCGGACACTGCTGAGATGTGTGGCTCAGTAGTTGCTCTCCGTGAATAGGGCAATGTTCCTTATATATATCTTTGTCCTGTCATTTTCATACAGTGTGAACGCCACACGGTTGTTAAGCATGACAAAACACACTGCAGAAGATGTGTGTTTTCATTTAATATAAGCGATATCCGTAACTGATGGCACAGTTGAAGTAATATGCACGTGCTCAGACTAGATAACAGCAGACATTACAATCTTGTTCCACCGTTGTTGGCTCGAAGGTTTGTGAAGGAATGCTTAAGACATACGACAGTTGCACAATATGAACCTAAATATAACTAATAACCATTGGCAATCTCTTAAATCAAGAGCCAAAAACGGCATACAGAAAACGGTAACATAAATCTGGGTTAAGTAAATCCACCTTTATTTTACATTGGTGCCATACAGACATTAATGAGAACCATAGGGACCATCATTACTGTCACTGCTCATATTTACTGATGATAAAGGAAAAATCTACTGTATATAGGCTTATCCCTACTCTGTTTGCGATATCAGTCATCATCCATGATGAAACCACTTAATAGGCTACAAGAGTAATTCCTAATCACTATGACAACACCTGAAACACCTGACAAACTGTAGGGATGTGTAATATATTTGCACATTAGCAAATTGTCACCATACTAATAATGCAGGGGTACTGAGCCATCCAGTGGAACGTGTGTCGTGAATTGTTACAAACCATGACAGTCAAAAACAGCACTTGGCAACGTCAACATAATATTTCATGGTTTGACTGTAAAATTCCATATTCTCCATGAAACACTGATTTGGACCAGTCATCACCTTGTGTTCAATCCTTTCCGCTATAGCTCTTGTCGTCTACCAAAGTTCACCTTCCCCTGCCCCACCATCCCTCTCCTCTAGCCCCCAGTTTGAACACTAGTGCCCCCTTCCTCACCCACCTCCCTCCTCTTGTCTCCCAGGTCCTCCACACCCTCCCTGCCGCTCCCTATGGTGCCACCTCCTGTATGTAGTGAACTTACATCGATTTCAGAGGTTTACCAATGTCAGGTTCATGGTAGGGAGGATGGACGTCATGATAATTTTCTGTTCATTGATAGCTGTGGGGAAGCTGATAACTATGACATATGATGATTTATTAACTGTTGCATGGTTCATGACTCGCAACTAAACCACTAATGAAATCCTTGTCATAATAACCGCCATTATGTAGACGGTGTATCGTGTGACAGTATTCAAAAACTTACTTTCGTCAGGATATTTTCTGACGGAACATTGCTCATAAATTACCACCAATAACTGCGCGCAGCGGCAATGATCACGGCGTTCGGTTCGTCCTAGCGACCAAACAAAACCTGGCGAAGTTCCATGCCAATCAGTGTTACCAGATGGGGAGAGCGCCACACTACCTCGCTGGTGGACTGGGTGTTTCTGTTTGATATGTCAGCAACTGTACATTTATCACACTTACAGCATTGCCCCACACCGGCAGCGAAGGGACTGAAGATATTTACGCTGTGTTACAAAATTTCTGATTATTACCAAACAAGATTATGTTACAACAATAAATCTTGCCGATACCTTTAGTGTGTAATAAAACTATTTGATACAACAGTGAACCCTATGGCACTCTACTTTCGGACGTCTTCCCAGTCTGACTCTTGCCCATTTGTTGCAACTTATTTCCTTACATCAGTTACCAAACCAGACAAACATCTTGCCACTGAAATAATGTGTCTGACGAATCATTTGTGGGGAACTGTACCGAAAGCCTTTTAAAGCACGAGATAGGCGTCACTGGATTTTGCCTCATCAAATGACAGGTGGAGAGGAAGCGTAAAAGCCTAAGGAAGTTGTGTTGAGAGGGTGGGTGAATTAAGGGTCGTGGTGTGGAGAGGAATGAATAGCGTCGAGTTGGATCCTGGGAAGCTGTGAGCCTCCAATTAAAGGCGGCCAATTAGACCCGGATGAGTTGGTGAGGCCTCGAAGAGATAATGAAAAGTGTTGATTGGCCTAGAGAGTGAGACTGGCAGGTAGGATCACAACACATCCTTTTCTTTAGCTTGTCTACTTACATGCACCTCCATTATTCCTAGATCTCTCTCTCTCTCTCTCTCTCTCTCTCTCTCTCTCTCTCTCTCTCTCTCTCTCTTTCTCACTGTGCGTTAGGGAGTAGAGGGAGGAAGTAGCGACAGAGGTGGAGGCTCACAATTTCCTGAGGTTCGCACTTCACTTGTCACGAATGTACAGGAGGAAACCGGAAAGGAGGATGAAGAAGGGAAGAGAAAGAGGGGTGGAGGGAAAAGGAAGAGAAGGAGGATGAAGAAGAGCGGGAGGACGAAGATGAAGAAGGGAGGGAGGAGGAAGAGAAAGAGAAATAGGAGGGACTGAAGACAGAAGAAAAGGAAGGATCAGGAATATGTGGAGGAAAATTGAGCTGCAGGAGGAAAAACATGAGGAAAGGAAGGGGAACAGTTGGATAAGGAGGAGGAGGGGGAGGAGGAAATGTAGGAGAAGGAAGAAGAGGAGATGTTGCAGGAGAAAGAGGAGGAGGAGGAGGAAGAGGCATAGAAATTGGATGAGGAGGGAAGATAGATGAACGGAAATGATCGAAAATACGAAGAGGAAAATACTGAAATGGAGGAGGAAATAGATGGGGAAAAAGATAAGAGAACAAGAGGAGGAGAGTAAAAGAAGAGGGAGTAGAATGGGATGGGGGTGACGTCTTTCCCAAGCTGAGTAGAATCCTTTAAAGGTTAATATACAAAAGACATCGGCGTTGGAAAGGAATGAGAAAACGCCATTGATTACTTTTCCTTCCTAAAATCTCCCAAATATAAATAGTTTCTTAGATCGCAGCGAGAACACAATGTAGAGAACATCGTCGTAGTGAAATATTTGACTATAAACTCATTATTTATTTCAAGTGAAGTCTGCCATCAGCTGAAAAAGAAAGTTTGGTAGTAGGGAAAAAAAAAACGAGCAGAGGACATCTTAGAATAATTATCGCCACTCCTCGTTACTGTCTCGTTACATCATCACTAATACTCGTTATTTTTATTCGCTCTGCAACACTGCTTACAGTCATCATCATCATCATCATCATCATCATTCTTGGGCATTTTAATATTAATTAGATTTCCTCATAATAACTCGCCTTCCTCAACCATTATCATTATCACAGTCATTACTGGTCACTGAAATTAGCCTACCATTCACCGTAACTATTCATTATCATCTCGCCATCATCATTATCATCATCACCATCATCATCACTATCATCCTCATCCTCACCCTCATCATCATCATTTTGTTCATTTTCATTAGCATTCCCCACAGTAGCTCATTCTCCTCAAACATTATCATAGCCGCCGTCATTAATGGTATTTTAAACTAACAGTCACCGTAGCTATTCATTATCTCAATCATATCATTATCATCATCATTATTAGACCCAAAACTTGCATTAACCATGACTACTGATCCATCTGAAACATCATCCTTACTATTATTGCATTTGAAAACTGCCATTCACCATCCTTCCCAACTATCATCACCTCACCATTAATAGTCATCATTAACAACTACCATACCTACTCACCGTGTATAGCCATCGTCACGCTGGCCAGGCCAAACGCAACCTATAAAACACGAACTGTAGTGCACATATGAGAGTATTTTTATAGGCGACATATATTCCCAAATCTTTTTCTTGCCTGTCTTAACATAAGGTTACTAGGTAATTGTTTATTTGTGCCTGTCACATTATTCGGCTACTGGATTCTTACTTATTACAGCATCATACTACTCATACTCTGTCATGTTTAGAGAATACTCATACATCCCTCAAACTTACTCCTCGCCTCTGCTTCTGTCTGCAAGCATCCTTTCTCCTCCTCCTTTTCCTTTTTTCGCTCCCAGTTTACTCCTGATCCCTACCGCATCTCATCCCCTCACGATCGAGACGCTTCGAATACAGACGAACGAAGATTCACTACATGTAGAGAGCTTTTCCAGAGCTGAGTGTACCAATCAGAACTTTGGGGAACTGTATCGCCATCACAACACTCAAACACCAAAAACACCACCACAGCTACTACGACTGAGTGTAATAATGAGCACTGTCCATCACCACCATCATCATCACCACCACCATCGCAAACACTAGAACAATCACAATCATCCACCTATTCGTGGTCGTGACGACCATTATCAGCATCATCAAAACCACCACCACCAAAATCCTCTTCTACATCCATACCACTACTGCCACCACTATCACCAGCACTGCCATTAACCACTACCACAACCACCACCACGACCACCATCCTCCTCCACCACCACAATGACCACCAACACCACCATTCTCTTACACCACTATCATTCTACGTCACCACCACTACCATCACCACCACCGCCACCATCTTCTCCACCATCACCACCTCCATCCTCCTTCTCCACTACCACTATTATCACCACGACCATTCACCGCTATTGCTAACCACCACCACCACCTCACAGCAACCATTTACATACAGATTAAGCAATCAAGAAATCATAACTCACTCGCACTCACACTAATTCACACACTCTCATGCACACTGATACTTCCCACGCATTCACGTAGGCGGCGTCACCTCTCACAAGGCACTCGGCACACAGTTTATAAACACGAACATTATGTCAACCTCACACACAAACATTGCTTTCACAGCGACACGCTACAAAAGAAAAACACTAAAAACACCAACATTTACGAGCGTTCACAAACGCGCTCTTACACATCCACACGCACACAAACACACACACACACATATATATCATCATCATCATCATCAGCCGGTTGAGTATCCACTGGAGGACCGGCCTATCCCGACCGAAGTCGGGACGATACAGCCAATGTATCTCCACCAAGTGGCTTAGGCTGTCTGGTAGAGATTGTATGTAGAGTGAAATGTGCTTGTAAGTGTAATTGTAGTGTTGGAGTGGCTTTGGATGTGTGTGTAGTCTGTGAACCAAGTGTAATCGGCCCGCGCAAGTCGACTGGGTGTAAGCATACTTTACAGTAAGCGACACTGGTTCAACCACAGCACCCCTTGTGTCCGCCAATGCAGTACGTGGCCAGGTGAACACTCCCAAAGTTTATTACCCTGGCGGTGCGCGTGTCATAAAAAAGATTTTGTAGTTACTTGTAGAGAAATTTTATATATTAGCCTTGTGGACGAGC
This sequence comes from Coenobita brevimanus, assembly GCF_032717465.1. Lineage (NCBI taxonomy): Eukaryota > Metazoa > Arthropoda > Malacostraca > Decapoda > Coenobitidae > Coenobita > Coenobita brevimanus. The sequence continues at coordinate 27,085,561 of NC_137028.1, read as the reverse complement.
GGTTGTTATACTTGAGTAGCTTTGTAAGTAGATAATCTTCTTTCCCATTTGTCATTCAATGACAAGGAGAGGTAAAGAATAGTATGGGACTATTTTTATTTGTCTTGGAAATATTAACAAGTCTCTCACACAGAGCGAAGTATAAAGTAGAGTCCCGCTAGCTATCTCCCTATCTCTCTCTCTCTTCCAAGTTGCTAAGCCTTTCTTCCCACTCCCTGCCACTTCTATGGCCTCTCTCCTTCTGAGCTCTCTTTCCTAAATTCTGGTGAAACAGGAGTCGTGTCACGTGTGTTCACTGTGGTTGGAAAGTTCTAGAAGCCTGTGTGTGAGTATGTGTGTATGTGTGTTCACCTGGTGTATCGCTGACAAACTAACTGCATCATCTCCTGACTGGCTACTTCGTAATCTGTCGTCAGCTTTTCCTCAGTGTAACTTGCAAGATCATTTCCCATTCCCAGGCTCGCATAGAGCTGTCTATCTGTCTATTTATCTATCTATCTAGTATGATGTTTTGGAAATATAATATGGACTCATAACATATGCTCGGCCGCGCAGCTGAAGGTCCTCCGACAGCAATTATCATTGACATATGCTAATCTATTAGTACATAATATTGATTATAATATTGTATGCATATAATATTTATAGTAAATAGTGATTATTCAGTAATATTACATTTTAAACAAGTTGTATACATATTTGAATAAATGCAATGGTTGTTGTACAACATTTTGTAAAATGTGTATGTATAACAGACATACGCATATAATTGTGCAATGGTAATACTGCTAGGTTATACATTACATATTGAGTTATCCCTTTAGTAATGTCTAATATTTCACCTAACTTGTATGATGATACTGGTAATACAGAATTGTGGTATAGTTGTATGACATAACATTGTAGTAGCATTTTGGTAATACATAATTGTAACATTTTATGAATTGTTACAAAATATTGTGGTAATGCATAATTGTGTTGGCCTTATAATTGTAGTTACATTTTGTTAATGCAACTGTTACATAAGTGTCTTGGCCTTATAATTGTAGTTAAAGTTACATAAAAGTTACATCTGGTTAATGCAACTGTTACATAATTGGCAAAGTGTAGCATAATGCAATCGTTTGTCGTTACATAATTGTTACATATCGTTTGTAGTTACATAATTGTAGTTAAAGTTACATAAAAGTTACATCTTGTTAATGCAACTGTTACATAAATTGGTACATATTGTTTGTAGTTACATAATTGTAGCAAGTGTAACATAATGCAATCGTTTGTCGTTACATAATTGTTACATATCGTTTGTAGTTACATAATTGTAGTTAAAGTTACATAAAAGTTACATCTTATTAATGCAACTGTTACATAAATGGTACATATTGTTTGTAGTTACATAATTGTAGCAAGTGTAACATAATGCAATCGTTTGTCGTTACATAATTATAATATGGAGTTACATAATTGTTACATATCGTTTGTAGTTACATAATTGTAGCAAGTGTAACATAATGCAATCGTTTGTCGTTACATAATTGTAATAATTGCAGTTCTAACATTGAATCTGGTCATGCTGCGGTCGATGATAGTGATGATGTGCCATGCCACTTGCTTGTGGAGACAACAATTTGCTTTTTTGTTTGTAGTTTATGTGGTATTTTGGCATATGTAGTAACACTTACACTTATTTTCATTTGTTTGTTATGTGATCTTACACTATTTCTTTTTCTTTCTGTCTTTCTCTTTTTTTTTTTTTTTTTTTTGTATGTATTGATTTTCTATAGTTTGTTTTTCTTAGCTTGTGTACGCTTTTTCTATGTTGTTCATGGTTGCATAATTACTGGCTAATTTCCTTGGGATACTTTTTTAAAGTTTAGTTTATATTGCACAGGTATTACTGAAAATGATATTATATAGCCCCATATTTTGTTATTTTATATTTAAAAAATATATATATATACACTATATACAGTATTAACTATATACACTGACTTGTTGTTCACTTATACCTATCGTGGGCAATATATGTGTCAGCACTGTGTGGAAATCATTGTCTTCACGATTGTGTTGAAGATGTTCACTCTTGCTAACGTCATTTGTGTTGGCCATTTTTTTTTTCTCTAGTTTACCTTGTAACTTAATTTATATGTTTCCACTAGGTAGCTTTAATTAATAAATGTGTAATACAGTTCTTTTAATTGCTCACTGTGTTACTGTGATGGTATATTTTCTTTATCACTTTGTAGATGTAATAATGTATAGCTGTATGTATGAAACACGTATTTTATGTAGGTATAAATGGAAACACTCGTTGGTAGTAAATAAATGTTATAATAAATGAATGAACATATACAGTGTAGAATATTTATTGTTGGTGCAAGTATTTAATGATTGAATTATGAAGATAATTGAAGTAGGTATATGTATTTAAGTAGTAACTATATAGCACGTTTTATGTGTTTGTGCAGAAGTTTTTTTTGCCTCTCACCGTGTATTGTATAAATGAAGTAACTCACTAATTTTTACCGTGGTGGAAATGGTGTGAGTGGTGGTGCAGGTGGTGTGTTGACCGACGTGGCGTATTTTCAGCAAGCGCGCATGATGACGTCGACTTCTCACACTGGTAGCTGTGGTGAGTGAATGAGTAGCGATGAGTAACTTGAGTGAAGACGAGTGAGTAAGATGAGTTGTGAATATGGACTTGGTATTTGCTTCGTCGTCTTGACCTCTTCACTCCTGCGTCAGCGGTGGAGGTTGGGTGGATGTAGCAGAGAGAGGAGGGTGAGGTCTGGTGGTTATGAGTTGTGAGTCGTGTCTCACTCTTCCGTTTGTTTGTTTTGTTGTTCTTCCTCGAGGTATTCGTGGTCCTTTTTTTCTTGTGATTTACTCGTTGTAGGATGAAGACTGCCGCCACTTGTAGGTGCGTGTAGAAGATTATACAGACGACTCGTAGAGTTGTTACTTGTAGTTGATTGTAGATGGTTGTAGTGTAGTTCGTTCACTGTAGAACTGAAGTTAATCTTGTAGAGTGTCGCCTGCTTTTGTAGAAATTCACTGTTGATTCGAAGACGAGGTGCGTTCTTTTCGCTGCTACCAAATGTCATAAAAAAGACTTTGTAGTTACTTGTAGTGAAGTTATATATATTAGACTTGTGGACGAGCGGTTGTTATACTTGAGTAGCTTTGTAAGTAGATAATCTTCTTTCCCATTTGTCCTTCAATGACAAGGAGAGGTAAAGAATAGTATGGGACTATTTTTATTTGTCTTGGAAATATTAACAAGTCTCTCACACAGAGCGAAGTATAGAGTCCCGCTAGCTATCTCCCTATCTCTCCCTCTCTTCCAAGTTGCTAAGCCTTTCTTCCCACTCCCTGCTGCTTCTATGGCCGCTCTCCTTCTGAGCTCTCTTTCCTAAATTCTGGTGAAACAGGAGTCGTGTCACGTGTGTTCACTGTGGTTGGAAAGTTCTAGAAGCCTGTGTGTGAGTATGTGTGTTCACCTGGTGTATCGCTGACAAATTAACTGGATCATCTCCTGACTGGCTACTTCGTAATCTGTCGTCAGCTTTTCCTCAGTGTAACTTGCAAGAACATTTCCCATTCCCAGGCTCGCATAGAGCTGTCTATCTGTCTATTTATCTATCTATCTAGTATGATGTTTTGGAAATATAATATGGACGCATAACACGCGAACCCTGGTCCACCCGTGTACGAAACGCACACTCTACCACTGTACCACAGAGGCTCCTTATATATCTATCTATATCTATATCTATATCTATCTATCTATCAATCTATCTATATAGATAGATAGATAGAATGATATATATATATATATATATATATATATATATATATATATATATATATATATATATATATATATATATATATATATCACCACCTGTTTGGTAGGTGGGGGCACTCACCATCCACTTACTCAATTTAGTGCTGCTTTGGGTGTCTGCCCTTTCCTCTCTTCCTTCCTTCTTCTTCCGTTTTCCTTCTGCCTACGGGTAAGTTTGCATTCCCTCTTGTCTCCCTTTCCTTCCTCTTCCTTCAGCCTATGGGTAACTCTACACTGACTGACAAGCCAAATGGTTTCCTGTACACCAGGAAACCATTTACTTAGCTGGACTGTACCTACAGTTTTGTTCAAACATCTTTGAGCCACACATATTACAGCCCTACAAGCACAATGTCATGCTAAGTCTTCGCTTCCACAATGCCTCTTCACCTGATGTATATAGTGAGTGCAATATCACACACCCCATGACTCATCACTGGGGTTTAGAGACAAGCAATGTCCCCTGGAGTGTGTTATTCTGTCTCTAAATAGCAGACAGTACGCCGATGATAGTAGCTCATGCAGTTATTGACAAACACCAAACCTCTTCTATCAACACTAGCTATACATTATGAGTACTAACAGGTTTGTCCAACACGTCAGATAGGCTATACAGTGAAGTACAAAGGAAAGTAAACAGCAACAGACCTGAGAGTTCTTTGTAGACTGTTAATTAACAAAGAAGACTAGCCTCTAACTATGATGTTTAATTGTATGAGCCAAAGATAAGAACAGCAAAGTAAAATGGCTTCCTCCCGCCCACCAAATCTTCCAACCAACGCCGCCACGAAAATTGAAAAGGACCACCATGAAGCACTGGAAAATTGCGGCTGAACTTTCACAGAATGATTATAATGTAAGAAGACTATAATCTAACCACTGAATTAACCTGTAAGGGAAAAGTAACATTTTCTGAAGGCAATAGCGTGACATTCTCCAGGACCTGAAGAAGAGGAAAATCAGTTATTAAGTTTTCGTTTTTTTTTTTTTACCATGAAACTAGTAGCTACATTCTTAATGCAGTACCTTAAATATTATTATGGTATATCACTCCTCCGCATTCCTTGGTAATTTGTTCCATGTATTAACAACTCTAAGGAAGTAAACGCATTTTGCTTCATTTAGCTAGAAACTATCTATCTATCTATTGACAGATGCCTTAATCCCGTACGGGGTGGCCACAAACAAATCGCCTCCACGTCTCCCTGTCCCCCGCCATTTCACTGTCCTGCTCCCAACTCATACCCCCCTCCCTCATATACCTCTCCACTCCATCCCTCCATCTCATCCTCGGCCTCCCCCTCCCTCTCTCCCCCTCCACGTAACTCACATACACTCCTCGTCAGTCTCTCACCCTCCATCCTCGCCACATGGCCAAACCACCTCAGTGTATTCCTCCTAACTCTTCCTATCACATCCACATCCACACCACAACGCTCCTTCACATCCTCCTTTGTCAGTCTGTCCATGTGACTCCACAGGCTCCTCTTGAATAACTCATTTCCACTGCTCGCACTCTTGACTTGTGTCCTTCCAACAACGTCAGAGTTTCACTTCCATACGTCAGGGTTGGTATCACAATACTGTCATGTAGTAACTTTTTCACCTCCATGCTCACTTCCCTGTTTCTTATCACTGCCTTCAAGGAACAGCAATCTTTCTTCCTTGTTGTACCCTTTCAAGCACTTCACCCTCCACACTTCCATCCTTACTCATTACACTCCCCAAGTACTTAAACATAGTCACATTTTCCATTTCCTCACCAGCCAACCTCACTGTTCATTCACTGACTTCACCTCTCTCAAAGACCATCAGTTTACTCTTCCTTACATTCACCTTTAGATTCCGTTTCTTACACACTCTCCCAGTCTCATCCACCAAACCTTGCAGCTCCCCTTCGTCTTCACTTAACAACACAGTATCATCTGCAAACAACAGTACAGGGAGTTTCCAAACACTACCCTCTCTCACCATGGCCACTCCAACATCCACTGCCCTACCTGGTATCTCTTTTAATACCCCATCCATGTACAGATTGAACAACCATGGAGACATGACACATCCCTGTTTCAACCCAACTTTCAAAGAGCAAAATTCACTCAGTTCACCATCCACATTCACTGCAGCCTTAGCACCATCATACATACTCTTCACAGCATTCAACGACCTCCCATCTACTGCATATATTCTTAATACTTTCCACAATCCTTGTCTATCCACCCTGTCGTATGCTTTCTCCAAAGCCATGAAAGCCGCATACAACTTCTTTCCCTTCTCTAGAAACTTTTCCACTAAAGATCTAAGAATGAATATCTGATCTACACAACCTCTTTCCTTCCTAAAGCCTCCCTGTTCTTCTCCAACTAATTCCTCTGTTATTTCCCTAACTCTGTCAATAAGTATCCTTCCATAAACTTTCCTATTACACTAAGAAGACAAATGCCCCTATGATAACCACACACTTCTTTTTCACCTTTTCCTTTGTACAAGGGAATAACTATACCTGACTTCCAATCCTCCGGGACTCTACCTTCCTCCCAGGCCAATCTGCACATCTTCCTCATCCATTCTACTACTATCTCTCCTCCATGCTTCAGCATTTCACCACACACTCCATCAATTCCTGGGGCTTTCCCCAATTTGGCTTTCTTCATTGCTTCCACAACTTCTATCCTACTGATTTCTTCCTGTCTTTTCACCTCCCTTCTTCTCCCAGCCATTCCCCAGCCACTTATACTCACATTACTTCCATTCTCTATGTTCAACAATTCCTTAAAGTCTTCTTTCCATCTGCTCATTTTTTCTCCCTTTTCCACTAGTAATCTACCATTTTTACCTTTCACTCCACTACTAACTTCACTGCCACCCTGTCTTACTTTCTTCACCTCTTTCCAGAACATTTTCTTACATTCCCTCCACTTTACACTTAAATTCCTTCCAAATTCCTCGTCCACTCTCTTCTTACTCTCACTTACTAATCTTTTCACTTCTCTCTTCCTTTCTACATATAACTCTCTCTTCCGCCTCTCAACATCTTCCATGCCCCTATTTCTCATCTATTCATTGTATGCTTTCTTCTTTTGTGCCACAGTCTATCTCACCTCTTCATTCCACCATGCTGTTCCTTGCACCCCCTTCCGTCTTCTCTTCACCCCACACACCACATCACATGCTGCACATATTTCTTCTGTGAATATCTTGCACACACCTTCCACGTCCCCCATCTGCTCCAATTCATATTGACTCAATCATTCCTCCACTTCTCTCTTGTATTCTGCCTTTTTCTCATCCTCTTGTAACCTTTCCACTCTCCTTACATCTACTCCTTCCTCCCGTCCTTCCCTTCTTTTTCTCCATCTTACTTGGATCTCGATTCTGGCCACCACCAAGTAGTGGTCAGAAAGTCCACTCCCCGAACCTCTATAAACTCTTGCATCTATTACACATCTTTGCAGCCTTTCATCCACACACACATAATCAATCATTGTCTTCCTTTCATTCAGTTCACCACCCACTCTTCTCATCACTCGCTATGTATACCTGTGGATCATTTTGTGCCTAAAGAGGGTGTTGGCTATCACCAACCCCCTCCCGGCACAAATGTCCACTAACGCACTGCCATTCTCATCTATCTCAGCAGGCACACCCCACTCACCAACTATTCCATCCACCTTCACATTCCCTACTTTACCATTCATATCAGCAATCAAAAACACACTCTCATTCCTTCCAAACTTTTCCATGCACACTTCCACATTTGTCCAGAACTCTTCTCTCACTCTGCTTGCACGATCTTGCGTTGGCGCATACACGCAAACAATCGCCCACATTTGTATTCCAACTTTCAATCTTACCCACACAATCCTTGAGCCAAGGGATCCATACTCTCTTATATTATTCTTCCATCTTTCGCTCACAATAATATACACTCCTTTTGCCCTCTCATTCTCACGTACTCCTGCACATATACCCCATCCATACTCCCATTCTCTCACACTCTCTCCTCCCCATTTAGTTTCAGTTACTCCACATACATCCACTTTCGCACCCTCAAGCACCTGGACAATCTCTCTCTCTTTCACCTCATCATTCTCACCCCTTACATTCCACGTCGCGATCTGTACCATGTCCTTTGTCTGGTCCTTGGTCGTCATCTTTTGGTCAGTCCTTGTCCGAGGCTCCTTGTTCTTCTTTTTAGTTAGCTGTTTTCCGGGGAGGGGCACTAACCCTCCGCCAACGCTTTTAGTCGCCTCATACGACATGCAGGGATACTGGGGAAGTTTTCTTGAAAATCCCCTACCCCCGGGGGGTACCTGGGTACCTATAATTTTATAGCCATTACTTCCAGTGTAATTCGACCGGTTTACTGTGAAGCATTTATCAGCTAACAAATTATCACATTATTTAGAATTATCATATTCCTGGATCAGGTATACTTGTAGTCTGCGATTGTATAAGATGAATAACTTTATTCCTTCTAAACGCTCTTCATATGTTTGGTTCCTCAGTCTGGGTATCATTATCGCTACTCTTCGCTGTACACACAAATTGTTCCATATCGTATTAGCAATATGGTAAACAAACTGAATGCAGTATTCCTGATGTGGCTAAACTGAGGCACTATGCAAGGTGAGAACGATATCCTGTGATTTGAACCCGAATATTCTGCCTATGAATCCACATAGCTTGTTGGCTTCCCCCCCCCCCTCCTCTTCTGTGTACCCTGCTGCCGGCTTGGTTTTATATCGTTTGATATTGGTACTCCTAAATTTTTTTTCTTGGTTGACATTCTCGAGTTGGGTATTATTTACATTGTCCTTTTGTTTTATTCCCAGTATCTAAAGATTTGTGTTTCCCAGTATTAACATTCATTTGCCACGATTGAGCCCAGCAAAGCTCTTCATCAAGACATCTCTTAATCATCCCTTGCTCTGACTTACCTTCACTGCAGCCGATTTTCCTGTCATAAGCAAATATCATCAGTATAAACTATAAACGACAGGGGACCCAAAACAGACCCCTGTGACACTCTAACTATAACTTTCTGGCAGTCTTAGTCCCTCCCATTAATTGGCAAATATATTCCTTCATCCGACCAGTGTATATATTACAGCACTTCAAACAGATTTAGCATGGAGAATTACTGGGTGAATCACTCTTTGATTAAGATATATGCAGAGCCATCTGTTTTCCACCGAATGCATTGTCAAGCTTTCTGTGGCTCTACCTCTTGTGTCATGCATATATCTGTAAGCTCGCAGTATTAATTCTCTAGTGTTTGTGATCCCAGAAGTCAGTCAATATATAAATGACCATAATGCTGTAGATGAATATGGGGTTTCCTGTCCGTACAGTTTCCTTTACTCTATCTGATACAAAAATCTGTGTAATGGTCTCTTCCCTGCACCCCTCCCCCCCCCCCCCCCCGAAACCAGTGTTAACTACTGGGTTGGACGGAGGCCGTGAGGAGCGCTAATTACAGTTTAGCGGTCGTTAACGGAGTTAGAGGCCAGGAAGGGGACGGGGAGAGCTGGGAGAGTAAGTGTGGGAGGGTGTTGGCGAAGCGAATGGAGGAAGGGATATGGCGAAGGGTGGGAAGGAGGGTTAAGTGAGGAAGCTACAGAGGAGGGAGAGTAAGGGAGAGAGGGCGAATGAAAGAAGAAATAAGGGTGCAGGGAACGGAGGTGAGAAAAGGATGGGGAAGAAAGAAAGAACGCGAGAGAGGAAGTAAGTAGAGTGAAAGGAAAGAGAGGAGAGCAGGGGAATAAGGAAAGGGAGGAAGGCAAGGGAAAGAGTCAAGAGTGAAATAGCGATATATTAGAGGAAGAAGAGTGGGGAAGGGGGTGATGGGGTAAGTAAAGGAAGGGGAGGGACAGGAAGGAGGGACCGAAGAGGGAAGAAAGGAGGAGGTAGGGGTAGAGATGGGGGGAAGCATCGTAATAAGGCGTCATTCCAGGAGTGAAGTGCCAGAACAGATGTGTGTGTGTGTGTGTGTGTGTGTGTGTGTGTGTGTGTGTGTGTGTGTGTGTGTGTGTGTGTGTGTGTGTGTGTGTGTGTGTGTGTGTGTGTGTGTGTGTGAAGGAGGGTAGTTTACGGATAAGGGGGAAAAAACGATGCTGACTAAGCTATAGAGAACTTAGGAACTGAGGTACAACTAAGTGAACAAAGAGAGGAATACGTGGATAAAATATAGGATTATGAATAAAACTGAAATATGATGTTGATGCAAAAAGAGTAGGATAAATTAATATACTTAAGGATGACAGAAGACAGAATGCTGTATGGCTATAACCAAGTGACTGGATGTTAACTAGAATATATATACATGTGGAATGAGGAGTAAATATTAGAATATGCATGTATTGGAAGGACAATGGACGATAAGTGCCCTACATATGGATAAAAGCAGAAATATATACACAAACAAGAAGCGATGTGGACACAGTTGTGGACGATGATAATGACAACATATATGAAGAAAGAACTGAATGTCGACGACACTGTGATATCGAAGTAATTGGGGCAGACGAGATACCAATGAATAAGATAAAGGTCAAGAAAACATAAGATGGAAGTAGGTGTAGGAAAATAGATTATTGCGATGATATGTACTTCATCAGGACAGAGGAACAGCCAACACATTATGGATGTAAATAAATGAGCCAGGATGACAACTAAGATACGTGTGGACGATCGATTAATATGGTATTGATGTGCGCAGAAAAGACTGGGTTGATTTACATGCATGAGGATAGAAATACTGAAGAAAGATGAATGGATAATTGGACAAACTTTACGATACGTGGACATGGAAATCAAATTTAAGGAACAGTATAAAAAGGCACGAAAGTTATTTGGGAAGCAAAAATGTGGAAGGTTAGAATACAGCAGTATATGAGAAAGGACATTTTGGATTGGACACACACACACACACACACACACACACACACACACACACACACACACACACACACACACACACACGGGGGGGGGGGGATAAGTTGTTACGGCCATCGAGGATAAATTAAACTCGAGAATGTGGCTTCTGACATTTGACTGTACAAGTAGGTGGTGATGAAGTGTTCAAGATGTGACCTGTTTGAGAGGATGCAATTTCGATCCCAGGCCAGAAGAGAGAACAGTATGATTAATGCTATATTGTAAAAACAGAATTAACCTAACGTCTTCATGACCCAACGACATTTCATAAAAACACCTCTGCAGTCACCATCATCCCAGTTCAGCATGAAACATCCCTATTAGTTGTTCAACAAGGACCTTGGATATCACTGCTGAAGTGCTGACGTAAGGTGCTATGGCCTCAGGGAACGAACTGTCAGATCTACACACACACACACACACACACACACACACACACACAGACGATGATTCCATTCCCACAATAGCCCACCCATTTTTACAGTACATAGAAGGACCTGAACGAAACGGGGCGTGAAGTCAGGCCAGATAATTGTACGATAAGCAGACACCACCGGCCACCGCGGGAACTGGGATCATGACTCAGAGACGCAGAGACATTTCGAGATTTCTACCACCAGAACACCTGGTGTCTTGGGGTAAGCATGGGTGACTAAAAGTAAAGTAAAGAACTATGCAGTTCTGTTACTAGATATTGGGATTTCCGTTTCCATTTGCTGCTTTAAAATAAAAGAATAAATTAATAAATGATTATGCTTGGTGGGATGCCCATCATCCATTCACTCGATTTAGAACAATCTTCATGTGAGTCTACATTGCGTGAAATGCCAAATGGTTTCTTATAACCCAGGAAAACATAAACAACAATGGGAGGTTGCTTCACAACCAAGTAAGCTCCTGTTGGTCTAATAGAGTAAGGCGCCCCAACCGGATGTGGCTCAAAAGGGTTTAAATCCAAGAAACGGATGGGATTTGTTGCTCATGCACCAGTCAGGGAAGAGCGACTGGTCATTTAGTACTTAATGTCTGGACTAGATTGCGTATCTTAGTCCCTTACGCTCCTTATGGGGTAAAAAAAGGATTGGGAAATACCATGGAATAAATAAAACAAAATTACTTAATATTACGGTATTTTAGATAATGCAGCCTACTTCTTGACCAATTTGTACAGTTCTGTGAGTAGTATTAGTGTGCAAACCTTCATGAGCAGGATTGGCAGAGAAATAGGTAACAAACAATCTTTTCCATCAAGGCTGTTTGGCGAGAGATGCATAAAATTATCTCCATGGCCTGAATGTAATGAAAAATGCGTCTTCATACTCGAAAGTTTATTATGGCAAGGAAAAGACGCTACGGGGGATTTTTAAACACCACAGCTGCGGACGCCATTTTAATTTTATTTTTGGAATATCTGCATGTTTTGGTTAGATAAGGACACTAATGGGTGTGGAGTGTTAGATATAGCTGTTATTTACCCACTACTACTAGAATGGTCTAAGCTGGTAATAATCGCCTGATCGGGCAAAAATGAAGCAAAAATGATATCATCTGGCTGAAAGGATTGGCAGTTAATTATATGGGCGACAAGTTAATTGCTTTTTCTTGGATGAAACTGGGGCCAAAATCACTGAGAGAGAGAGAGAGAGAGAGAGAGAGTCAAGTGGGCCTTCAGCGTTATCCCATCTGCGTGGAGTGGACGGCCATAATGCACTGTTTCATCACAAGGGCAATGAAGTTTATTTATTTACTTATTGGAATGATTAAACGGTTTTACTCACTTTTGCGAGAGATCTCCCGAGCTGCAGGGGCTAGATATCAACCTCTTCTATGTGCGTGTTCTCCTCAGCCATTCCATGAAAATCAATTAACTTGGCCTAAAAGATTACTGTCTTCTCACAAACCTCTCACACTTTTAACCCTTTCTTCTCGAGGATGTATATTGTAATTTGTTCTTGCCGTCATTAGCCGATTTTACTCAGTTCATGGAAGTCCTTCTTCCTTCCTCAGCAAACTGAAGTTTGTTTTTAAGCCTCTGCACTCCTCTGTTAAGGAAGCTCTTAACATCGCTTCCTAAGCAAAGTATTCTGCTTATTACTCATTTTTCTCTTCGTTGCTAACTAAATCATTTAAACACCACCATACTCAACATATATACCATACAAATTAACCGATGAGAATAAGGACCTATGACGCTTCATTACATGCTGGATTCACAAACCTGAGTAAAAACTTCTGGCGGTAACAATAACACAGCAGAAAAGACGTCATCGTATTGGAGAGGAAATTCTGTCCAAGCACATTACTTATTATTACGGTGCTGTTATTATGGTTATTACCCGTCCCCGCCCCAGCGGGGGACGGGGACAGGTATTGTTTTCACTTGGATTGTCTGTTTCTTTGTTTATTTGTCTGTCTGTCTGTCTGTTAACAACTTTACGCGAAAACTAGTGGTGTGATTTTGACTAAAATTACAGGGATGATGGACTATGACCTGATCACCTGATTAAATTTTGGACCAAATTGGGCCAAGGCCCAGGCTGTAGGCCCCAAAGATGTAAAAAATATCGTCTATTTAGCGATCACTCCTTTCGGAATCGTCATATCGACATGAAACCAAAACCTAAAGGTGCATCTTTCAAATCTGCATCATATAACATGCCTCACTACATCAGGGAGGGGTCACCCCCCAATTAGCGGTAGGGAGGTCAATGTCAGGTGGGTCGGGGCTAGAATTTCAAATGGGCATAAAATCGTCAATTTTCACCCCATTTACTCCAAAATTTATATGTGACATCTTTGACTAGATGTACTGCTGTGTTTATACGGTAGCACTAAATGACTGACGGGGACGGGTTTGCTGTGCCTTGGCACCGCTTCCTGTTACTGTTATTATGGTTATTATTATTATTTTGTTGTTATTATTATTATTATTATTATTATTATTATTATTATTGTTACTTATTATCAGGGAATAGACATTTTAATGGTATGACCCAATCTGTTTTTCATGAGCTATTATCACTTTATATAAAAGATGTCCTTGTTGTGTTTAATGAAAATTTGTATAAACAGGTTGATGAAGTAGCGATGGGTTCACCATTAGGTACCATACTAGCAAACATTTTTCTTTGCTACCATGTGAAGACGTCGCTAGAGGGATGTCCGTCAAATTTTAGACCCATTTTATACAGGAGGTATGTGGATGACACTCTAGTAATATTTAAAGCTAATGAACACGCGTTGAAAGTCATGGAATACCTCAACAGACAGCATAAAAACATTTTCTTCACACTAGAGACAGAAAAATAATCAACTTTCTTTTAAAGATTCAGTGATTTCGAAAAGCAGTGGCAAGCTTCTTCTTTTTTTTCTTTTCTTTTTTTTTTCACTTTCCGCAAGGCAACCTTTTCAGGTTTGGATACAAGCTTTTTTAGTTTCAGTCATATCAGATACAGGATCAGGGCTGTAAAGACTCTTATTCACAGAGCTTTTCGTCTGTCATCTACATAGGTCCTCTTTCATTGTGAAGTAACTTTCCTGAGGAAATATTTTATGAATAATGGTGATAATGCATATTTGTTTGATAAATTTGAGTATTTTCCTGAAAAATAGATACCAGCCCAAACAGTGTTCCCTTACAGTGAATAAGGAGGCAGTTTGCCTAATTTTACCTTATCTAGGAGAGATTTCAGTGAAAGCAGAAAAAAATTTATTCAAGAGTTTATCAAAAATTTTATCCTGGTATTAATTTTCGGTTCGCTCACCTCAGTTCTTTCAGAGCTGGGCCTTTGTTTTGGTTTAAGGACTCTCTGCCAGTTGACTTACGTTCGTCCTCCCCTAGTTGCCAAACAGGGTATATTGGGAGTACAATACGTGCCTTCAAAACACGCACCGCCAAACATTTGGGTCAGTCTCGCAGAACGGGTCGTAGGCGTCAGGCACCACCTTATTCAGCTGTAAGGGAACATTGTGTTCAGTGCGATACTCGTCTTAAAAGTGAATATTTTTAAAATACTTGATAGCTGCTGTAGTGGCTGTGAGAATATTAGAGTCCTTGTATATTAAATTGCATATGCCCCAAGTTAACAATACAATATCATCCTACCTCATAAACATAGTTTAATTCTCTTATTTACTACTGTTATATCTTTTAAGCACTTTGATTTTTATATGTAAGTATTCTTGATAATTTTATCATTTTAGACCAGGGTTGCCAGATTGCCCTTTTGGGACCAAACTCCTGAAATCTGGCTTTTTTTTCTTTTTTCTTTTTTTCTCACTAGGTTTGGCCCTAAAATAATTTGTTTGGCCCTTTTGTGTATTTGGCCCTTTTTTTTTTTGGCCTATTTTTGTTTTTCCAAACAACAACAGATTTTTCTGAAATGAAAGTGTCTCGTGACCAATTGAATAGAAACGTTTATTTATTCATTTATTTGTTTATTTATTTAGTCTCCGTTGCAACATAGTTCTCTGCACCCTTCAGTCATGTTTAATCAGAAGCGTAGGCCTAATTTTAATGATGTCCCATAAATCAACAGAGGTTGATGCAATACAGAAATATTATACTTATAAACTGGTGAGAAGAAAGTGTTTTTAACTGTAAAATTCCAAATGATTCAGTCCAATTGTGGGTTGGACTGAGGTCCTACAGCAATGGACTTGGTGATTACCCTTTCCAAGACAGCAACCACCTACCGGTATTTTACTACAGAGGAAGGCAAAATGAGTGTTAGTGGTGTAGGATTTATAATTAACAGAAATCTTGAAAACAACATTGTTGGATTCAGCAGTGTATCTGACAGAGCAGCATGGATTGTAATTAGACTAGGCAAAAAATACACCCTGAAAGTAATACAAGTAAATGCACCGACTTCTTAAAGCTCAGATGAAGGAACAGAAGCAGTCTATGACGACATCTCCCTGATTATGGAAGAAGAAAAGACCACATATACCATACTCATGGGAGACTTCAGTGCAAAAGTTGGGAAATGAAAAAATGGAGAAGCATGTATTGGAAAGTTTGGGGTGGGAGGAAGGAATGAAGGAGGAAAAATGGTGGTAAATTTTGCTGTAATGTATTAGAATAATGAACACATTTTTTTCACAAAAGAACAGGGAGAAAATGGACCTGGAGATGTCCAAATGCAGAAACAAAGAATGAAATCGACTTAATTATAGCAGATAAGAATAACTCGATCACAAATGTCAGTTATCAACAAAGTATATATAGGAAGTGACCATAGAATAGGAGGTTGCACAGCCAGATTCAATTTCATAAGTGAAAGAAAGATGATTAAGAATAAAAAGATTTGCTCAATAAAAGTCAACGAACACAAAGCAGCTTTTCAGTTGTTAACAACGAACAGATTTCAGGCACTAAGTAATGATGAATGTGAAACTGATCAGCTGAATGACAGCCAAAGTACTAAGACAATCAGCGGAGGTAGTAGGGAAACCTAATACAACCAAAGCCAAGTAGTATTCAGAAAAGACACTCGAGCTCATGAAAAAAAGAAACGAAATGAAAAGAAAAACAAAGAAAGATGAAACGGAACGAGCGGAATTAACTAAGATTATCAACAAGAGACAAAAAGAAGAAAAAATAAAGAAACATGGATCAGATCAAAGAAGCCATCAAAAAAGGAAAAAGTCTGAAACAGACCCGAAGTAATATGGCACTAGGAAAGCAACAAATTATATCACTGAAAGACAAGAAAGATGAAGTCATTAAATGCAGAGAAACGGTGGTGAAGAGAGTTGAAGAATTTTTACAACAGTATACATCAAAGACAGTAGTACCAATAGCTAACTTTTCAGTTGCAACAAGTGAAATACCTGAGGTAACACCAGACGAAGTAAACATTTCTCTTAAAAATATGAAAAGAGGGAAGGCCCCGGGTGAAGATGGAATAGTGGCAGATATACTGTTGGATGCAGGAGTAGAAGTATAAAACAGGTATACCCACATATTTACTCAATGTACAAAAAAGATGAAAATTCTCAAAGCATGGTGTAATGCAAGTTATTTTACTTAAGAAAAGAAGGTGACTCAAAAGTCACCGTTTTTGGTAAAGTAAAATAACTGTTGCATTACACCATGATTTTGGAATTTTCATCTTTATTTGTACATTCAGCAAATAAGTGGGTATGCCTGTTTTATACTTCTACTCCTGCATCCAACAGTATATCTGCTACTATTCCATCTTCACCCGGGGCCTCCTCACTTTTCATAAACCAACAGAGGTTGATGCTATACAGAAATATTATACTTATAAACTGGTGTGAAGAAAGTGATTTTAATTGTAAAATTCCAAATGATTCAGTCCAATTGTGGGTTGGACTGAGGTCCTACAGCAATGGACTTGGTGAATACTTTCCAAGATATAGCAGAGTACTCTCTGTCATGTTTAGTAACACCAGTGAGCAATGCAACTGTTGAAAGAATATTTTCTCATCCTGTAGTGAAGACCAAACAGAGGAACAGGATGGGAACAAAAATGTTTGATGCAATCATACGCATCCGATGTCACCTCCAGTTTAGAGGGCTATGCTGTAAGGATTTCACTCTATCTGTACAGATGTTGAAATTGTTTACAGCTAAGATGTATAACAGTTGTAATAAATCTGATGACACAAAGGAGGATGTCTGTAAATACTTATGAAATATGCTTGTAGACTAGTGAAGATTAGTAATATACAGTACCTTAAATTTCACATTTTCCATCTGTGGCAATTTATGCATAAATACAATTTTTTATTTGCCTGGTACTCATATTGGTTTATTTTATTCAGCTGATAAAAAATATATATTTTGAATCTTTCATTATGGCAAATTAAGTCTTTACATATCATTAACAAATTTCTTCAGCAATACAGGTACGGATATTATTTAAGAAAGAATTGCGACTCAAAAAGGATAGGGCTTTAATTTTCAAGATGCTACTGTAGTGCTAAGTAATTTACTATAATTATCTGGTTATCAATAATGCACAATAATATTTTTTTTTTCTTAGAATTAGTATGAGTATACTGAATTGATACTTACAATTACAGTAGTTAATTTTCCATGAATTATTGTGTTATATACTGTGTTAATAAAGAAGATTTACTCTATCTTTTTACCCAAATTATTTCCCACTCTAATACTCGAAAATGAAGTTTGGTCCCATTCTAAACAATTTGGCTCTTTTTCGGAGAAAATTTGACCTCTTTTGCTTTGAAAGATCTGGCAACCCTGTTTTAGACCACTGAAGATGACTTTAAGGAAATGTCGAAACGTCTGGTAATAAAATTCATTATGTTCGTCACGACATTGTGTTTACTCTTCCTGCTAAAAATCCTTTAAAGGCAGTGTGCCACCGAAAGTGAGTAGGCACTGCCTTGGCAAATTAAACTGGGATATTAAACAAACTGAAATCCAAGAAATTCTATACATACAGTGTCAGAAGCCTTACAGAAGATTACAAATTTGATAAATTAATGACTGAATTGAAAAACATTAATAGCGATATTGTAGGTTGATTGAGATCCACAGAAAAGAAGAAAAAGTAATTCCGTTCCAAGACAGCAACCACCTACCGGTATTTTACTACAGAGGAAGGCAAAATGAGTGTTAGTGGGGTAGGACTTATAATTAACAGAAATCTTGAAAACAACATTGTTGGATTCAGCAGTGTATCTGACAGAGCAGCATGGATTGCAATTAGACTATGCAAAAAATACACCCTGAAAGTAATACAAGTAAATGCACCGACTTCTTAAAGCTCAGATGAAGGAACAGAAGCAGTCTATGACGACATCTCCCTGATTATGGAAGAAGAAAAGACCACATATACCATACTCATGGGAGACCAGTGCAAAAGTTGGGAAATGAAAAAATGGAGAAGCATGTACTGGAAAGTTTGGAGTGGGAGGAAGGAATGAAAGAGGAAAAATGGTAGTAAATTTTGCTGTAATGTATTAGAATAATGAACACATTTTTTCACAAGAGAACAGGGAGAAAATGGACCTAGAGATGTCCAAATGCAGAAACAAAGAACGAAATCGACTTAATTATAGCAGATAAGAATAACTAGATCACAAATGTCAGTTATCAACAAAGTATATATGGGAAGTGACCATAGAATAGGGGGTTGCACAGCCAGATTCAATTTCATAAGTGAAAAAAAGATGATTAAGAATAAAAAGATTTGCTCAATAAAAGTCAACGAACACAAAGCAGCTTTTCAGTTGGGAACAACGAACAGATTTCAGGCACTAAGTAATGCTGAATGTGATACTGATGAGCTGAATGACAGCCAAAGTACTAAGACAATCAGCGGAGGTAGTAGGGAAACCTAATACAACAAAAGCCAAGTAGTATTCAGAAAATAAACTCGAGCTCATGAAAAAAAGAATCGAAATGAAAAGAAAAACAAAGAAAGATGAAACGGAACGAGCGGAATTAACTAAGATTATTAACAAGAGACAAAAAGAAGAAAAAAGAAAGAAACATGGATCAGATCAAAGAAGCCATCAAAAAAGGAAAAAGTCTGAAATAGACCCTAAGTCATATGGCACTAGGAAAGCAACAAATTATATCACTGAAAGACAAGAAAAGTGAAGTCATTAAATGCAGAGAAACGGTGGTGAAGAGAGTTGAAGAATTTTTACAACAGTATGCATCAAAGATAGTAGTACCAATAGCTAACTTTTCAGTTGCAACAAGTGAAATACCTGAGGTAACACCAGACGAAGTAAACATTTCTCTTAAAAATATGAAAAGAGGGAAGGCCCCGGGTGAAGATGGAATAGTGGCAGATATACTGTTGGATGCAGGAGTAGAAGTATAAAACAGGTATACCCACATATTTACTCAATGTACAAAAAAGATGAAAATTCTCAAAGCATGGTGTAATGTAACAGTTATTTTACTTAAGAAAAGAAAGTGACTCAAAAGTCACCTTTTTTGTAAAGTAAAATAACTGTTGCATTACACCATGCTTTTGGAATTTTCATCTTTATTTGTACATTCAGCAAATAAGTGGGTATGCCTGTTTTATACTTCTACTCCTGCATCCAACAGTATATCTGCTACTATTCCATCTTCACCCGGCCTTCTCTCTCTTTTCATAAACCAACAGAGGTTGATGCAATACAGAAATATTATACTTATAAACTGGTGTGAAGAAAGTGATTTTAATTGTAAAATTCCAAATGATTCAGTCCAATTGTGAGTTGGACTGAGGTCCTACAGCAATGGACTTGGTGAATACTTTGCAAGATATAGCAGAGTACTCTCTGTCATGTTTAGTAACACCAGTGAACAATGCTACTGTTGAAAGAATATTTTCTCAACCTGTAGTGAAGACCAAACAGAGGAACAGGATGGAAACAAAAATGCTCGATGCAATCATACGCATCCGATGTCACCTCCAGTTTAGAGGGCTATGCCGTAAGGATTTCACTCTATCTGTACAGATGTTGAAATTGTTTACAGCTAAGATGTATAACAGTTGTAATAAATCTGATGACACAAAGGAGGATGTCTGTGAATACTTATGAAATATGCTTGTAGACTAGTGAAGATTAGTAATATACGGTACCTTAAATTTCACTTTTTCCATCTGTGGCAATTTATGCATAAATACAATTTTTTATTTGCCTGGTACTCATATTGGTTTAATTTATTCAGCTGATAAAAAATATATATTTTGAATCTTTCATTATGGGAAAATAAGTCTTTACATATCATTTACAAATTTCTTCAGCAATACAGGTACGGATATTATTTAAGAAAGCATTGCGACTCAAAAAGGTTAGGGCTTTAATTTTCAAGATGCTACTGTACTGCTAAGTAATTTACTATAATTATCTGGTTGGCAATAATGCACAATAATATTTTTTTTCTTAGAATTAGTATGAGTATACTGAATTGATACTTATAATTACAGTAGTTAATTTTCCATGAATTACTGTGTTATATACTGTGTTAATAATGAAGATTTACTCTATTTTTTTACCCAAATTATTTCCCACTATAATACTCGAAAATGAAGTTTGGCCTCATTCTAAACAATTTGGCTCTTTCTCGGAAAAAATTTGACCTCTTTTACTTTGAAAGATCTGGCAACCCTGTTTTAGACCACTGAAGGTGACTTTAAGGAAATGTCGAAACGTCTGGTAATAAAATTCATTATGTTCGTCACGACATTGTGTTTACTCTTCCTGCTAAAAATCCTTTAAGGGCAGTGTGCCACCGAAAGTGAGTAGGCACTGCCTTGGTAAATTAAACTGGGATATTAAACAAACTGAAATCCAAGAAAATCTATACATACAATGTCAGAAGCCTTACAGAAGATTACAAATTTGATAAATTAATGACTGAATTGGAAAACATTAATAGCGATATTGTAGGTTGATTGAGATCCACAGAAAAGAAGAAAAAGTAATTCCGTTCCAAGACAGCAACCACCTACCGGTATTTTACTACAGAGGAAGGCAAAATGAGTGTTAGTGGGGTAGGACTTATAATTAACAGAAATCTTGAAAACAACATTGTTGGATGCAGCAGTGTATCTGACAGAGCAGCATGGATTGCAATTAGACTATGCAAAAAATATACCCTGAAAGTAATACAAGTAAATGCACCGACTTCTCAAAGCTCAGATGAAGGAACAGAAGCAGTCTATGACGACATCTCCCTGATTATGGAAGAAGAAAAGACCACATATTCCATACTCATGGGAGACTTCAGTGCAGAAGTTGGGAAATGAAAAAATGGAGAAGCATGTACTGGAAAGTTTGGGGTGGGAGAAAGGAATGAAGGAGGAAAAATGGTGGTAAATTTTCCTGTAATGTATTAGAATAATGAACACATTTTTTCACAAGAGAACAGGGAGAAAATGGACCTAGAGATGACCAAATGCAGAAACAAAGAACGAAATCGACTTAATTATAGCAGATAAGAATAACTAGATCACAAATGTCAGTTATCAACAAAGTATATATGGGAAGTGACCATAGAATAGGGGGTTGCACAGCCAGATTCAATTTCATAAGTGAAAAAAAGATGATTAAGAATAAAAAGATTTGCTCAATAAAAGTCAACGAACACAAAGCAGCTTTTCAGTTGGGAACAACGAACAGATTTCAGGCACTAAGTAATGCTGAATGTGATACTGATGAGCTGAATGACAGCCAAAGTACTAAGACAATCAGCGGAGGTAGTAGGGAAACCTAATACAACAAAAGCCAAGTAGTATTCAGAAAATAAACTCGAGCTCATGAAAAAAAGAAACGAAATGAAAAGAAAAACAAAGAAAGATGAAACGGAACGAGCGGAATTAACTAAGATTATTAACAAGAGACAAAAAGAAGAAAAAAGAAAGAAACATGGATCAGATCAAAGAAGCCATCAAAAAAGGAAAAAGTCTGAAAACAGACCCTAAGTCATATGGCACTAGGAAAGCAACAAATTATATAACTGAAAGACAAGAAAAGTGAAGTCATTAAATGCAGAGAAACGGTGGTGAAGAGAGTTGAAGAATTTTTACAACAGTATGCATCAAAGATAGTAGTACCAATAGCTAACTTTTCAGTTGCAACAAGTGAAATACCTGAGGTAACACCAGACGAAGTAAACATTTCTCTTAAAAATATGAAAAGAGGGAAGGCCCCGGGTGAAGATGGAATAGTGGCAGATATACTGTTGGATGCAGGAGTAGAAGTATAAAACAGGTATACCCACATATTTACTCAATGTACAAAAAAGATGAAAATTCTCAAAGCATGGTGTAATGTAACAGTTATTTTACTTAAGAAAAGAAAGTGACTCAAAAGTCACCTTTTTTTGTAAAGTAAAATAACTGTTGCATTACACCATGCTTTTGGAATTTTCATCTTTATTTGTACATTCAGCAAATAAGTGGGTATGCCTGTTTTATACTTCTACTCCTGCATCCAACAGTATATCTGCTACTATTCCAT
This sequence comes from Coenobita brevimanus, assembly GCF_032717465.1. Classification (NCBI taxonomy): domain Eukaryota; kingdom Metazoa; phylum Arthropoda; class Malacostraca; order Decapoda; family Coenobitidae; genus Coenobita; species Coenobita brevimanus. The sequence continues at coordinate 27,062,808 of NC_137028.1, read as the reverse complement.
CTTCACCCGGGGCCTTCTCTCTTTTCATAAACCAACAGAGGTTGATGCAATACAGAAATATTATACTTATAAACTGGTGTGAAGAAAGTGATTTTATTTGTAAAATTCCAAATGATTCAGTCCAATTGTGAGTTGGACTGAGGTCCTACAGCAATGGACTTGGTGAATACTTTGCAAGATATAGCAGAGTACTCTCTGTCATGTTTAGTAACACCAGTGAGCAATGCTACTGTTGAAAGAATATTTTCTCAACCTGTAGTGAAGACCAAACAGAGGAACAGGATGGAAACAAAAATGCTCGATGCAATCATACGCATCCGATGTCACCTCCAGTTTAGAGGGCTATGCCGTAAGGATTTCACTCTATCTGTACAGATGTTGAAATTGTTTACAGCTAAGATGTATAACAGTTGTAATAAATCTGATGACACAAAGGAGGATGTCTGTGAATACTTATGAAATATGCTTGTAGACTAGTGAAGATTAGTAATAAACGGTACCTTAAATTTCACTTTTTCCAACTGTGGCAATTTATGCATAAATACAATTTTTTATTTGCCTGGTACTCATATTGGTTTAATTTATTCAGCTGATAAAGAATATATATTTTGAATCTTTCATTATGGGAAAATAAGTCTTTACATATCATTTACAAATTTCTTCAGCAATACAGGTACGGATATTATTTAAGAAAGCATTGCGACTCAAAAAGGATAGGGCTTTAATTTTCAAGATGCTACTGTACTGCTACGTAATTTACTATAATTATCTGGTTGGCAATAATGCACAATAATATTTTTTTCCTCAGAATTAGTATGAGTATACTGAATTGATACTTATAATTACAGTAGTTAATTTTCCATGAATTACTGTGTTATATACTGTGTTAATAATGAAGATTTACTCTATTTTTTAACCCAAATTATTTCCCACTATAATACTCGAAAATGAAGTTTGGCCTCATTCTAAACAATTTGGCTCTTTTTCGGAAAAAATTTGACCTGTTTTGCTTTGAAAGATCTGGCAACCCTGTTTTAGACCACTGAAGGTGACTTTAAGGAAATGTCGAAACGTCTGGTAATAAAATTCATTATGTTCGTCACGACATTGTGTTTACTCTTCCTGCTAAAAATCCTTTAAGGGCAGTGTGCCACCGAAAGTGAGTAGGCACTGCCTTGGCAAATTAAACTGGGATATTAAACAAACTGAAATCCAAGAAAATCTATACATACAATGTCAGAAGCCTTACAGAAGATTACAAATTTGATAAATTAATGACTGAACTGGAAAACATTAATAGCGATATTGTAGGTTGATTGAGATCCACAGAAAAGAAGAAAAAGTAATTCCGTTCCAAGACAGCAACCACCTACCGGTATTTTACTACAGAGGAAGGCAAAATGAGTGTTAATGGTGTAGGACTTATAATTAACAGAAATCTTGAAAACAACATTGTTGGATTCAGCAGTGGATCTGACAGAACAGCATGGATTGCAATTAGACTATGCAAAAAATACACCCTGAAAGTAATACAAGTAAATGCACCGACTTCTCAAAGCTCAGATGAAGGAACAGAAGCAGTCTATGACGACATCTCCCTGATTATGGAAGAAGAAAAGACCACATATTCCATACTCATGGGAGACTTCAGTGCAGAAGTTGGGAAATGAAAAAATGGAGAAGCATGTACTGGAAAGTTTGGGGTGGGAGAAAGGAATGAAGGAGGAAAAATGGTGGTAAATTTTGCTGAAATGTATTAGAATAATGAACACATTTTTTCACAAGAGAACAGGGAGAAAATGGACCTAGAGATGACCAAATGCAGAAACAAAGAATGAAATCGACTTAATTATAGCAGATAAGAATAACTAGATCACAAATGTCAGTTATCAACAAAGTATATATGGGAAGTGACCATAGAATAGGGGGTTGCACAGCCAGATTCAATTTCATAAGTGAAAAAAAGATGATTAAGAATAAAAAGATTTGCTCAATAAAAGTCAACGAACACAAAGCAGCTTTTCAGTTGGGAACAACGAACAGATTTCAGGCACTAAGTAATGCTGAATGTGATACTGATGAGCTGAATGACAGCCAAAGTACTAAGACAATCAGCGGAGGTAGTAGGGAAACCTAATACAACAAAAGCCAAGTAGTATTCAGAAAATAAACTCGAGCTCATGAAAAAAAGAAACGAAATGAAAAGAAAAACAAAGAAAGATGAAACGGAACGAGCGGAATTAACTAAGATTATTAACAAGAGACAAAAAGAAGAAAAAAGAAAGAAACATGGATCAGATCAAAGAAGCCATCAAAAAAGGAAAAAGTCTGAAACAGGCCCTAAGTAATATGGCACTAGGAAAGCAACAAATTATATCACTGAAAGACAAGAAAGGTGAAGTCATTAAATGCAGAGAAATGGTGGTGAAGAGAGCTGAAGAATTTTTACAACAGTATGCATCAAAGATAGTAGTACCAATAGCTAACTTTTCAGTTGCAACAAGTGAAATACCTGAGGTAACACCAGACGAAGTAAACATTTCTCTTAAAAATATGAAAAGAGGGAAGGCCCCGGGTGAAGATGGAATAGTGGCAGATATACTGTTGGATGCAGGAGTAGAAGTATAAAATAGGTATACCCACATATTTACTCAATGTACAAAAAAGATGAAAATTCTCAAAGCATGGTGTAATGAAACAGTTATTTTACTTAAGAAAAGAAGGTGACTCAAAAGTCACCGTTTTTGGTAAAGTAAAATAACTGTTGCATTACACCATGCTTGGAATTTTTCATCTTTATTTTGTACATTCAGCAAATAAGTGGGTATGCCTGTTTTATACTTCTACTCCTGCATCCAACAGTATATCTGCTACTATTCCATCTTCACCCGGGGCCTTCTCTCTTTTCATAAACCAACAGAGGTTGATGCAATACAGAAATATTATACTTATAAACTGGTGTGAAGAAAGTGATTTTAATTGTAAAATTCCAAATGATTCAGTTCAATTGTGAGTTGGACTGAGGTCCTACAGCATTGGACTTGGTGAATACTTTGCAAGATATAGCAGAGTACTCTCTGTCATGTTTAGTAACACCAGTGAGCAATGCTACTGTTGAAAGAATATTTTCTCAACCTGTAGTGAAGACCAAACAGAGGAACAGGATGGAAACAAAAATGTTCGATGCAATCATACGCATCCGATGTCACCTCCAGTTTAGAGGGCTATGCTGTAAGGATTTCACTCTATCTGTACAGATGTTGAAATTGTTTACAGCTAAGATGTATAACAGTTGTAATAAATCTGATGACACAAAGGAGGATGTCTGTGAATACTTATGAAATATGCTTGTAGACTAGTGAAGATTAGTAATATACGGTACCTTAAATTTCACTTTTTCCATCTGTGGCAATTTATGCATAAATACAATTTTTTATTTGCCTGGTACTCATATTGGTTTAATTTATTCAGCTGATAAAAAATATATATTTTGAATCTTTCATTATGGGAAAATAAGTCTTTACATATCATTTACGAATTTCTTCAGCAATACAGGTACGGATATTATTTAAGAAAGCATTGCGACTCAAAAAGGATAGGGCTTTAATTTTCAAGATGCTACTGTACTGCTAAGTAATTTACTATAATTATCTGGTTCGCAATAATGCACAATAATATTTTTTTTCTCAGAATTAGTATGAGTATACTGAATTGATACTTATAATTACAGTAGTTAATTTTCCATGAATTACTGTGTTATATACTGTGTTAGTAAAGAAGATTTACTCTATTTTTTTACCCATATTATTTCCCACTATAATACTCGAAAATGAAGTTTGGCCCCATTCTAAACAATTTGGCTCTTTTTCGGAGAAAATTTGACCTCTTTTGCTTTGAAAGATCTGGCAACCCTGTTTTAGACCACTGAAGGTGCCTTTAAGGAAATGTCGAAACGTCTGGTAATAAAATTCATTATGTTCGTCACGACATTGTGTTTACTCTTCCTGCTAAAAATCCTTTAAGGGCAGTGTACCACCGGAAGTGAGTAGGCACTGCCTTGGCAAATTAAACTGGGATATTGAACAAACTGAAATCCAAGAAAATCTATACATACAATGTCAGAAGCCTTACAGAAGATTACAAATTTGATAATTTAATGACTGAATTGGAAAACATTAATAGCGATATTGTAGGTTGATTGAGATCCACAGAAAAGAAGAAAAAGTAATTCCGCTCCAAGACAGCAACCACCTACCGGTATTTTACTACAGAGGAAGGCAAAATGAGTGTTAATGGTGTAGGACTTATAATTAACAGAAATCTTGAAAACAACATTGTTGGATTCAGCAGTGTATCTGACAGAGCAGCATGGATTGCAATTAGACTATGCAAAAAATACACCCTGAAAGTAATACAAGTAAATGCACCGACTTCTCAAAGCTCAGATGAAGGAACAGAAGCAGTCTATGACGACATCTCCCTGATTATGGAAGAAGAAAAGACCACATATTCCATACTCATGGGAGACTTCAGTGCAGAAGTTAGGAAATGAAAAAATGGAGAAGCATGTACTGGAAAGTTTGGGGTGGGAGAAAGGAATGAAGGAGGAAAAATGGTGGCAAATTTTGCTGTAATGTATTAGAATAATGAACACATTTTTTCACAAGAGAACAGGGAGAAAATGGATCTGGAGATGTCCAAATGCAGAAACAAGGAATGAAATCGACTTAATTATAGCAAATAAGAATAACTAGATCACAAATGTCAGTTATCAACAAAGTATATATGGGAAGTGAACATAGAATAAGGGGTTGCACAGCCAGATTCAATTTCATAAGTGAAAGAAAGATGATTAAGAATAAAAAGATTTGCTCAATAAAAGTCAACGAACACAAAGCAGCTTTTCAGTTGGGAACAACGAACAGATTTCAGGCACTAAGTAATGCTGAATGTGATATTGATGAGCTGAATGACAGCCAAACTACTAAGACAATCAGCGGAGGTAGTAGGGAAACCTAATACAACCAAAGCCAAGTAGTATTCAGAAAATAAACTCGAGCTCATGAAAAAAAGAAACGAAATGAAAAGAAAAACAAACAAAGATGAAACGGAACGAGCGAAATTAACTAAGATTGTTAACAAGAGACAAAAAGAAGAAAAAAGAAAGAAACATGGATCAGATCAAAGAAGCCATCAAAAAAGGAAAAAGTCTGAAACAGACCCTAAGTCATATGGCACTAGGAAAGCAACAAATTATATCACTGAAAGACAAGAAAGGTGAAGTCATTAAATGCAGAGAAACGGTGATGAAGAGAGTTGAAGAATTTTTACAACAGTATGCATCAAAGATAGTAGTACCAATAGCTAACTTTTCAGTTGCAACAAGTGAAATACCTGAGGTAACACCAGACGAAGTAAACATTTCTCTTAAAAATATGAAAAGAGGGAAGGCCCCGGGTGAAGATGGAATAGTGGCAGATATACTGTTGGATGCAGGAGTAGAAGTATAAAACAGGCATACCCACATATTTACTCAATGTACAAAAAAGATGAAAATTCCCAAAACATGGTGAAATGCAACAGTTATTTTACAAAAAAAGGTGACTCACAAGCTCTTAGTAGCTATCGACCCATTAGCTTATTGTCATTTACAAGCTCTCAGTAGAGTCCATACGAACAGAATAACATGAAATTTGAAAGAAACCAACCTCGTGAACAGGCAGGATTCCGTTGAGGGTATTCGACTGCTGATCATCTACACACAAAGAATCAGTTAATTCAGAAAACTATAGAATATAATAAACCACTGTGCTTAGGTTTTGTTGATTACGAAAAGGCTTTCAACTCAGTGGTGGACAATGCAATTATGAATTCATAGTGAGAGCAAGGAATAAATGAGAACATTGTAAACCTGACTGATAATATAAAAGGGAACTGCCACAGTCAAAGTATATAAAAACTCGGAAAAAAAAATAAGACTGAAAAGACGTGCATCAGGGAGATAAAATTTAACCCAAATTATTCACAGCATCCCTGGAAAGTATTCTCAGAAAGTTAGATTGGGAAAACAAAGGAGTAAACATGGATGGAGAAAAGCTAAACCATTTAAGGATTTCAGATGACACTGTCCAAATCTCAGAAACAGCAGAGACAATGCAAGAGATGTTAAATGACCTGAACAGAGAAAGTCTCAGAGTAGTGCTAAAGATGAACCAGAGTAAAACTAATGTTTAATCCACATACACCAATTCTTAAAGAGATCTAGGAGTACAGTTACTCTGGGCAAATAGTAAAATTAACGAAGACCACGATGACGAAAAAAAAATTATAGCTGGATGGAAAGCTTTCGGTAAACATACCGACATTATGAAAAGTATCTTTGCAATATGTATGAAACGAGTAGTATATGACAAAATATATATAATTCAAGCTATGACGTACGGTTGTGAAACCCGGAAACTGACCAAATCGTTGGAAAACAAACTAATCCGTTCTCAGAGAGCAATGGAAATGTCAATGCTGGGAGTAACTTTAAGACAGGAAAAGATCAACTTGGATGAGAGAGCACACTAAAGTTAAAGATATTATAGATGGAATAAAAGAACAGAAATGGAGGTGGGCAGGCCATGTAGCAAGAATAAGGGATAACCAATGGAGCAAGAGGCTGACTGATTGGACACCAAGAGACTGTAAGCGTAGCATAAGAAGGCCAGACAGGAGATGGAGAGATGAAATAGAGCAATTTGCAGGGAAAACGTGGCAGAAATTGGCTAAGTCAAGGAATTTGTGGAGAAGATTCGGGGAGGCCTGTGTTCAGCAGTGGACTAGTAATGACTGATGGATGATGAAGATGATGCTAATATATATATATATATATATATATATATATATATATATATATATATATATATATATATATATACCATTGGATACCCAGAGCTGCTGGGCGAGGCACCGTGCTGGGAGGGTACTAGGCGTACCGCCCACTGCCTATCGGCTCATACTCGTGAAGCTCATAGGTCCCTACCCGGGGGTTCCCTACTTTACTAAGATTTGAAAATTCCCAGTTCTGTCCAAAACTGAGGACACTGGGCTCCAATGATATATATATATATATATATATATATATATATATATATATATATATATATATATATATATATATATATATATATAATAATATATATATATATATATATATATATATATATATATATATATATATATATATATCACAATAACTTTGTAGAAACTTGTAGTGATATTTTGTAGATTAGTTTTATATATATATTAGACTTGTAGACGAGCGGTTGTTATACGTGAGTAGCTTGTAAATAGATAATCTTGGTTCCCTTTTGTCATGCAATGACAGGAGAGGTAAAGAATAGTATGGGACTATTTTTATTTGTCTTGGAAATATTAACAAAGTCTCTCACACAGAGTGAAGTATAAAGTCCCGCCAGCTACCTCCCAGTCTCGCTCTCGTTCTCTCTCTCTCTCTCTCTGTCTCTGTCTGTCTGTCTGTCTGTCTGTCTGTCTCTCTCTCTCTCTCTCTCTCTCTCTCTCTCTCTTTTCCCTCTCGCCCATGTTGCTAGGCTCGTTCTCCCTACTACCTGCCGGTTCTATGGCCTGTCTCCTTCTCAGCGCTGCTTCTTAAATTCTGGTGTAGCAGGGGTCGTGTCACGTGTGTTACACAGTGGTTGGAAAGTTCTAGAAACCTGTGTGTGAGTATGTGTGTATATGTGTGTATGGTCACTAGGCTTTGTTCGTATGCTATCTCGCTGACACACTACCTACAGTATATCATCCCCTGACTTGTACTTCCTGTGTATTGTCAACATTTCCTCAGTTAACTTGCAAGATCATATCCCTTTCCCAGGCTTGCCTGGAGCTCTGTCTATCTATCTATTTATCTATCTATCTATTATGATTTGTAATTATAATATGGAGTTCTGACACTGCTCGGCCACGTACTGGAGGTCCTCCGACAGCAATCATCATTGACATATGCTAATCTATTAGTACATAATATTGATTATAATATTGTATACATATAATATTCATGTTAATATTGTACTGATCCAGTAATAGTACATTTTAAACAAGTTGTATACATATTTGAATAAATGCAATGGTTGTTGTATGACATTTTGTAAGATGTGTATGTATAACAGACATACGCATATAATTGTGCAATGGTAATACTGCTAGGTTATACATTACAATTTGAGTTATCCCTTTAGTAATGTCTAATATTTCACCTAACTTGTATGATGATTCTGGTAATACAGAATTGTGGTAAAATTGTATGACTTTACATAATATTGTAGTAACATTGTGGTAAAACATAACTGTAACATTGTGAATTGATACATAATTGTATTGTAATTGTTACATTGTAGTAACATTGTAGTAATACATAATTGTAATATTTTATGAATTGTTACATAATATTGTGGTAATGCATAATTGTGTTGGCCTTATAACTGTAGTTACATTTTGTTAATGCAACTGTTACATAATTGTGTTGGCCTTATAATTGTAGTTAAAGTTACATAAAAGTTACATCTTGTTAATGCAACTGTTACATAATTGTGTTGGCCTTATAATTGTAATTAAAGTTACATAAAAGTTACATCTTGTTAATGCAACTGTTACATAATTGTTACATATTGTTTGTAGTTACATATCGTTTGTAGTTACATAATTGTAATAATTGCAGTCCTGACACTGAATCAAGTCATGCTGCGGTCGACGATATGCCATGCCACTAGCTTGTGGAGACAACAATTTGCTTTTTGTTTCACTTATAGAAGGAGTTTATGTGATGATGTGCCATGCCACTTGCTTGTGGAGACAACAATTTGCTTTTTTGTTTGTAGTTTACGTGGTATTTTGGCATTTGTAGTAACACTTACACTTATTTTCATTTGTTTGTTATGTGATCTTACTCTATTTCTTTTTCTTTTTCTTTTTTTCGTATGTACTGCTTTTCTATAGTTTGTTTTTCTTCGTTTGTCTACGCTTTTTCTGTGTTGTTCATGGTTGCATAATTGCTAGTTAATTCCCTTGGGACCCTTTTTTAAGGTTTAGTTTATATTGCACAGATATTATTGAAAATAATATATAGCCCTATATTTTGCTATTTTATATATATATATATATATATATATATATATATATATATATATATATATATATATATATATATATATATATATACAGGATTAACCATATACACTGACTTGTTGTTCACTTGTACCTATCGTGGGCTATATGTGTGTCAGCATTGTGTGGAAATTTTTGTCTTCACGACTTTGTGGAAGATGTTCATTCTTGCTAACGTCATTTGTGTTGGTCATTTTTTATTTCCTTGTAACTTAATTTATCTGTTTCCACTAGGTAGCTTTAATTAATAAATGTTTTATACAGTTCTTTTAATCGCTCACTGAGTAACTGTGATGGTATATTTTCTTTATTACTTTGTAGATGTAATAATGTATAGCTGTATGTATGAAACACGTATTTTATGTAGGTATAAATGCTAACACTCGTTGGTAGTAAATAAATGCTATAATAAATGAATGAATATATACAGTGTAGAATATTTATTGTTGGTGCAAGTATTTAATGATTGAATTATGAAGATAATTGAAGTAGGTATATGTATTTAAGTTGTAACTATACAGCAGGTTTTATATGTTTGTGCAAAATGTGTTGTCTATCACTGTGTATCGTATAAATGAAGTAACTATGTAACTCACTAATTTTTTACCGTGGTGGAAATGGTGTGTGGTGTTGCACGTGGTGATAGCGTTGTTCTTCACGGGTTGATTAACGTGTTGTGAGGTGTCAGACACACGGCTTGGCGTCGTCTCAGCACACGTATGGTGACGTCGACTTCCCACACTGGTAGCTGTGGTGAGTGAATGAGTACCAATGAGTAACTTCAGTGAAGATAAGTGAGTAAGATGGGTTGTGAATATGGACTTGGTATTTGCTTCGTCGTCTTGACGTCTTCACTCCTGCGTCAGCGGTGAAGGTTGGGTGGATGTAGCAGAGAGAGGAGGGTGAGGTCTGGTGGTTGTAAGTTGTGAGTCGTCTCTCACCTCGTTTGTTTGTTTTGTTTTTCTTTCTCGAGGTATTCGTGTTCCTTTTTGCTTGTGATTTACTCGTTGTGGGATGAAGACTGCCGCTACTTGTAGGTGCGTGTAGAAGATTATACAGACGACTCGTAGAGTTGTTACTTGTAGTTGATTGTAGATGGTTGTAGTACGTTGGTTCGTCATAGAAATTGCAAGATTGTTTGTATCAATACATTATTAAACTACTTGCAAGGCGTCCTGTGACCTCTTCACCTCTACATCAGCGTGATGATCGGGGAGATGGAGGGGGGGGTTGGAGAGAATACTGTCAGGAGCTGGTTGTGAGTTGTTCGTTGTGAGAGGTATTTTTTGTTTTCAATCATGATATTTTGTAGGAGTTCACTGTAGATTCGTGGACGAGGTTCATCCCACCGCTGCCACCATATCTCACAATAACTTTGTAGAAACTTGTAGTGATATTTTGTAGATTAGTTATATATATATTAGACTTGTGGACGAGCGGTTGTTATACGTGAGTAGCTTGTAAGTAGATAATCTTGGTTCCCTTTTGTCATGCAATGACAGGAGAGGTAAAGAATAGTATGGGACTATTTTTATTTGTCTTGGAAATATTAACAAAGTCTCTCGCACAGAGTGAAGTATAAAGTCCCGCCAGCTACCTCCCAGTCTTGCTCTCGCTCTCTCTCTCTCTCTCTCTCTCTCTCTCTCTCTTTTCCCTCTCGCCCATGTTGCTAGGCTCGTTCTCCCTACTACCTGCCGGTTCTATGGCCTGTCTCCTTCTGAGCTCTGCTTCCTAAATTCTTGTGTAGCAGGGGTCGTGTCACGTGTGTTACACAGTGGTTGGAAAGTTCTAGAAACCTGTGTGTGAGTATGTGTGTATGTGTGTGTATGGTCACTAGGCTTTGTTCGTATGCTATCTCGCTGACACACTACCCATATCATCCCCTGACTTGCTACTTCCTGTGTATTGTCAACATTTCCTCAGGTAACTCGCAAGATCATTTCCCTTTCCCAGGCTTGCCTGGAGCTGTCTATCTATCTATTTATCTATCTATCTATTATGATTTGTAATTATGCTATGGAGTCCTGACATATATATAGATAGATAGATAGATAGATAGATAGATAGATAGATAGTATAGATAGATAGATAGATAGATAGATAGATAGATAGATATAGAGAGAGGGAGAGAGAGAGATATTTATATCTATCTATCTATAGATATATATATATATATATATATATATATATATATATATATATATATATATATATATATATATATATATATATATTGGAGGCGATTCGTTTGAGCCCACCCCTTGCGGGATTACGGCGTCTGGCAGTAGATAGATAGATGGGTAGGTAGATGTATGAAATACCAGCACGCCAAAGAGAAAAAAAGTAAACGAAAAATTCCTGATTGACTTTTTCTTCCATGAACAGGTGTTGTGACAGCTCAAACAAAGCCAACGATGAAATACAGACCAACGAATAAAAAGTTAAAAGAAAACCCAATTATTATTTAATTAGATTCAGAAAAGAACGAACGCAAGAAACAATTTGTGCTCAAAAAGGTATACATAATATGAAGGAATGACGGATATATATATGAATAAAAGATTAATAAAGTATATACACATGAACAAAACGTGCACACATTAACAAAACACACGACCAGACATACAATGAGTAAAACACTACAAAGAATAAAACGCTAATATGAATAATACAAAAAAATAAAGGAACCACAAGAGCAAAACATAGAAACATCACAAACAAGAATAAAATTAAAAACATTTCTACAGACCCGAAAAAAACACACACACATGAATAAAACACATGCATAAGTAGCATAAAAAAACAAACAAACACAGATATACGCTAACGACCAAACAATATCACACCAACCAACACCGCCGCCATCCCGACCACACCACGCCTAGGGTAACACCAACATCGTCACCACACCACCACCAACCCCATATCATCACACGCCACCATCCCCATCTCACCACATCACACCACAACAGAGCATCACAAGCACCATCATTTTACCATCACCAACCTCATTCTACTACTACAACTACCTCCACCACCACCAAAGCACCACAACACCACTGCCAAACACTATCAAGTTCATACCACCACCGCCATCACCCCAGCACAACACACCAAACAACACCACACCACCACTGCCACCAAGCTCGCATAACCCCTCATCACACCACAACAGGAACATCACCATTACCACAGCACTACCAACCCCATACCACCACCCCATATCATCACACCACACGACAACGCCAGTACCATTACCACACCACCACTAACTCCAGATCAACACCATCACTACCCTCATAACACTACACTGCAACAACACAGACACCATCACCCTGACAAACCCTACACCATCACCACACCACAATAACATCCACCACGACCAACCCCATACCGCTACCGCCACCACCACCATCACGTACATGGCACACCACATGACATCACCACCAGCACCACTAGCACCACACTACCCACCTGTCCTAATCAGAAGCCGTGTAGGGCCGCTCAGCAATCATACCTGCGCTCAGCTTTGTATGTCTTCACTCACCTGGAGACGGAAGCCTCTGTAAAGGGACGGCAATGACCACTGAATTAACCACAAGGCCATATATAATAAAAGGAAGCTAGAGCAAGAAGTGATGGACAAAATAGAGAAGGGAGTGGAACAGGGATGAAAATCGAGGACGAAAAGATTGAAATTTTAGGGAAGACACAGACTTAAGGCAAAGAAGAGACCAGAAAAAATAACAAAATAAATAAATAAATAAACAATGGCAGCAATGAAAAGGATGAGAAAAAAATGTTTTATTCCCGGCCCTTTTCGATAGGAGCAAAGTCTTCGCCTATAGTAAAGTTTATGCATTCAACTGACATTCATCAAACCTGAAAAGGAATAATTCGCTTTGATGGTGCGATAAAATAAAAGCGTGTCAAAGACTTGTTTAAAGAATATAAATGTTAGGTCCGAACGTTGTAAAGGTTAAGTACTAATGATGCTAAAGTTACATCCACCCAATGTTATTTTGCTATAAAATCGCCATAATCTAAAGCAAAGGTCAGCTCCTTTCGTAAAAAGTGAAATTTGTCCCAGGCAAACAGGTAAGATATGAGAACACCAAAAAACACCGGTAAAAATATGTTTTCCGGCCAAAAACGATTCAGCTCTGAAAGTGGCACCTTACCTAAGACAGAAATGAGAGAGAGAGAGAGAGAGAGAGAGAGAGAGAGAGAGAGAGAGAGAGAGAGAGAGGGAGAGAGAGAGAGAGAGAGAGAGAGGGTAAAGGTGGAGCATGAGAGAGAAAAATGATAGATAAAAACAATGAGTACGAGAGAAAAGTGGGAAAAAAGGAGAGAATAACAGGAAACTGAATGAACAGCAATGAAGTGACGACTGGCGATTCAGAATCTCTATTCTGTTAGCATAATCTTTTGTGCTCCTACTCTTGACAGGAGCTGATTACAATTGTTTCATTTTAGGTTGGTGTAGGTTTTCTTCCTTTCGTATCTCAGTCTCACATAACTCTGTGGGAAAAAAAAAAAACGCAACAACTCAGCTTTGTGACGAGCATCATATTCAGTTGTTAATCTGTCTTTATAATCGAGCATTCAAAATGAAGGGATGGCAGGTTTCGGCGAAGTTAGAGCTTAAACACTGTAGTACTGATGAAGCGGTCAACTGAAGTAATCATCCTTCTTATATTTTTTTAAAATAAGTAATACCTCCATGAAATGAAAGACCTACTAAGAAAGTGTTCAAGTGCGGTAGATGGAAGGAGGAGAAGGAGACCTGGAATGAGATGGAGAGTCATAAGGTACTAAAGTATCTAAAGCAGGGTGAAGATGTGAAAAGGAAGAGGAACGTTACTGAGCAGGGACAAAACGCCTGGAAGTTCTAATGCCCAGCCCACCCTCTCACAGGAAGAGACGTCAGACAATAGACAGACAGACAGATAGATAGATAGATAGATAGATAAACAGATAGATAGATAGATATGTGCGTTGATCCAAGAAAGAGGAACCCAGTAATCAACATGAGAGCCTCCCAACCACATCTCAATCAGTCCCGATCCCCAGGTGAGGCCAGGTGACTGTAATTAGCGCCAGGTATAAAAAGGTACCAGTCGATACTCTCATTACCTCATTAGTCTTCGGAGCAGTATAATTATCCAAATAACTATAATAAAGAAGATGAATCCTTCTTTGATCAGCCATAGATTTACTGGATGTCGTTATAGTATGTATCTGACGACTGTTACTGGAGTTTAATGCTTGAGGTTTGTGGTTATTTCTTGTTTTCAAATACTGTATTGCTACAAGACAGTGATCCCTGACGTTAAGCTGCCATAACCATATCATGTAATTAACGGTTATTAAAAACACTGTTCATGCTCGTCAGCAGAGAAGTTCGGATTCGGTCTTATATTTCATTAACATCCGTGGTCTTAGTACCAATCTGAATTCTGTCCACTCCTTCCTCCAGTCTGTATCCCCTGTAGCCCTATTCCTCACAGAAACACAAATCTCTCTCTTAACTAACATACCTCCATTTAGTGTTCCTGGTTACCATCTTATCAAAAACGTCCGTAACAAGGGTGGCACCTGTTGTTATATCAAATCTGAATTTGCTGTTGACACTGTTTTGAACTTCAGTTCATCAAACTTTGATTATTCATTGTATAAACTAAATTACTTATATATTTCCAAATATATCCGCATAGTTTATCGCTCTCTCAATGCCTCTGCAGAACCCAGCGTATTTGACTCTATATCCATACAATTGACCAAGCTTAACCTCACCCCTATCACCTCATTTTGGGTGATTTTGATGTCCATAATGTACAAGGATTATCGCATTCTCCCAGGACTGACGATACTGCTCTAGAATGCAAAGTGTTTGCAGAATCGTTTAATCTCACGCAGTTGGTAAAACAATCAACAAGAATACCAGATAATCCTGACCATAACGCCTATCTCTTGCATCTAATCCTGACAAATAACCCAGATCATTACAGGATAGAAGTACTGTCACCACTTGGATTATCCACCCACAATCTCATCAAAGCCTCATTAATCTGTTACCCCAAACCTCCCCGTTCTGAATCTGTCAGGGTGACCAGATGGCACTTTGATGGTGCTGACTGGGATGGTTTTAGAAATTATCTTGCTGATATTCCATGGCATTCATTTTTCTCTACAGAGCCATCAGAGTAGAAAAGAGGAGGGCAGGATGAATGAGTCCTGCGTTAATGGCTTAATTCAAACTGGAATGGAATCGTTCATACCCAGTCAAAAGTGTACTTAAAAGCTCTCCATAAATCAAGATATATCTACAGTAAGATCACTGAATGGGGACAAAATAACACTGTAGCATTTAATGCTTGGAAAACCAGGAATATACAATTTACTAATAGACAGATATTGCCTGATTCCAATATTATTTTCAATGCTACCAATACTCCTTTTTTTTATGCAAGGAAGAAGGAACCAAAGGCCAGAAGCTCGCAAACTCTTTCCTCCAAGAATAAACAAAAACAATACAAAAGAGAGCCAGATTCAAGATGCATTCATTTCGAGATGCCTGGACATACTGTGTTTGAAAGACTGGAGATCATAGGAAGTAGGAAATACAGACAGAGGGAGACAGTTCCAGAGATGACTTGTTGCATAAATGAAAGACTGAAAGTAACGGTTAACTCTTGCATTAGAGAGTTGGACAGAAAAGGGATGAGAGTTTGTTGCTAGACGGGTGCTACGCGCCCGTCGTAGAGGTGAAGGAATGCAAGCAGACAGTTCAGAGGAACAATGACCATTCAAGAAGCGATAGAAGAAAGATAAAGATGCAACAGTGCGGCGAAGAGACAGAGGTTGAAAGGAGTCAGTAAGAGGAGGAGAGTTAATGAGATGAAAAGCCTATGATTCCACCCTATTGAGAAGAGCTGTATGTGGGGAACCTCCCAACACATGAGAGTTGTACTCTACACATGGGAGAATAAAACCCGTGTATAAGATCAACAACTGTGCAGGGGTAAAGAAGGTACGGAGACGGCTTAGCACACCTAATCTCTTGGAAGCAGATTTTACAAGGCATGTAATAGGTTCTTTCCATGATAAGTCCCGAATGAATGAAACCCCAAGCATGTTCAAGGATGATGCAGGATTGAGCTGGATATTATTAAATATTAGTGGGTACTCCTGTGGAAGATTTTGTCGGATTGATAGGTGTAAGAACTGAGTCTTTGATGCAGTGAAAACAACAAGATTATTTTTACCCCAGTCAGAGATATGAGCCAAGTCAGACATTAGGTGTGCCATAGCCTCATCCCTTGTTTGTTGAAGTAACTGCTGAGATGGGCGTTGCGGGAACCGAATGGAAAGGTGAAGGGTGGAATCATCAGCATACTAGTGGATAGGGTTAGGTATACGCTTAGAAGGTTATTGATGAATAATTGGAAGAGAGTTGGTGATAGTACAGGCTCTTGAGGAACACCGCTGTTGATAGATCTAGGAGAAAAACGATGGCCGTCTACAACAGCAGCTATAGAACGACCAGAAAGGAAGCTACAGATGAAGGAACAGAAAAAGGGATACAAATTGTAAGAGGGCAGTTTGGAATTTAAAGATTTATGTTGGGTCTGGTTAGTACTTGGATGGGTGACCGCCTGGGAACACCAGATGCTGTTGGCATCCCTACGTCAAGTGGGGTTGGTGGAGGATTAGTGCCCCTCCCTGTAAAACAATTAACTCTAAGCCATTGGCCACCCTGTCTGGGATACATGGCGTCTGGCAATGAATGAATGAATGAAATGAATTGCAGACTCGATCGAAAGCCTTTGAGATGTCAAGTGCAATGGCAGTGCTTTCGCCAAAGTCCCGAAAGGAGGATGACCAGGAGTCTAAAAGGTAGGTGAGAAGATCGTCAGTGAAGCGTCCCTGATGGAACCCATGCTGGCGATCAGAAAGAAGGTTATGATAGGAAAGATGCTTTAAAATTTTTCTGTTAGGAATTGACTCAAAAACCTTTGAGACACAGAATGTTAAAGCAATTGGACGATAGTTAGAGGGTTGGGAATGGTCACCCTTCGTTGGGACTGGCTGAGTGAGAGCAAACTTCCAGGAAGAAGAAAAGGTACTAGTTGACAGACAGAGGCGAAAGAGTTTACCTAGGCAGGGTGTAAGCACAGAAGTACAGTTCTTGAGGACAACAGGAGGGACCCCATCAGGCCCATATGCCTTGTTAGTATTTAGGCCAGTGATGGCAGAAAATACGTCCGTTGAAGAGATTTTAATGTCAGCCATGAGGAAGTCAGACGAGGGGAAGTGATGGAGGAACAGCACCGGAATCGTCTAAGGTGAAATTGGAGGAGGAAGACTGAGTGAAGAGATCTGCTTTATCAGTAGAAGAAATAGCTACAGAGCCATCAGAGTAGAAAAGAGGAGGAAACGATGATGAGGTAAAGTTGTCAGAAAGGTTTTTGGCAAGGTGCCAGAAGGAGCAGGAGGAAGAGGATTGGAGAGATGAGAGCATTTAGTACGGATGAAATCATTTTTAGCAGAGCGAAGAACAGATTTAGCACGATTCCGAGCAGAAACATAAAAAAGATGTGATTCAGGGGTCAGATGGCTTGAGTACCTTTTACAGGCACTCTCCTTGTTGCGAACAGCATTAGAACAAGCGTGATTAAACCAAGGTTTTCTTGCATTAGTCAAAGGATATGAGAAAAGAATGTATGCTTCCATGCCCGAGAGAATAGCCTCCGTAATGCGCAAGGCACACTCAGATGGTTCTCTAAAAGAATTGGAATTCTCGGTGTTTTACTAAACAATACCCTCAGCTGGACCTCTCACATTAG
The DNA here is from genome assembly GCF_032717465.1 of Coenobita brevimanus. Classification (NCBI taxonomy): domain Eukaryota; kingdom Metazoa; phylum Arthropoda; class Malacostraca; order Decapoda; family Coenobitidae; genus Coenobita; species Coenobita brevimanus. Next base: position 27,044,791 of record NC_137028.1, on the reverse strand, counting down.
ATCACTTGCTTAAACTGCTTTAAAATTTGGATTATTGTACAAAATCCGTAACTTCTTCAATGACAAACAGTTGCCCATAATTTACAAGAGTCTTGTGCTCTCTCAGATGGAATATTGCTCACCCTTGAGGAGTGGATGTGGAGAAGTTGCACTAAAACAACTGGCCAAAATTCAGATCAAAGCTGTAAGAACTAGTAATAACCCTGCAATTACAAATGAACTACCTCTCCTACTGGTAAGAAGGAGAGTGGCCTCCCGTGCATTATGTTACAGATACTCTATGGCAAATGCTCAGACGAAGCTGCATCCACTGAGTCACCTCTACAGGCCATTCCTCATGCTACAAGGGCATCTGGCAGCACTCATGACTGGACTGTCGCTCTACCATATTGCAGAACTTCTGCTAATTAGAATTCTTTCATTTTCCGAACTGCATCTCTCTGGAATTCTCTTCTCCAAAATAGTTTTCCCACAAACTTCAACCTGCAGCTGTTCTAGTCCAACTGTTGATTTTTTATGAATGAAGGACACTTGTAATCTGGTGTATGGAATATTCTTTTCAAAATACTTTTTTTTTCCTTCCTCATTTCATCTTTTGACTAAAATTTAAAATCAGTCAACTCAGTCCCTTCAGCCACAATTACGTCCGCCAATGAAAGTGGGGGACGTTATGCATTCATCAGTGTTTGTCTTTCTGCATGTCCGGTTTTAGGACAAAACAGCTAAAAATGTTTTAATGGATTTCAGTAACATCTACTGGAAAGGTGGAAAGTGGATCAAGGAAAAGCTGATTAGATTTTGAAAGCAGATGCAGTTAAAAGTCATAAATGTCACTGGCGTCGAAGGAGGTATGCAATCTCTGCGATTCTTTAACAGAGATGATGGAAAATCATAAAATTAATTGGCTGCATGTTTGAAACTGTACAAGTATTTGTGTAGCAGAACAGAGGAACTAAAACAGTAAGTCTTAGATTCTATTGGTGTTGACGGAGGTATGCGCTCTGTGTATATTTTCTAGTTAAAGCTTGTGAGGACTGCTTGTTTGTAGCATTTTAATGCAGTCTACCATACTACCTTTTCATCTGTCTCTCTCTTTATTTGTGAAGCTATATACTATATACATGTCTTTTATCTGTCTCTCTACCAACATGATCAAACTTTCTGTGCATGAAACTCTCTCTCTCTCTCTCTCTCTCTCTCTCTCTCTCTCCTTTTTAAACCAACTAATAAACAGGTATTATAAGTAGGGGACAGTGGATACAATGACGGGATGCAAAGTAGGCAGGTAAAGGTAAACTGTAGACGGTTAATACAAAAAAAGAAAAAAAAACGCGGAGCACAGTCTACATAACCATTTTCTTCAAACTGAAAATAAAAAAAAGAAAGCCAACCACTTGTGCATTTCTTTTTGTCTAAACACATTACTTTTCAGAACACTGAAGATTAGAGGAAACAGAAAAGACTGGCTGAGAAAGACAGTTCGCCAGTTTTACGCGTAGAAGACTGTCAGTACTTGTTGGCTCTTGCACTGTACAGCTGGATATAAAAGAGTGAGTGTTTGCTAGGCGGGTGCTGCATGCCAACAATTATTAGGAGAGAATGGAAACTAGGTTAAGGAGAGCTACCACAACAGGAGGGAGAGAGAGAGAGAGAGAGAACCTCTGGCGACAAGACAGAGGCTGAAGGGAGTCACTGCGCTGAGGAGAAATGAAACGAAGCACCTCTGATTCCACCGTGTCAAGAAGCATTTCCTTATCTGTCGTAAGCCCTCACAAACATTAGGATATGCTCCATATATTGGCGAAGGAGTAGGCTCTACATACCTAACCTCTGGAATGCTGTTTAAACATGAGATGTAATGTACTCTTTGAAAGAGAGATCACATGATATAGAAAACAAACCAATAACAGTGAAAGATCACGAAGGAAGTTGTATGTCTCTGAAGGTAATGGGATGGGCATGTGGAATACTGAACTTAGGTGACCCATGTGGAATACTGAACCTTGGTGAGAGATGGATCTGAATTAATCAGTATTAAAAGCAACAAGGTTGCTTTTACCCTAAGCTGAATTAAGAGTCAAATCAGAAGATTAGCTTTATTAGCTATTCCGTGACTACTGTAATGACTTGTGATAGATACGTAAGAAAGTATTGGAAAAGTGGCTGATAGAATCATTAGTGAATGAGTGGATGGGGAAGGATGAACACCTTAAAGGTGATCATCCCCTTAATTACTGGGATTTGAGAGGCAGGTACGTCTGATACGATGATATTTTAGTTACCATTTGTTTTAGATGTACCTGTACTCCACATGCAATCACCTGTAGAACTAGCGTGAGAGTACCTGTACTCCATTCACAAGTTAAGGGTCAATAGGAGAAAGAAAGTAGCTGAAATTACACAACCGTGGGGAACACTGTTGCATATACTGATGGCTGAAGAAGATGAAGTGTCCTTTTGTAGTTGTTGCTCTTTATTAAACAGAAAAGAAACCCGAAATAAAGGCACAGAAGGAGAAACAGAATTTGGATATTAGAGATATATGCTAGACTCTCTCAAAAGCCTTTGAAATGTAAAGCGGAAGAGCAGAAGCTTCGCGTTAATCTTTCAGGAGATGTCCAGCAGCCACAGGCGAATGTAAGACGATCACGAATAAAGCAACATTGGCAGAGTCCATACTAACAGTAATATCAAAGGATAGGACAGGCAAGATATCTGATAATCTTACTGCTGAGAACACATTCATGATGTTCAGAAATACACGATAATAACCTATAGAAAAGGGAGATTTTGCAAAATGAAGGCACGTGTGAATCAAATATTTTAGCAGGAAAATCAGCTTGATCATTGTGAATATTTTCTTTCCTGAAATGGTCTGGTACCTCACGCAAAATAAGAAAAATTGTATTTTAATCTCCTTTGGGCGTTTTATGGGTGCGAAAGCCTGTTTTCCCTATTCGTCAAAGCTATCTAAAACTGTTAAGCTGGGAAACATGAGATGTTAAGGTGATAATGTGTACAAACAAATGGGTCAATTTTAGTTCGAAATGACTGTAGGGAAAGTAGGAAGCTACAGAAAAGTTGCTGCTGTCATTTACTCGTACCTCAGTCTGAGAAGTTTCTATAAAGATGATGAGGTTTTATCAGTGATAGTGTTCAGCAGAGAGATCGTTGGAGAAATGCCACGAATATTTTAGAAACTGTTAGAATGTAGATAAGAAAGTAGTCGGGAACATCTAAAGTGGTTGTCACCCAGAGAGGATCGACGCTGGGTGACAGTATGCTCCTAAACCTCCCCACTCTGGGACTCCGAAGCTAGTTGCAAGCTTGTTATTATGTTGAAGGGTTAAAAAAAAAAAAAGTAGTGGATTGCGCACTTTTCTTAAAACATAGTGTAGATTAGCGAATTTGTTTAGGCTAACTTGTTGAACTACTCTTCATATTACCATAACAAGGAAAGAGGACAGTAAAGAAAGTTAGTCCTCAGGGCTAATGAAACGACTGTATCGTCCTAACTGGCTGGTCCTACGGTCTTCAATTACTGCCAGAAATACTTTATCATAGGCTGCCTTCTTTGTCACACATTTCATAATATCTGTGTATCAATTTGTTTATATTTCTGTGCAAGTACTTGTAGTTCTTCTGATATCTATCTGATACGCAGCAAATACTTTTATCTGCCTGTTGGTCTATCTGTCCATCTATCAGTTTTTCATTTTTTAAAGTTCTACCTCCCTCTCATATCTCCATTTATTTATCATTCTATCAACTAATCAATTAAGCAATTACCTCCAAATATCAGGAGGTGCCAATTGCGAGATGATAACCTCATTAGTGGGCTGGCAAGTATATGCAAACAGTCATAATTAAAGTAAACGTTGACTTAGGAAGATCAATGGTTCTCGAGGCTGTTTATCAGCAAGATTAGGGTGTTCGTCGTATTTTTCTGCCAGCTTATCTACGTGTCTATCAATGAATTTTTCCCTCAACAAATCAATAGATCAATCGGTCAGTCTGTATACCAAATCCTTCCAACCAACAGAACAAAGCATCTAACCATCAATTAACCTACCTACCCTGTTTTCTGTCTACCTGTGTCGGTCTGTCTATAAGATTCTCTCTCTCTCTCTCTCTCTCTCTCTCTCTCTCTCTCTCTCTCTCTCTCTCTCTCTCTCTCTCTCTCCATCCGTTCCTATATTCGTCCATACATTCATTCATTAACCAAGCAAACAGTCAGTTAGTATTAATCATTTAATCGACCAATCATTTGATCAGTCCGTATTCCTATCTGCTTACCTATCCATTCATCCGACTATCCAATCATCCATCTATTCATAAGTCAGACATTCAGTCAGTCAGTCAGATCTGTTAATCAATAACCATTCAATCATGGCATCATTTATTCAGCCAGTCACCCATTCAGCCAATTTAGCAAACTGTCAAGCAGTTGAGCAAATAACCACTCAATCAGTGTGTGACTCGGATCAGTAAAGAAAGAGATAAATGTGTGAGCGAATGCAACTCAGGAAACTCATGTCAATCCATTCCGTGCGATAACGCTTTTTGTATTACTGACAACAAATGAGTCTGTTCAGCATATAAAAGAACTTTTCTTTTTAACGGAAGAAAACAGATTTATGCGTCATTAGTTCCTTCGTTGTTGGCATGCACTGTTAAACAATTAATTTTTTGGCAAGGATAAAGTGAAATTAAGTAGAACATTCAGACTGTAACATCCGCACCAACTAGTTAGTCTATGGGTCAATTATATTGACCTGTGACCTTCGCCTTCGATCGATTACTCTAAAATTTAACTGACTTATGGTTGACTGACCCAGAATCCTTTCCCAAACTTCATCTATATCAAATGGAAACTGTTGGACTTGGCTTTACCCTCTGACCATGACCTTCGTACTGTCCCTGTGACCATATTACTTGATTGTTCTCAAAATCGAATCATACCTTTCAAAGAGATAAAGAAAATACATAGTCACGTAGCCAAACCCAGTCTTCAAGAAGCTGTTTTAACAAGGGAAATAATATTACTGTAATTTCCCATGAAAGATGACAACTAAAGAAAAAAAAAAAAAAAAGGAAGAAAGAAAGAAAAGAAAGAGCACCCAAAATACTAAGCAAAGATGAAGGACAGAATTGAATGGTTTGATAATTAGAGGGGATTTTTATACAAAACTAATAATTAAGCTTAAAAACGATTTTTTTTTTTTTTTTAAGCCCAATAATGCAGTACACAATCACACGTTACTCGTGTCACTGATGTATGTAAGCTTACCATAGTGAACGGTAGGATGGACAGTGTTTGCCGTGGTCTGAAAGTAAAGGGTGGAGACATTACCATAACAGTGGCTAGTATGGAAATAAAACGCAGATCAGTAATGAATAATAAGAAAGTCCTGTCTGTCCAGTTCAAAACAGTAGCATTAGCGATAGGAAACTTCAAAGTAAGTAAGACAGAACAGAATTCGAAGGGCAGTGTGGAAATTGAAGATCTTTTTCAGATTAGGTTGAATGGTTTTGATGTGAGTGCAACAGCAAAAGTTACACCAAAAGTTTGCACTTCACTAACGACCTTACCGTCCTCTTCCTTCATAAAGGCTGCCTTTCGCATCACCATTCTCTACCCTCGGCTCCCCCCATTCTGTTCCTACCTCTTTTCCTCTATTTTTTCCTCCCCCTTCTCACTCCTTGCTCACTTTCTTCCAGCTTCTCTCCTTGTCCTTTCTCTTTCTCCCTGCACCCACTCTTTTTCCCTACTTTTTTTTTTCTACACTGCCAGTTTTCTTTTTTCTTTTTTTTTGTCAGTCTCAGTTCTGTTCCTCTTTCCTCCATGCTCCTTGCCACCCTCTGTATTATTGCCGTGATAGGTTAATTGACGCAATTACGAACCAGTTCACTAAAAGAGGTTCTTTGCAAGCTACATTAGGTCATCCGGCGGAGTAGTGTAAAACAGGATTACATTATAGTGAAGTACGAGTAGTTAATCACATTTACACTCTCCGTTATAGAATACACACACACACACACACACACACACACACACACAGTACTGTGGCTGTCATCACCACACACGAAAAATAAAACTGATTACCCTTGTCATACCAGCGTTGAAGTACCTGTCACTCACAACCAAAGTTATTCGCAATATTTAATGTGCGGGACGTACTGCGGAAGTCTAGGAGAGAGAGAGAGAGAGAGAGAGAGAGAGAGAGAGAATCAAAGAGCTTTAGCACACCATTCTTAAGGAATTATTTTGGATTTTACATGCTCCTGTTTTGTATTACTTCTGGGAGTATAGTCAATAAAAAAAATATTATGTCCCTTGAAAAATCAATGCCTTTCTAAACGCACATTTGCGCATGAACAAGTTTATCTCCAATATTTACTTTGAGATCTCTGGATGACCATACACGCAGTGCCACAAGTCTACCGAAGGACTAAAGAAATATCCCCTAACTTTACAGCAAACACCCATTTTGAACTGCAAAGGGCATGCACATCGTCGGAAGTACTGCTTACATGTGCATTTATATATCTAATCAAAATAAAAACACTGCTGGTCAAGGCTGTTTGGTATATGCCTAACGCAATCACAGTCGGCCAATACTCCAAGTGAAATAAATAATAATAACTGAGGAAGTGTTAGGAAATCATCTAACCCAACTATATTGTGAACTCTTAATTTGTGACGGAATAGAATATAATACTGGACAGCTAGAACGCAGGAGAGTAGAGGCACACACGCACACACACACAAATACAAAAGAAAGAAACAACGAAAATAGTCACGGGCACATACAAAACATGGCTCACCAGTGCAATTTTCAATCTCGCTCGTACGAAAAATAAAAGTCCGAAAGGGGGGAAAAAAAGAAGGAAACGTGTGTGGGAATTTAGGGTCTGTTGTTTAATTGCCTTTGCTTGCCCTTCCATTTCCTTTACTGTCTTGCGTTTCTTCTACCTTTTTCAGTCTTTTGTTTTTGTTGTTGTTGGGGGCGTCTGTTGTAGTCTCCCCTTTTTTCCTGTTTGACCAAATATCTTTATTGCCATCTCTATAATTTCCATAAGTTTCTGAATTTCTTTTTCATTTAGCTTACCGTAAAAATAAAACTATTACATCCGTGTCTTCCGGTTGTTAGGTTTTCTCATTATTACTTGGTAATTTTTCACCTATTTATCCTCTTTCCTTTTTTTCCGTACTTAAATATTTTCCACCATGCTTTGCTCTTTTGTTTTCCGAAATATTATTATTCTAACTGTGGAGTTTTTATTTTCCCCCAGAATACTTTCTCAAGACCTAACGTCTTTTTTGTTTGTTACTGTGATTTTTCTTCACTATACTATTCTTTTTTTTGGGGGGAGGGGAGGAAGGGGGTTACTTTTTCACCAACTAACCAATCTGGAAAATAAGCAACTCTCTCTCTCTCTCTCTCTCTCTCTCTCTCTCTCTCTCTCTCTCTCTCTATATATATATATATATATATATATATATATATATATATACATATATGTAGATACATATATAAAGTCTGACAGGTTTCCTCGACCATAAAAAAAAAAGAAAAATCTCCGCCTGACTCATTTTTTCTCTAACCTTTTTTTTTCGCTATTTCTTTCCACTAGGTCTGGTATTTCTCTTTCACCATTCACCATATCTAAAAATATCTTTAAGAGTTTACAACCAAATCAGTTGTATGAAACATGAAATATAAATTTTCAAACTTCCTTATTTCTTTTCCTATCCATCAATGTTAATTTGCTATTATAAGCAACTTAACCTGTTTTTAAAACAATAGTTTCGTAATGATTTTTTTTTTTTTATGTTGACACGTACTCAACTTTTTTCTTTTTTTCCATATTGTTTTTCTAACTTTCCATCAATTCTGTATCTATTTTTGTCCAACTGGCCTACTCTAAAAATATCCTTGCTCTTTGTATTTTCATAGATTCAGTGAACATTAAAGGACTATTATAAAATTTCAAGTTGTGTGTGTTACTGAACTGATTTCCCTCCATGATTTTTTTTTTTTTTTTGCATTTTCGTCAGCCTTAGTATGGTTTTCTCCACGCATGTTATTACTCTAAAAATTACCTCACTTCTATTTCCCAGTGTTTTATATATTTATACCGATTTCTTCTTTGCACACTTTTCCTCCATTAATTTAGTTTTGCTATGTTTTCTTATCAAACGATATTACTGTATTATTTTTGAACCAATAATTATCTTCAAACCTCAAGCGCTATATCCTCCCAGTTCTTGGAAAATCACACTGCTTACATTTTTTACGGTCTGGTATTTCATTTTCAGCAGCTCTGAACTACTTTTTAAAAATCGCCTTCCTATATTTGATTTCGATACATTTCGAATGTCCTTGTGTACGTATTCCACCATTTTCTCCCCCTTCTTCGTTTTCTTCACTGAACACTTTTTATTTATTTATTTATTTTTATTTCTGCTAGTTCTCAAAACATTTTCCACCGTCTGTCCCATTTTCAAAGCATGATTACTCTTTGTCAGTATGATATGAAAGCCCTAATTTGATATTAATTTTATTTCTGATTTGTTTCATTTCCTTCTGCTCATTTCTTCCCCATCTATGGTATCAGTTTTAACCGGTTAACCCTAACATTAATATTTCACGCTCGTTAAATTTTTCTCAGAGACTAGGTACGATCATATCCTTTTCTCTCTCTCTTTCTCTCTCTCTCTGCACACTTTGTTGTGTGTCTCAAATGATCCAAACAACTATTCTTCGGAATATTATGTATCTCATCTCACAGATCACAGTACAGTACCTGCCATATAATAACTGGTGAAAGAGCTGCCAACACCCCACACACCGCAACTCAGCCAGGAGACAGGGCGTGTGTGCTGGGCATTCCCCAGGCCCTGTCTCCACCCCTTACCTTACTGAAGACAACCACCACCAACCGGTCTACAGCAAGGCCCGGTCTCCTCGATAATGAGGAGAGAATCATCAACAACAACAAGCTGCCAAAACTCTCACTGAAGAAATAACCACATGTAATATTTCATTCTAGTTAGCGAATGTCCGACGACTTTTTATCAGGTTAAGGGAAAATCTTACAATTTAAACGGTTAGAGATTCAAGCTGTGTCATAATATTAAACAACTGCACTTTAAAAAGGTTTTAGAATAACGAATTTTTCACAAAAAAAAAAAAAAAATCGATACCGTCGTGAGAACTGTATCTGTCCTCACAGGCAAATTTTATGGCGAGAACTGATTTGCTTAGTACACAAGTGATGTTTATGTCGATAATTCAGAACACTTTACTTGTGACCGTCGAGATATGAACCATTCCAAATATTGTTGCTAACTGACACTTCTATTAACGCAAAAATAAATATCATACCCGCTTAAATTAACATTATTTTAAAAATATATTATGCATCTATCTTTTTTTTTTCCCATTAGGAGCTTAGGGGTCTCAATCCTGACATTTCAGGGAAGGGTGAACAGCCTGGCTGTTCCTGAGTGGCCTTATCTTAGCAATAAACCCCAACCCTCTCTCAGACATAAACCCTTACTGTTTCCCAAGGGATGTAGCGTTTTAACCCACCAGACGTCATTTGGTTATATGGTTATCAACGTACACTAGTAAATGGCTCCTTGGGTCACAGGAATCCGTTTTACTGACCAATCGGTGTGAAGTCTCCTGAAGGCAGGGCTACGATGAGTGAGTGGATGGTGTATGTTATCAGTTGCAACCCTATCTGTGTTTTGCATTCATTGGTTGTTCAAGTATTCCTGCAGTTTATTGTTCACCTTCGCTTTTTTTTCTCTTTAGCCATGAGTCTTGGATTACTCGTTTCTAGCCGGAGTACCTGTGATTGCACTCGTGTGTGTGTGTGTGTGTGTGTGTGTGTGTGTGTGTGTGTGTGTGTGTGTGTGTGTGTGATCTGGTATTGTATGTCAGAAAGAAGCAACTGAGACTCCTTAATGTACACCTTTACAGAGAGATGTCTCCTCTCATCTGAACTCAATCGTGAGGTAGTATCAAGGACTAAATCGCTCCAGTGGTATCAAGTGTTAAATTGAGAACCTGGCCCAGATTCGGGTCCTTTTGCAGCTTATTTCAAGTGGCACAGTGGGTGAAAAAGATTGTACAATGGCTTTACATCTTTTCCACAGCACTTCTTCCTGACTAGCGCCCTACTCCACTGTTAGTCTCTTGTTATAGCTTAGCATTCATGATGGAGAGATGACAATTTTAGGCCAAGTTGAAGTAAACAGAGTATATATACCACTTAATGTAATCCTGCATAAGTATAAAGAATAATATTGTCCTGCAATACAAAAATTAATTTCGCCTGACGGTAGCCATACTATCGCTTAGCAGTAACGAAAAAGACACCACATCATAGTAGTAGTAGTATTCCCTGACGGTGGCAAGAGTAAAACTATCTGGCAGTAAATCCAGTGTAAGGGAGCCGCTATGTTGATTAAAAGCCATATTCTTTATTAAAATGCATTCCAAATAGAATAATTTTGATGAAATTTTGTGGAAGGGTGGGCCATGGGCCAAGGAAAAAAAATATTAAATTATGGGGCTGATCCGGAGTATCCCGCACAGTATTTCTAAAAGTTCTCAATTAACTTCAATTAAACTTTGTCGAAATGTGGGCCATGGACCAACAAAGAATTGATTAATTATGGTGGCGAATCTGGATCATGTTCAATGGCAATGACATTGGAGAAGGTATGCGCTCTCTCAGTGCTTTCTAGTTTGAAAGTTTGTTTCCGCTGCAGTTTAACATACATGCTCTATAAGTAATGACTTTTTAGTGTCAAATGCATACATGTAAAGATCACTGTTTCACGGAATATTTTTTACTTGTGAATTCTCTTGTTTCTGCAGCTGTTCTAACAATACCAAATTTGGATGGAAAGCAGTTTAATCGACCAATGTCTGCGATCCCACCTGCAAATGAAGCAATGCTGGAGTATTATATGGGCGAATCCTTAAAGCGTTGTGACCTGAAAGCCATTCCTGATAGTCTGAGAACAACTGTAGAATGCCGTAGAACTGCTTAATCCAGCAAATCTCCATGACCATTTAAAAACCTAGGTAAACTGCTGTCGGAACACATAATTCTACGCCTATACAGTAGATGTATTAAAACTGGGAATGTGCTGTGTCTCCTAACTTTCTGAGCCATGTTCATACATGACGTGTCGTTACTAATGAGGAATATTCGTGATGGATGAGGTGAGTGGGCAATTCATTTCCACTCTGTGTATTGCATACTGGGACACTCCTTAGTATGAAGCCTGAAGAACATTACACAGTGGCCTCTATCAAATCTTCTTCAAACCCAGTCCTTGCCAAATGAAGTCAGGACAGCATTTGATAGGGGCCAGTTTTCTGTTAACCAGACCCCAGGAAGGTTCAGTGGTAGGGTGTGAACACAGGAAAGAAATCGAGATGCCAAGAGTGAGAGCAGCATCGTAGCGCTTACCGAAAATATAAGTAGCCTTGATGCAGTGCGTTCTATCCCTTATCCTATGAGCGCAAACAAGAGGGATGTGACAAAGCACACTGAAGTAATACAAAACGATTCTTCATTTTTATCAAAAAACTGAATCCTGAATCCATGACAAATCACTTAAAGTAGGCCCAAGCAATGGTCAGCCATAAACTGAATAACTCAACCATCCCCGTTACCGATGAAAATCTCCTTCAGCAGGTTTTCCGATTATTCAGATTGGTTTACAAGCCAGTCTTTAGGGCAAAATAGACAAAGTTCAAAAAATATGCATCAACTTCATCCAGTCACCTCTCTCGAAAGGATTCAGGTAAACAATGTATGACTATCGCTTAATCAAGACTACATGCTTATAATGAATCTCTGTGAACTCTGGCTCCTGCCTGTCGATGGAAAGCATCACTTGGTATGCCTCCGCCAAGCCTTGTGCACGGACTCGCCATGCAACCTCCATAATAAGATTTATTGTGGGTTGAAATGAGACTAAATGTAAACTAAGTCTACTCCATATGACGTCACCTTTGACCCCTTGACCTTGCTGACATAATGAGTTCATCGTCCCTTCGTACTGTATCACTGACAAAAGTTTGGTCGCAATCCCTTGAGGGGTTCAGGAGATATTGCACCCACATCCATATGACCTTGACCTTTGACACCTTGACCTTGCTAACCTAATCAATTCATCGCCCCTTCATACTGTATCGATGACAAAAGTTTGGTCAAAATCCATCAAAGTGTTCAGGGGATGTTGCGCCCACAACCATATGACCTTGAGCTTTAACCCCTTGACCTTGCTGACCTGATCAGTTCATTGTCCCTTTATAATGTACCACTAATAAAAGTTTAGTCGAAATACGTTAATGGGTTCAGGAGATATCACACCCACGGGGATAGGCCAAGTCAAATGACCTTGACCAGTGACCCTTGAATCTTGCTGACCTAATCAATTTATCGTCCCTTCGTACTATATCACTGACAAAAGTTTATTTGTAATCCGTCAGGGGGTTCGAGAGATATCACGCCTACAAAGGTAAATTAGTCCTGTGACCTTGGCCTTTGACCCCTTGACCTAGGTGACCTAGTAAGTTCATTATCTCCTCATACTGCATAATTGACAAAAGTTTCGTGGAAATCCGTCAGTGGGTTCAGGATATATCTAGCCCACACTCGAGTTATGGATGCACAGACACGCATATGCACGCACACATGGACAGACCAATCATTTAATGTCTCCTGCACCATAGGTGGATGGAGGCATAAATATAAGACAAAGCCTGCAGCAGTAAAATGTAAGAAGGGGGAACATTGATGTCAAATGGATCTACAGAGCCCTTTTGATTGCATCAGCAGAGAACTGACCATGGATCAGTTGCTGCTGTGTCAGGTACAGGTCAGGTACCCGGTACCTGTTCTGCCATCCTTATTTTACCATGAAGATATGAGGAAAACCAAGAGGGTATATGTGGCTCACTTGGTTGAAGACAGTGGACACACTGAAGCTACTCTGTCTTCAGGGAGAGCCGCTGATACGGTATGTCTACAATACATAATTTCCAACATTCCTGTAGCCATCAGACATCGACCAAAAATATTCAGTGACCTGGATCAACTCTACTACAGGCAACAGTCTGATGCCTTTCAATGGAAAAGCCAGTAGCCAGTTGTTTTGAATGTTATGACAAATATGAGTCCCTATGCAAAGGGAACGAGAGAAATGGCAAGCTGGGGGACCTGCTGGAAAAGTATAAAAATTCACTGGAGGCAGATTAATTCCGTCAGGGACGAAATTCTTGAAGGAGTAAAAGGCTGTCATTGCCTTGTTCCCGTGTTCATTTAAGGAAAGAGGCATCGTAGTCATACCTGTCACAATATCCAGACCACCTTATCTGACTGGTGACTACCAAGATGGCTCATTTACAAACTGCTGGAGAGAAGAGAGTGTTGCTAAAGTGCCACATTTTTTCCAACCATGAGGAAGATAATCAAAACCGTTCTGCATGCCACGGACACTGACATGGCATATGGTATCAACAGTATGGAAAAAAGCACAGAACCGCAATCGTCAGACACTGTATGGTGATTCTGGTCCTTTTTCTTCGGATGGATGGAAAGCACATTATAATTGTCGATGCAGTCAGATTATAGCACTTGAGCATCTAACATGTATCAGTATCTTCCATGACTTATGTGCCATTGATGGTGATACCTTCCGCCATATTCTTCCAACAGCACACTCACAAGTTGTTATTCGTTCCTTCTTTCTTTGGCATAGGGAAGAAGAAAATAGTCAAGATAAATGAACTTCAGGCTCTAGACGCTTTTTTGAGTCGTGTTACAACAGCTAACAACGTTTCATACTTTCACCTGGAACCTGCGGAAAAGTAAGTAATTGTATGTTAATCCAACACCAGTGCTCCCCAGCATCATGCAAGTCTTGATAAACTGAGGAGTAAATTTTCTCAGGGGAAAGAGTGCTCACTGACGAGGTATCTGCATAGCAAACACTTTGAAACAACAAATGTTTCAAGTCTCTTGGCAGACACAGAAATTGGCCTCTGCATTCAGCACATATAAGCATCTGACATTCCTTCTGCTGTGAGCTATGGATGTAAGCCAAACAACCAGATGACCATTGGTCCCACATTATTTGGAGGTCCCTCTGCTTCTAAGATCATCAAATGGTCTGCACTTCTATTCCAGTACAGGAGACACTTGCATAAGCAGCTTCATATCTTCCTGGGTGTCTTGGCTTACACAAAACTTTTTGTGTGGTGACAATGTAAACGCCAACCTATTAGACTCTGGTGATGGGGATGATTCAGAGTAGAGATGATATTGATCTCTGTCCCAGATACTACAGTACATTACATATCGTTGTAGAAGTGAATAGAGATGACACTTGTGTGCCTCTATTGAGTGAAGGCCTTGTTCTCTCTCTCTCTCTCTCTCTCTCTCTCTCTCTCTCTCTCTCTCTCTCTCTCTCTCTCTCTCTCTCTCTCTCTCTCTCTCTCTCTCTTTATATATATATATATATATATATATATATATATATGTATATATATATATATATATATATATATATATATATATATATATATATATATATATATATATATATATATATATATATATATATATGTATATATATATATATATATATATATATATATATATATATATATATATATATATATATATATATATATATATATATATATACAGTATATACTGGGTGTTTCATGAGTCCCTCATTATTATTTAGAATTTACTAAAATTGCAATTTCAAGAGAAACCAAATGACAATTTGGTTGCTGAGTCTACGCTTCATGAGAATTTTGAAAACTTGGCTTCATAGGTCTACTGGAAAGTCATTGGTACACCTCAACGTGGGCACCGCCTTTTTCGAAACAAGTGAGCCACCCTTTTACACATTCTTGGCTGACACTGGACGACATTTCAGGAGTAACAGAAGGACACGCATTCCTGATCCTTTCTTCTAGTGTGGGGAGGTCTCGCGGCTTGGTGGCGTACACTTTGCTCTTAATGTAGCCCCACAAAAAGAAGAAGCATAGTTTAAGATCCGGCGAGCGAGCAGCCCATTCAATGGGACCACGGCGACCAATGCACCGATCTTGGAACTGCTCATTCAAAACTGAGAGAACCTCAGGCAAGTAATGAGCAGGGGCACCGTCTTGCTGGAAAATGACTTCTTGCATGTCAGCTACAACTGACAGTTGGGGATGCAGAACTCCTGAAGCATACGAAGGTAAATGTCTCTGCTGAAGTTCACGGAATTTCCATCTTTATCCCGGAAGAAGAACAGACCAATCAGCCCAGCTGAAGAGATGGCACTCCAGATGACCAACTTCGGCGTGTCTCCTTCATGTTCACGGATTTCCACAGGATTGTGAGTTCCCCAGATGAGGGTGTTGTGCTGATTGACGCCACCAGAAAGGTGGAAGAGAGCTTCGTCACTGAGCCACATGTGCTCCAGGATCGATCGGTCTCTTTCTTAGTGATGCAGCAGTGTCTCGCACATCTCCACCTGGCAATCGTTGTCTTGAGGTTCCAGCTTCTGAACCACCTGGATCTTGTACGATACAGCTTGAGATCACGCCGCAAATTCAGTTGGATAGATGCCACGCTGATGTTCAGTTCTGCAGTTGCTCGCTGAATGGACTTTCCTTGACTCTGAGCAACAGTTTCGACATTCTCCTCACTCCACCCACTTCGAGGTCTTCCTGATCGGGGTTTGTCCTTAATGGATCCGGTCTCCATAAACTTCTGGTGGGTGGCGACGATGGCGTTCCTATCCGGTGTATAATGCTGTCCGTAGAGTGCTCAGAATCGTCGCTGCACTTCAACCACAGATTGAAGAACCTCCTGCCATGCAGCAGTTTTACACCTGCTCTAGAGTCAGCATGGTAGCAGAAGAAAACTTCAATGCAGACTCAAAAAAAATCACAACTACTGAGTAAGAGTTTACCATAAGATGAACGTCGTTGGTCGATTACCTGCAAAGAAAATTGAAAATCAAATTAGTGAGAGACTTCTGAAACACCCTATATATATATATATATATATATATATATATATATATATATATATATATATATATATATATATATATATATATATATATACAGAGAGAGAGAGAGAGAAAGTAATTTTGTCTTTTCTGCCTCAGCATCCAGAGTTCTTTCAATGATTTGTTGTAGAAGGCATTTTGTTGTTTGCTGTATATTTTTAGCTTCGGGAAAACTTTTACGAATTGCACGACAGGGTAATAAAGTTACTGCAGTGGTTTAACCTGAGATTTGTTCATACTTACTACATTTTATCTGAAATGAAAATAGCAATTAGGATAATCATGGCATGTCAGACTTTTTGACACTGTCATAAAAATTGTCCTTATGTGGCACCGGTCATGTTTCAGAGAGAGCCAAATGCAATCGAAAAGTGCCAAAAATACAACTTGGCTCACTCAGACACGTTCCACACCTATGGTGTTAACGCTAATTTCTTGATATCACACCAACAACCAATATGAATTCATATAGTTTAGGGAAGCAAGTGAAGGACGAAAGCAGTGCAACGGAAATACCCTGAAAATAGTATGTGAGCTTACCCGAGGAGAAAAATCGGAGAGTGAGGAAATGAAGTAGTGCTGTGGTGTTGATGTAGATGGGTTCGGAGAGGCAGAGAACATTAGGCGAAGAATTTTGAGATGGTTTAGCCTTGTGGAAAGTATTTAGAGAGACTGATTAGGAGACAATACTTGAGTGTGGTGGAGGGCGAAAGGGGAGACCGAGGATGAGATGAGCGGATGAAGTTTAGAGGTGTCTGAGAGGGGGGTTTGAGAACTGGAGAAAGGGCAGCCAGATGGCAGAGGACAAGGTGACATGGCAGTGATTTGTTTGTGGCCGCCGTTTTGCGCCGGGATTCAGACATCTCGTGACAAACATAGTCTTTAATATCAAAGCAGATTAAACGCTATTTAGGATTGTGGAACTCATATCTGCCAAAGTTCAATCATGTATCAATCTTATTTTTCCAAACTCCATATAGAGGCCAAGGCGCATTCTTATTTAAGGCGGAGAAGGAGGAGAGGGAGGGGGACATCAGGGGGCTAACGATGTTGTTTATCTGGGGATCCTTTCAGTACTAACTATGGTATTACATGCTTTTGCTGTGAGCGTTGATGTTTCAAAGAGTGTGCTGTTGAGTGGGGTTGCACAATTATGCTGTTAACAGAGAGTGTACTGCACACTGAAACAAGAGAGCTTCAAAAATGTATATGTAAGTACCGGATATATGGTTGCTTAAAGTTGCGTGTGGAAAAACCTCATCATTTTTCGAAGATCATAATAGGCATATCCTTAAAGCAGTCACATAAGCTTTAAGTATATTATGTTGTGTATGGAAGCACCGAAGGTCAGCCCCAGAGGAACAGCTGCTTGCCTCTCCCTCCCTTCTGCTTTCTCCCTCACCCCTGCCTTTTCTTTCCATCTTCCTTTGATTCCTCTTCCTAACTACCGCTTCCACTTCTCTCTCTCTCTCTCTCTCTCTCTCTCTCTCTCTCTCTCTCTCTCTCTCTCTCTCTTTCACACACACACACACACACACACACACACACACACACACACACACACACACACACACACACACACACACACACACACACACACACACACACACACACACACACACACACACACTCACAGACCACACCAAATTCCATATTTCATGGCACAGGCACAGTATTTTTGTAACCGTTAATTTGGTGGTGCGTGTGGTTGTGTTGTGTCTATTTCAACTAGCCCGGGGCTGCCCACTCAAAAAACTATTACACCAACAAATGAATACTGAGTCACGTCCTCTTCCGGTCAGCAACTCTATAAATAATACTAACTTGCCTTTTAAAGCGTCCAGCCCTGCATCCTGCACTCTATGGAAAAGATACATACAATGGCGGTGAAAAGAGCAAACGACTGAAATACGGCTGAAAGCAGTGCACGCTAGAATGAACGTTGATTTCTGCTGTATCACAATTGTTTTTGCAAATAGATTCATCCGTCTAACTATCTATCCATCTCTCTATCTATCTGGCTGTGTATCTGTTTGCTTTTCTATCTATCTGTCTCTCTCTCTCTCTATCGAGAGATTTTATATATATATATATATATATATATATATATATATATATATATATATATATATATATATATATATATATATAATGTGTGTGTGTGTAATCGGTCTATCTACGTTCCAACTGCATCAGTACACAGGACAACAAAATGCATAAGACATTATTTTGCCCACTGTGTAGTCAGGCTCTCCACGTCTTTCTGTACTGTTTTTCTCTTTTCTGAAACATTTTACCAGACGACGTTACTGCCAACCATTTCGTCTATCATTGCCCTTTCAATGTATTTTTCTGGGTTGTCAGAAGTTAGGTATATAAGATATGGGCGAGTTTTTATTCCTGCTGTTCTTGGATACTATTACACTTGCAACACACATCATCACCTCCGCCGAGGAGGTTATGTTTTACCCCGCCTTGGTGTTTGTCTGTTTGTTTGTTTGTCTGTCTGTTAGCAGGGTTATTCAAAAAGTTATGAACGGATTTTGATGAAATTTTGTGGAAAGGTGGGTCATGGGAGAAGGAAGAAATGATTAAATTTGGCGGCGAAACCGGCTCCGGATCAGGAGTGTCCCGCACAATATCTCCAAAAGTTCTTAATGAATTTCAATGAAATTTAGGGGAGAGGTGGGCCATGGACCAAGAAAAAATTATGGATCCGGATCCGGTTCCGTTTTGATGGCAATGGCATTGGTGGAGGTATGAGCTCTCTAGGCGCTTTCTAGTTAAGTGTATTACCTCTTCTGCTTCACTACCAATCACTGTTCCAGACCTACCCACACACCCAAACGTACCTTTTTTGTGCTTCATATTCTCCCTCTACCCCACCACATACATAGGCTATGAGAAACCATCTTCCCACTCCCCATTCCAAGCCTCTTACAACATTCGTCTTCACAAGGTTAATCTCTGTTCAGCTACACACAACCATCACAGTCGCACTTTTATGCGCAGCTCAACTACTTTTTGTTTCGTAATTGAACATTCGATTTTTAATTAACCAAAAAAACTATCGAACTGTGGTGTAGTAAATGACATTATTACCTTTCATGCAATGACCATGTTATAACCACGGTAAATTACGTCACAGTGGTTAGAATATATCTCACGAACTTCTTTGTGCTGTAGGCAAAGGCTCGTCCCTCAGAAACCACAGTACCGATAATACTAATTTTTGACGTATACTTTCGTAAGCAAGAATTGAATCGGCTTTTACTTAATTTAATCGTGCTGAACGTTAGAGGTGAAGAAACGGTGCCGTCATACCTCCAAACCCACTGCAGATTTTTTTTTTCTCTCAAGTGCCTTTATAAATATGACCTGAATAGATCTACGTTAAATTAAAATACTCTGGAAGAACCTAAACTGGGTGAAAAGCCTTGCACTGATCCGTCTGGGTCAAAACATGACTGAAGGGAGTTAGGGCATGAAAGAATCCAGCTTCACCTGAATATACTGGACTTGAAGTTCTTCAGTCTTCCTCAACAGCTTATACTGACCTGAATAACCATGACCTGAGCTGAATGAACCAAAAATCGTGGATATGAAGAGCCTAAATGTTTTTGAATAACCTGACGAGTCCCAACTGGAAATGAATTCACATAACATGAACCAAATGGCCTTCAACTTACCCGCACTGACCAGCTTAAGATCAGTGGTAGGTGGTGGCGACCAACAACCACTCACCTGATGTAGTGCTGCCTACTTCTTCCTTCACACTTCTTTTTTATTTCTGTGACTGCCCATCTTTCTTCTTACTTCCTGATTTCCTTCCTGTCACTTTTTACTCTTTTTCTTTCCATTTCAGGCTGCTCTACACTGAGTAACAACTCTAATGGTTTCCTGTAACCCAAGAAACCATTTACAACGCAGGGTGGTAACCGTATAACCAGACCGCAGGGTGAAGGGCAGCCTGCTGTGGTACTCTTGTTAACTGAGTGGAAAAACTCAGGAGCCCAATCTCCACACAGTATCTGCAAACTTTTCGGGCGGAGAAGCGATTTCAACATCAAGGGAACATCGGTTCACAGAGGCGCGATTGCCTGTTTACACATAATAGGTCTACTCAGCAGGACAGAGTGGGGATAATCAACAACAACAAATTTTAATAGTTACCTTAAAGGTTAATAAAGGGACATGAATATTTCCGTATCATTCAACTTCCTTTAAATGAATCTGAATTTACCTAAATGGACCTGAGACAATCTGCATGGGCTGAATTGGATGGGACGGGATTGCATGATACTTAATCTGTACAGGGAGTGATATTTCTTGTTTCCCTTTCAATTGTAGCAGTGGGGTGGCTGAGTGGTTAGCATCGCTGTCTGGAAAGTAGCCAATCTGACAGCGTAGAGGTTGGATTCCTGGTGAGGGTTTTGGCATCACTTGGCTCAGGTGTTCCATCATTTATGGGCTGCTGGGTAAAATATGTACAGAGGATAACACCAAGATTAGGCAACTGTGGTAGCCTGGGTCATGTAGTGGCACTGTATCCCAAGACAAAAGGGTGAATAACCCACTGCAGGCAGAAGAAAAAAATTAAGTTAAGGAGACGAGCGCCTCTGCTAAGCACCTCATGGCGTCTACCCCATCATTACTTTATCTTTTACTTGCAATTAACAAAATACTTTATTCAGATCAGGAGAGACTTCTGATAGTAAAGGGTTTATGGAAGATTGTTTATAACTTACGATGAAGGGTCTCCTAAAGCTGAATGAAATCGTCTTTATTAGCACGATATACTGTAGACATATATACGAGTAAATGATATTCCTAGGCTGAGGAGGTTAGGTGATCTCACTGGACTAATTAGGATCTCCACTGACGTACTTGGACCAGAGTGACTGAATTTGACTTGAGTGGATCTTTTTGGAATAGAATGACCTTGAACTGACAGGAATGCACCTCACCGAAACTGATCTGACTAGACTAACCCGAAGCAGTGTCAGTGAACCAAATTTACTTGAAGGGTCTGACTGGATATTGCAGCACGTGAGGTGACCTGAACAGACGTAAATGAAGCTTATCTGACAAAGGGCTACACTCGTAATATATTAAAAGTGGATTACATTCATTCATTCATTGCCAGACGCCACATATCCCAAGCGGGGTGGTCAAGGGCTTAGAGTTAATTGTTTTACAGGGAGGGGCACTAATCCTCCACCAACCCCACTTAATATTTAGCATTTTTTTGTGTGTGTGTCTGACTCGGCATAGGCTTCACAGCCTGCTCCCAAGGCCCAGTAGTCCTCCTACATTCCGTACACCTCTACATGTCACCACTTCGGCGGTAACACCCACCGTCCATATTGAATACATGCTAGGGCTGTTTCATACAGGACTGGTGTTTTGGTATTAGCGGGGGTATTTTTACGTGTCGGCGGGTCTACTGGTAGTCAGTAAAGTCCGCATTTATTAAATTCAAATCCTTAAACTGTTCCCTGCCCCTACGGGAATTTGAACCTGGGTCCGGTATGACTGCAGGCCACCTCTCTACCGACTAAACTACCCCCTTATTTATGAGACATAATTATGTGGTTGTTAGGTATGGTCAGCCTGCTGCATCCCATATTATACAGTGCAGTCAGCAACGTCAACGGAATAGGAAGGCCAAACACGTTCTTTCTCATGTGCTTTAGAAACTGGCATAAAAAAAAAAAAAAAAAAAAAAAACTTGAGGTTTCCATTCTACTTCATGATATAAGATATAAGCATACGACTGGTCATCCTCTGAGCTCCAGAGACATGTTATTCATTCTATCTTGTTCTCTCCACAAGTTTTTAAACACATTAGGAAGCTTCTGTAGTAGTGAGAAGTTTATTAAGGCTATACTTCTCCCATCTCAATCAAAAGTCTCCCTAAAACTAATAGTTTTTCAGTTCTGACGCTGAAAAGTCATTTGGCAAAGTACAGATCTAATGAAAAACTGGACACATTTTCCACTGAATAATGCACACATATGTAATTGCTTTTCTGAAATCCAGATAACGGAGTACACAACAACAAAGCTAAATAATATTATAAACAGTGTTTGTCCCCTTTCATAATTAAATAACAGAATATGCGAGTACATTCCACATGCCCTATACCATTAGATTTCCTTGGCAGTTTTTCTTTTCTATATTGTGGCTCTCCTCTTTCATTCCTGCTTCCCTTGATTTGTAAAATCGTGGGTGAGTAGAACCTTCTTTCTCTGTAGCCGCTATCTTGATCTCGTAGAGGAAAGTACCGGTACGAACATAAGTCTGTCTCCGACTACATCCACCTTTTTCCTCCCATGATCTTACTTCCTCAGGGACTAATTTTCGCCCGTGGATTTGTACTTTCCTATGGATTTACTTTTCCTCAAGGACGTACTCCCTCCATGGACCTATTTTTGCCATGCCCGTGTCCCCAGAGGATCTGTGATCACCCATTCACATCACTGTGTCTTAGCATCAGCAAGTACCCCCCTCCCTCCTCCCACATACACAGTTGAGGGAGCGAGAGAGAGAGAGAGAGAGAGACAGAGAGAGAGAGAGAGAGTGTACAAAGGAGTAAAAAGAATTACAAAGTAAAGCAAACAGCAACACACCCGTTGGTCCTTTCGTGGCTCTTTGAAATAGGGAAGGTTATAACTAACAAAACTATTTTAACAGCTAAAAGCAAGGAAAGAAACGCTGGAAGGCTCACCCACCCACCAAACCTTCCAGCCGAAACCAGCAGGAAAGAGTGAGAAAGATCACCATGCAGCATAGAAAAGTCGCCATGAAAATTTCATAGGAAAGAGAGAAAGGAAATTGTATTCTACAATTTCTACCTGAAAAGAAGGGTAATATTAAGTCAGCAATATTTATCCATGTTATTCTGCTGTTGTGTATTCCAGGCTCAAAAAAAAAAAAATAATAATAATAATAATAAAAATATACCACAGAAATGTGTTATTCACTTAGCTGTGGGTCGACTGATAGAAACTTATCCAAGCGATTTTTAAGGGTAATATACAAACGGTATATTAATACTGAAATCCATTTGCCACGTTTATCCTCAGTTAAACATTTCATCAGGATCTCTCTGAATTGCCTGCCTCTGCAGTGCTATATCTGCTCTGTTAGCTATTTTAGTATCATTGACGAATTTAGAAATATTTGAAAATAATCCTTGATCAATATCATTTATGTATATTAAAAAAGAATAAGGCCAAACACTGAACTCTGTGGCACTCCACTGTAATGCTTATCCAGTCCGATTCTTTTCCATTTATTACAACTATTTGCTTTTGTCCAGTGAGCCAATCTTCGATCCATGCGAGTATGCACTCTGCCACTGAAACCATGCGCCCTTAGCTTCTGAGACGTTTTTTTATGTGGAATTTGTCAAAAGCCTTTTGAAAATCGAGGTAAACAACGTCAACAGATTTAGTCTCGCCGTACATGTTCATTATATTGTTGAAATAGTCTAACAGCTTCGTGAGGCAGGAGCGATTATTCCGAAAACCATGCTGCAAAATCTTTGTTGAGATTTTTTGCTTCTAAGTGTTTCACAAACTTTTTTCTGATAATAGTTTCAATCAATCTGCAAATCACTGATGATTAATTATATGCTTGGTAATTTTCTGGTTGTGCTCTTTTGCCCTTTCTGAATATCGGGGTTACATTTGCAAGGTTCCATTCGTTTGGCACCTTACTGTGCCTTAATGATAAGTTAAAAGGTTCAGATAAAGGCTTAATATTTCATTCTGTAGTTTCTTTTATTTAGCGTAGATATATTTTATATGTCCCCGATGTTTTATTCTCCTGTAATGTGCCAATTCCAAGTGGTACATCATTTTCCCCAATTGTAATATCATCGGGTATGTTGCCCTCTTCGATAGGAATTGGGAAACTGCAGGAATCATATGTGTGTTATGTATTGTTAATACTGAAGCAAAGATAGTAATGAGAATTTTCGCCATCTTAGTTCAATCGTCAGTGTTGTTTTCTGTCGTCTGTGATTAAGGGTCCGATTATTGGAATTATTGTCTTTTTTGTTTCTGATGTAACTGATAAATTCTGTGGGACTTGTACCTTGAGGTTTTTCTTACTGCATTTATTTTCTTGGATTTCCGTCGAAGTAAGAATCATTAGGTTTGTACCTCTTTCTTTTCCTCTGCACTCTTCTATACTACCCAGTCTTTTGTACGTAGCTTTCCATTTTTTTTTTTTTTGGAAAAGGATTAACAAAAGAAAAACGAAAGAAAAAATCCCCCCCCCCACGTCCTCCACCCCTTTCCCCCACTGCCTCCACTAATGGTTCGGCAGGAGTAGGTGAGGGGGCGAGGCACCATTACCGGGCCGTCATTCCTCACAATTATCTGTTTGGGTCTCGGCTTCCAGGAGCTCCACACTTAACGGGCACCCAGTCTCTTCCTTCTTCCTGGAACTCTAAGCGGTATGGGGACTTTCCATTTGTAATTCAGCTCAGCAGGTCAGTTTTGGGGGGGCTAAAATGACGGAATGTACGGTCTTGTGTTATTTACATAATTTTTAATAGTTCATGGGTTTCCGTTGTAAAAAATTTAAAATTCTTTTTAATAACCTCTGTTTCTTCTTAAACCTCGGACAGGACTTCCAGCGTTTCCCATTTAGCTTTCGTTGGTCGATTTCGGTTTATAAACAAAGGCTGTCTTTACAGCCTCACCATGGTTTAATAATTTCTTCATGGTAAATCTCAATATTTCGAAAATTTAAACCCAGCTGATGGGTAAAAACGAAAACAGCTAAGGGAATATTCTCCCCCAGGCTCTAAGTGAGCGCAAGCTTATGGGAGCGAGCGAAGTGCAGAGGGACGTAATTGCATCAACCCAAACTTCTCCAGATTTGTCTGATCATTTACGGAGGATCCAAAAATTGTCCTTCTCAAAACTAGGGTGCTGCTTATTCTCCCGGCAATCTTCGTTTCCTCCTCATTATCACGATCATGATCATCGTCATCATGATCATCATCATCATCTTCATAATCATCAAGATCATCATCATACATGTATATTCCAAGTTGGTTTTGACATATGCGTTTTATTATTTATTATTTTTAGTATATGAACTAAATCTTGTTTAAGGCGGTACAGTACCTAGAATAAGATCAAGACCATCGTACTGATAGATGTTCTTGGAGATGGCATTTAATCCCTTCAGTAGAAAAATTATTTTCTAGGCTGGACGAAAACGTCTAGATCTTGCACTAACATGTCAATACAATAGACGTTACAGTAGTAAAGTGTTAAACATAGTACAGCAATCGCATACGGAGCTATTTCATTAGGGACAAGGCAGGCTCCAGTAGCCTTTCTCTTACCATATGCACAAGATATATGACAGCAGCGTATGTTCTGCCTGAAGAAGGTTCTGAACTAAACCAACACCACCCCCACACCGGCAAAGGTACAGTTCCTATTCTCGCTGACTTTTTACTAAAGCCTTGGATCAACACACCACCATCTCCGCCTCGTCTGACTACCCACAAAACCCTATTTTTGCTCTCATTCATCGAACATCTAAGAGAAATTTGTACCCAGTACCAACTCCGTCCATCATACAGGTGACGTTTTTACAAGGTTCGCTTACCATGCCCTGCCTCATCACCCATCACCGTCTGAAATCCCGTGACACCCTCTCCTGCAGCCCCATTCGGAACCTCCCTGTCCACATTTTTTTTTTTTTTACCTTCCAACTTTGACATGCACCTTTCCAGACAACCTACAACATCCATCTTCACAGTATAGCTTCCTAAAGCACGTCCAACAAATCAATATCCATTCACTCACCCACCCATCCTCACACTAATGATGCGAATATAACAGTGGCTCCCTTCACTACTAACTGTACCTAACAACAACCATATTCAGGGGTCTGACTTTCCCCATCATGCCTCACCACACACAGTCATTCCATTGCTCGCTCGCCCAGTTACTTGCACCCAGTTCAAGAAGACCTGGACTGGCATCTCAAAAACCATTGTGCTGGGAGGACAGAATTTTCCAGCCGCCTCCAATGCATGACTTGAAATGATACGTACTGATGAAATTCGATTAGATATACATAAAGGGATCTGAGAAAACTAAACAAGAAAAAAGAAAAAAACTGTCAGATATGAGAAGGCACTGCAGTGGTAAGGCTGATTTTAAGCACAAGTCGTCACAGGTCAGACCCGTACGACGATTTTTTCAGCCGACGATTATATCAGAACGACGTGGGAGCGCTGTCTTGGTACTTGGTTATCTGTTTTTCACGATAAAACTGTTTTGCATTATAATAATCTATGTCCTTATAAAGCTGCAGTTTTAATACAAGACAATGTTTTCTTATAATGTGAAAAATAAGTCGCTAACTAAGAACTGCTAGGTGTTTTCTAAGGTAAGGAAAATACGTATCCATTTAATTATCAATACTACAGTCAGACGGTTTTTTCATCTTAGAAGCGGCCTCATAATGGAGACAAATGATAAACAATATCAAAAAGTATTTATAGGAGACGACGCCTTTGTCTATGTTCTTTCTACCAGCAGAGGACTGAGCTCTCACTAATCTGCCTCAAAAAGGACGTGCACGAGTCTCCTCTCTCTCTCTCTCTCTCTCTCTCTCTCTCTCCTCGTTGCCAAAGTCTCTGGGCTACATTATCCCTACGTGCTGCTCTTTTTAGCCGACAATATTAGCTTTTGAACTAGTTAGCCAAAACTTTGCTCTTTTGCCGGTCTGCAGTGCCCCATATAACTCCCACCTCCCCCGTCCCTAACCCCTACACTCCTCCTCCTTCCTTCTCCTTGTTATCTCTTTTCCTTCGTCTTATCTCTCTCAGTCTTGCTCCTTATTCCTTGCTCTTTTGGAAACTCCCTGTCTTTCATATGTCTTTCTCTTTTCCACCAGCTGTTTGGGAACTTTCCTTTTTCCTCTATATTTTTTTCACTCTTTTTCTTGTTGTTGACTATTTCTTCTGTGTCACTCTTCATCCATAATTTGTTTGTCTCTCACATAAGGAAGCTAATAAACGGGGAAAGAGTGAAAATGAAGGACTGAAATGTTGCATACAGGGAGAATCACTGGATAAGGTTGTCGCACCCCATTTACAGGTTCACAGTTGACGTCCTGGTTATTCCACTTATATCTGAAAAGTGAATCCAAATAGTGTAATACCTTATCTGTCTATCTATCTATTCATTGCCAGGCGCCTTAATTCCATAAGGGGTGGCCAAAAACAAATCTCCTCCATGTCTCTCCGTCCTCTATCATTTGGTTACCTCCAACTCATACCCTCTTCCCTCATTCACCTCTCCACTCATCCTTATATTTCATTCTTGGTCTTATCCTCCTCTCCCCCTCCGTTTCACTCACATACAGTCTTCTAGTCAGTCTCTCACTCTCCATTCTGAACCTTTCATTTTGTCTAAGAATATTTGGCTTTCCCTGTGAACTTAACCTTTGACCGATTTTCGCAAAATGGAATTACTGTGTTTGTGCTTAACCTGTAACACTTCCACCAGCTTTGGATCAGAGTAGATCAGCACTGAGTTAACTTTGTTCAGTGATCTTTCCCTCGGACCTTACCCTCTGTAACCTTGCACTTTCATTTGCTTCTGAAAATCAAATTCATTTAGCTTTGTTTTCCAAGTCTATTGCAATGTTCAGTTGACATCGCATCAGAGTTGCTTAAGTTGACCTTGCTATGTGATTGTGACTATTTACCTACTGACTATTGTTCTCAAAGCCAAACGATCAAAATCTTGCATGATCCTGAGCTCATCCACCAAGTTTGATCCAAATCACGTCGAAACTGTTTTAGTTTGTTAACACACACACACACACACACACACACACACACACACACACACACACACACACACACACACACACACACACGCACACGCACGCACGCACGCACGCACGCACGCACACGCGCGCGCGCGCAGGTATACGTGTGTACTGTAACTTTGACTTATTCTGTGAACGCTGTTTTATACATCTAACTTAATCATTCTTGCCCGATCCTTAACACTTCAACAACTTTCTTCAGTTCAGATCGACTCTGTTTAATGCCTTGGCACGTTGGTCGTTGATATTTCCATGAGACTTTGACCCTTGAATCAAACTGAATCTTTCAATTCTTGCCTTATCCTTAACCCTACCAGAACATTGGGTCTGAATCAGATAAAGCAGATGAAGCTTGCCTGTACCCTGTAACCATCCTTATAAAAAAAAATGAAGTTTACTCCTTGTTTAAAACACATAGGGGTCGAAATTTGACCTTGCTTGTGACCTTAAGTTTGGGTGGTTGTCTTCAAAACTGATTCAGTCAAATGTTGCGTTACCCGCAACCCTTCCTCCAAATATGGTTTAAATTGGATATAATAATGTTCAAGTGGCTGTATAATGGTAACGCTTGACCTAGCCCTGTGACCTTCACCTTTGACCTATTCTTCTGAAAGCAACCGGTTTCCTCAGTAACAGAATTTCTGTCCTTCCAACAAGTTTAGTTAAAAGCGGATGAAAACTGGGATATTTTGTTGAAACACACACACACACACACACACACACACACACACACACACACACACACACACACACACACACACACACACACACACAGGGCAGGAGGAGGAGGAGATACACACGGCGATCAAAATTTGATGACTTGCTCTTGCTTCGTAACTGAGGGAGTAAAACTGAACATGGATAGAAGTGTTTGCGTGTCAGATGAAGCCAGGATTTTGGAGGTTAGGACTAAGTGTGCCAATTTAGTGGAAATTGTGTGTTTCCTTTACTTCTTTATGGGATGATGATGATGATAGTATTCCTCTTCTCTCTGATACTCCTCCTACTATATTTCTCCTACCTCCCATTCCTCTTTACTATTTTCAGTCCTTTACTATATGTCACCTAACTGGCATTCTCCAGGCCTTCCATCTGTCTCTTCATCCCTCATTCTCACTCCCTTTATATTTCCTCGACTTTCCCTTCCTATTCATTGTCCTCTTGCCAGACTCCCTCCTACAATCATTCTTCTCCCTTATCCCCTACATTTAGTTCACTCATTCCTCCCTTCCCTTGTTCCTTTCTCCCTCCATCCTTTCATCTTCTCCTCTGCTTTCCATTTCTCACTGTTCTCTTTATTCCTTTTCTTCCACCATCCCTAAAAGTCTCCTTGCCTTTCTTGGTCTTCTTCCTACATACTCTCTCAGTTCCCTGCCACTCTTCCTTCATTCATACCCCACCCTCTCCCTCCTTCTCTCATTCCTTCCCTTCTCACCTTCCCTCCTTCCCAATCCCCCCTCCCCCCTTCCCTTTTACCTCGATGTGGGTGTGGAAATCAGGAGGTTGAGAATAAATCGGCAACTTTGCGAATATCAGGCCAGCCATTCACATAAACTGCCGAGTGCCCCTGCTCCTCCACCTCCACGCCCCAACCCTCCCCTTCTCCCGTAACTTCCTCTTTCCTTTCCTTGTGCTTCATTATTTCCTCTCTTCTTTCCTTTTTCCTCTCCCCATCCTCGAGTCTCCTTCTTCGGTTGTTCTGCTCTCTCTCTCTCTCTCTCTCTCTCTCTCTCTCTCTCTCTCTCTCTCTCTCTCTCTCCTTCATGCTTTTTCTTCCCCTCTTATTTTCTTCTTACTTCGTTTCGTCTCACCCCTTCACTTCTTCTTCCCCCTCTACTCTTATATACCATAACCCAGCGTTTCTTAACCTGGGGTGGTAGCACCCCAGGGGGTGCTGAAGTCAATTTTAGGGGGTGCTGGAAAATGCAACATGTATTGGTTTTGCTTAGTACTGGCATCGTTGATATTTTATTTTTGGAGAATGTATAAAATGAATTGTCAAGGAGTGCTTCACCTTACTTTACTTTACCCTTGTAGTAGTGTAGTAACTGTAGCAGTGTAGCAACTGTAGTCCCAGTAACCAGATGAAAGGGCTGTGCGGCCTTACTGCAGGGAGAGCTGAGGTCGGAAAAGGTTAAAAAACACTGCCTTAACCAATTCATTTTTTGTATCTTTTCGCATATGTCTTCCCGTGTGTGAGAGAGAGAGAGAAAGAGAGAGAGAGAGACAGACAGACAGACAGACAGACTGACAGACAGACAGACAGACGATCAGTATTAAACTGGATGAATTATGTTACCAGATATGAGTAATTATTCTAACAGTGAATCAAAAGCATAGCAAAGGTGATGGCTCCTAGCTCTCTCTCTCCCTCCACCTCTTCCACCCACAGTGCAGGCATGGAAAAGAAAATACACCCAACCCGATCGAATAAGGCCGGGCTAAGAAATTATAGATGGAAGGAGGAAGCATTCAACCTACCACAAAATTAGGTCTAAGAAAACATTGTGTAACCTTGTACTGAAATACTCTTTCTGGAAACTGTCACCTACCACTGCTAGAGGCCGATTCCAGGTACGGAGATTTTTGTATATGAAGAAAATACCTAATCTATCATGATGGAAAAAGCGTCAGGCCTAGCTTTCATTTATGGTTCTTCGACCTATTGGTATTAAAAAACAAATACGTCCTGACAGTTGATGTTAAATTCTTGATGGATTCTGAAAACCTCAATTGCCATTCTGCGCAAACGCTTAGCATTTAATGAGACGTGGCCCTCTGTTTGCAGCCCTCTCCGTTATCACATTATGCCTGATGGATGGAATCACTTTAGCAGCTCATGTCTGGACTCAGGTCTTACGTTATCCTTTAGAAATGACGGTTAACTGCACAGCATATTCCAGATACAGCCGAAGAGGGAAATTATAGAATCAGAGAACTTTTTTTTTATAATTCTGTATGATTATACTCACTTTACATAAGCTAAAGATTTCTGGATTTTTTTCCTTACTTCACTGAGCTACTTGAAGAATGTGAGGTCATTGCTGATTAATAACCCTAGATATTTCCCTGAGTCAGCATTGTATTGCTGAATTCTCTTTCTAACAAAGAGCCATTGGGTCCTGGAACTGCATGATCAGTGTGCATCACCTTGCACGTATCCACACTGAATGTCATTTACAACCAATCAGATATCTCTCCTGTCACAGCCAAGCCCATACACAGTACCTCTATATTCTCGAGTGACGAAGCATTATCTCCTAACTTTGAGTAGTCAACAAATTTTGTAACTCGGCTCTTGATGCATATATCCATATCTCATATATGAGTATCACGAATGATGCCATCTAAAGCTGTGCTATAAGTAATTCAGTAACATTTGATTCTATAATATCCACAACCCTATCTACAACTATACATTCAACGCCTTCACTACGACATAAGTAAGGTTGATTCCCCGGTAATATCTTGGACAATGGCGATCTTCCTCTTTTAACCCTGGGGGTTACATCTTCTTCCTTCCAGTCCAGTGAAACTTCTCCAGTAACCACCGATATACTGGAGAGAGAGAGAGAGAGAGAGAGAGAGAGAGAGAGAGAGGAAGTAAGAATAAGTCTACGTAAGGATGTATGGGTAACAAAGAAAGTAGGAATACAAACATGGGAGCCTGTATGTTGTGGTGTAGGTTCGATTGGCTAGACTGGATATAAAATCTTTTAGCAGAACTTCTGAAATTTACTGAAACAAGTTGGAGAGTTTGGATATTGAAATGCTCACTGTAGAAATGAATGATAAAGTGAGAAACACGAGAAAAGTGCTGTGGTTGGCCGGTGAGATGTAACCACTGAAATGAGTGGAAATGGTAATGGGTTGGTGGATAATATTGCTAAATTATGGTTAGTTGTAACGAATATCTGCTTCATGCCCAAGTTGATTCACATGTATACCTGGAGTGTGGAAAGAAGGGAAAAAGAATTTGACTCAAGATAAAAATAACGACAGATTGTATGTGTATGTGTGTGTGTGTGTGTGTGTGTGTGTGTGTGTGTGTGTGTGTGTGTGTGTGTGTGTGTGTGTGTGTGTGTGTGTGTGTGTGTGATTGAAATTAATGCTTGATAGTAGAGTGGCATGCTTGATCATTATTATTGTAATATTAAAGAAAAAAAGGTGCACAAGTGATTGATG